>NC_134424.1:29780000-30080000 GCF_030867145.1 Opisthocomus hoazin | reverse complement strand
CTGCGGTGCAACGACACGAGGCAAACAGATCCTCTGCGGTGCAATGACGCAAGGAGATCCTCAGCAGTGCAACGACACGAGGCAAACAGATCCTCTGCAGTGCAATGACGCGAGGCAAAGAGATCCTCTGGGTACAACAACGCAAACAGATCCTCTGAGGTGCAATGACGCGAGGCAAAGACATCATCTGTGGTGCAATGACATGACGCAAGGTGATCCTCTGCGGTGCAAAAACGCAAACAGATCCTCTGCAGTGTAAGGATGCGATGCAAAGACATCCTCTGTGGTGCAACTACGCAAAGAGATCCTCTGCGTTGCAAACACGCGAGGGAAAGAGATCCTCTGCGGTGCAACGAAGCGAGGCAAAGAGATCCTGTGCGGTGCAACGACGCAAAGAAATCCTCTGCAGTGCAACAACGCAAACAGATCCTCTGCGGTGCAAGCACACAAGGCAAAGATATCTTCTGCAGTGCAACGACGCAAAGAGATCCTCTGCGGTGCAACGACACGAGGCAAACAGATCCTCTGTGGTGCAACGACGCAAAGAGATCCTCTGCGGTGCAACGACGCGAAGCAAAGAGATCCTCTGCGGTGCAACGACGCAAAGAGATCCTCTGCGGTGCAATGACGCAAGGCAAAGATATCCTCTGTGATGCAATGATGCAAGGACATCCTCTGCGGTGCAACGACACAAACAGATTCTCTGCGATGCAAGGATGTGACACAAACAAATCCTCTGAAAGGCAAATACGCAACACAAACAGATGCTCTGCGGAGGAATGACGTGAGGCAAACAGATCCTCTGCGGTGCAACGACGCGAGGCAAAGAGATCCTCTGGGTGCTACTATGCAAAGAGTTCCTCTGCGGTGCAACGAAGCAAGGAGATCCTGTGCAGTGCAACGATGCGAGGCAAAGATATCCTCTGCAGTGCAACGATGCAAGGATATCCTCTGCGGTGCAACGACGCGAGGCAAAGAGTTCCTCTGCGGTGCAACTACGCAAAGAGATCCTCTGCGGTGCAGCAACGCAAAGAGCTCCTCTGCTGTGCAATGACACAAGGCAAAGATATCCTCTGCGGTGCAATGATGCAAGGAGATCCTCTGCGGTGCAACGACACGAGGCAAACAGATCCTCTGCGGTGCAATGACGCAAGGAGATCCTCTGCAGTGCAACGACACGAGGCAAACAGATCCTATGCAGTGCAATCACGCGAGGCAAAGAGATCCTCTGGGTGCAACAACGCAAACAGATCCTCTGCGGTGCAATGACGCGAGGCAAAGACATCCTCTGTGGTGCAATGACATGACGCAAGGTGATCGTCTGCGGTGCAACAACGCAAACAGATCCTCTGCGGTGTAAGGGTGCGATGCAAAGACATCCTCTGTGGTGCAACTACGCAAAGAGATCCTCTGCGGTGCAACAACGCAAAGAGATCCTCTGCTGTGCAATGACACAAGGCAAAGATATACTCTGCGGTGCAATGATGCAAGGAGATCCTCTGCGGTGCAACGACACGAGGCAAACAGATCCTCTGCGGTGCAATGACGCAAGGAGATCCTCAGCAGTGCAACGACACGAGGCAAACAGATCCTCTGCAGTGCAATGACGCGAGGCAAAGAGATCCTCTGGGTACAACAACGCAAACAGATCCTCTGAGGTGCAATGACGCGAGGCAAAGACATCATCTGTGGTGCAATGACATGACGCAAGGTGATCCTCTGCGGTGCAAAAACGCAAACAGATCCTCTGCAGTGTAAGGATGCGATGCAAAGACATCCTCTGTGGTGCAACTACGCAAAGAGATCCTCTGCGTTGCAAAGACGCGAGGGAAAGAGATCCTCTGCGGTGCAACGAAGCGAGGCAAAGAGATCCTGTGCGGTGCAACGACGCAAAGAGATCCTCTGCAGTGCAACAATGCAAACAGATCCTCTGCGGTGCAAGCACACAAGGCAAAGATATCCTCTGCAGTGCAACGACGCAAAGAGATCCTCTGCGGTGCAACGACACGAGGCAAACAGATCCTCTGCGGTGCAACGACGCAAAGAGATCCTCTGCGTTGCAAAGACGCGAGGCAAAGAAATCCTCTGCGGTGCAATGACGCGAGGCAAACAGATCATCTGCGGTGCAACGACGCAAAGAGATCCTCTGCGATGCAACAACGCAAGGCAAGCATATCGTCTGCGGTGCAACAACTCAAAGAGATCCTCTGCGGTACAAGGACACAAGGCAAAGATATTCTCTGCGGTGCAACGATGCAAAGAGATCCTCTGCGGTGCAACGACACGAGGCAAACAGATCCTCTGCGGTGCAATGACGCAAAGAGATCCTCTGCGGTGCAACGACGCGAGGCAAAGAGATCCTCTGCGGTGCAACGACGCAAAGAGATCCTCTGCGGTGCAACAACGCAAAAAGATCCTCTGCGGTGCAATGACGCAAGGCAAAGATATCCTCTGTGATGCAATGATGCAAGGAGATCCTCTGCGGTGCAACGACACAAACAGGTTCTCTGCGATGCAAGGATGTGATACAAACAAATCCTCTGAAAGGCAAATACGCGACACAAACAGATGCTCTGCGGAGGAATGACGTGAGGCAAACAGATCCTCTGCGGTGCAACGACGCGAGGCAAAGAGATCCTCTGGGTGCTACTATGCAAAGAGTTCCTCTGCGGTGCAACGAAGCAAGGAGATCCTGTGCAGTGCAACGATGCGAGGCAAAGATATCCTCTGCAGTGCAACGATGCAAGGATATCCTCTGCGGTGCAACGACGCGAGGCAAAGAGTTCCTCTGCGGTGCAACTACGCAAAGAGATCCTCTGCGGTGCAACAACGCAAAGAGATCCTCTGCTGTGCAATGACACAAGGCAAAGATATCCTCTGCGGTGCAATGATGCAAGGAGATCCTCTGCGGTGCAACGACACGAGGCAAACAGATCCTCTGCGGTGCAATGACGCAAGGAGATCCTCTGCAGTGCAACGACACGAGGCAAACAGATCCTATGCAGTGCAATCACGCGAGGCAAAGAGATCCTCTGGGTGCAACAACGCAAACAGATCCTCTGCGGTGCAATGACGCGAGGCAAAGACATCCTCTGTGGTGCAATGACATGACGCAAGGTGATCCTCTGCGGTGCAACAACGCAAACAGATCCTCTGCGGTGTAAGGATGCGATGCAAAGACATCCTCTGTGGTGCAACTACGCAAAGAGATCCTCTGCGGTGCAACAACGCAAAGAGATCCTCTGCTGTGCAATGACACAAGGCAAAGATATCCTCTGCGGTGCAATGATGTAAGGAGATCCTCTGCGGTGCAACGACACGAGGCAAACAGATCCTCTGTGGTGCAATGACGCAAGGAGATCCTCTGCAGTGCAACGACACGAGGCAAACAGATCCTCTGCAGTGCAATGACGCGAGGCAAAGAGATCCTCTGGGTGCAACAACGCAAACAGATCCTCTGCGGTGCAATGACGCGAGGCAAAGACATCCTCTGTGGTGCAACGACATGACGCAAGGTGATCCTCTGCAGTGCAACAACGCAAACAGATCCTCTGCGGTGTAAGGATGCGATGCAAAGACATCCTCTGTGGTGCAACTACGCAAAGAGATCCTCTGCGGTGCAACAACGCAAAGAGATCCTCTGCTGTGCAATGACACAAGGCAAAGATATACTCTGCGGTGCAATGATGCAAGGAGATCCTCTGCGGTGCAACGACACGAGGCAAACAGATCCTCTGCGGTGCAATGACGCAAGGAGATCCTCAGCAGTGCAACGACACGAGGCAAACAGATCCTCTGCAGTGCAATGACGCGAGGCAAAGAGATCCTCTGGGTACAACAACGCAAACAGATCCTCTGAGGTGCAATGACGCGAGGCAAAGACATCATCTGTGGTGCAATGACATGACGCAAGGTGATCCTCTGCGGTGCAAAAACGCAAACAGATCCTCTGCAGTGTAAGGATGCGATGCAAAGACATCCTCTGTGGTGCAACTACGCAAAGAGATCCTCTGCGTTGCAAAGACGCGAGGGAAAGAGATCCTCTGCGGTGCAACGAAGCGAGGCAAAGAGATCCTGTGCGGTGCAACGACGCAAAGAGATCCTCTGCAGTGCAACAATGCAAACAGATCCTCTGCGGTGCAAGCACACAAGGCAAAGATATCCTCTGCAGTGCAACGACGCAAAGAGATCCTCTGCGGTGCAACGACACGAGGCAAACAGATCCTCTGCGGTGCAACGACGCAAAGAGATCCTCTGCGTTGCAAAGACGCGAGGCAAAGAAATCCTCTGCGGTGCAATGACGCGAGGCAAACAGATCATCTGCGGTGCAACGACGCAAAGAGATCCTCTGCGATGCAACAACGCAAGGCAAGCATATCGTCTGCGGTGCAACAACTCAAAGTGATCCTCTGCGGTACAAGGACACAAGGCAAAGATATTCTCTGCGGTGCAACGATGCAAAGAGATCCTCTGCGGTGCAACGACACGAGGCAAAGAGATCCTCTGCGGTGCAATGACGCAAAGAGATCCTCTGCGGTGCAACGACGCGAGGCAAAGAGATCCTCTGCGGTGCAACGACGCAAAGAGATCCTCTGCGGTGCAACAACGCAAAAAGATCCTCTGCGGTGCAATGACGCAAGGCAAAGATATCCTCTGTGATGCAATGATGCAAGGAGATCCTCTGCGGTGCAACGACACAAACAGGTTCTCTGCGATGCAAGGATGTGATACAAACAAATCCTCTGAAAGGCAAATACGCGACACAAACAGATGCTCTGCGGAGGAACGACGTGAGGCAAACAGATCCTCTGCGGTGCAACGACGCGAGGCAAAGAGATCCTCTGCGGTGCGACTATGCAAAGAGTTCCTCTGCGGTGCAACGAAGCAAGGAGATCCTGTGCAGTGCAGCGATGCGAGGCAAAGATATCCTCTGCAGTGCAACGATGCAAGGATATCCTCTGCGGTGCAACGACACGAGGCAAAGAGTTCCTCTGCGGTGCAACTACGCAAAGAGATCCTCTGCGGTGCAACAACGCAAAGAGATCCTCTGCTGTGCAATGACACAAGGCAAAGATATCCTCTGCGGTGCAATGATGCAAGGAGATCCTCTGCGGTGCAACGACACGAGGCAAACAGATCCTCTGCGGTGCAATGACACAAGGAGATCCTCTGCGATGCAACGACACAAACAGATTCTCTGCGATGCAAGGATGTGACACAAACTAATCCTCTGAAAGGCAAATACGCGACACAAACAGAAGCTCTGCGGATGAACGACGTGAGACAAACAGATCCTCTGAGGTGAAATGATGCAAGGCAAACAGATCCTCTGCGGTGTCACGACGCAAGGATATCCTCTGTGGCGCAACGACACAAGGAGATCCTCTGCGGTGCAACGATGCAAACAGATCCTCTGCGGTGCAACGATGCAAGCAAAGAGATACTCTGCTGTGCAACGACGCGAGGCAAAGAGATCCTCTGCGGTGCAACAATGCAAACAGATCCTCTGTGTTGCAAGGATGCAATGCAAAGAGATCCTCTGCGGTGAACCTACGCGACGCAAACAAATCCTCTGCGAATAAATGACGCGAGGCAAACAGATCCTCTGCGGTGCAACGACGCAAAGAGATCCTCTGCGTTGCAAAGACGCGAGGCAAAGAAATCCTCTGCGGTGCAATGACGCGAGGCAAACAGATCATCTGCGGTGCAACGACGCAAAGAGATCCTCTGCGATGCAACAACGCAAGGCAAGCATATCGTCTGCGGTGCAACAACTCAAACAGATCCTCTGCGGTACAAGGACACAAGGCAAAGATATTCTCTGCGGTGAAACGATGCAAAGAGATCCTCTGCGGTGCAACGACACGAGGCAAACAGATCCTCTGCGGTGCAATGACGCAAAGAGATCCTCTGCGGTGCAACGACGCGAGGCAAAGAGATCCTCTGCGGTGCAACGACGCGAAGCAAAGAGATCCTCTGCGGTGCAACGACGCAAAGAGATCCTCTGCGGTGCAATGACGCAAGGCAAAGATATCCTCTGTGATGCAATGATGCAAGGAGATCCTCTGCGGTGCAACTACACAAACAGATTCTCTGCGATGCAAGGATGTGATACAAACAAATCCTCTGAAAGGCAAATACGCGACACAAACAGATGCTCTGCGGAGGAACGACGTGAGGCAAACAGATCCTCTGCGGTGCAACGACGCGAGGCAAAGAGATCCTCTGCGGTGCGACTATGCAAAGAGTTCCTCTGCGGTGCAACGCAGCAAGGAGATCCTGTGCAGTGCAGCGATGCGAGGCAAAGATATCCTCTGCAGTGCAACGATGCAAGGATATCCTCTGCGGTGCAACGACACGAGGCAAAGAGTTCCTCTGCGGTGCAACTACGCAAAGAGATCCTCTGCGGTGCAACAACGCAAAGAGATCCTCTGCTGTGCAATGACACAAGGCAAAGATATACTCTGCGGTGCAATGATGCAAGGAGATCCTCTGCGGTGCAACGACACGAGGCAAACAGATCCTCTGCGGTGCAATGACGCAAGGAGATCCTCAGCAGTGCAACGACACGAGGCAAACAGATCCTCTGCAGTGCAATGACGCGAGGCAAAGAGATCCTCTGGGTACAACAACGCAAACAGATCCTCTGAGGTGCAATGACGCGAGGCAAAGACATCATCTGTGGTGCAATGACATGACGCAAGGTGATCCTCTGCGGTGCAAAAACGCAAACAGATCCTCTGCAGTGTAAGGATGCGATGCAAAGACATCCTCTGTGGTGCAACTACGCAAAGAGATCCTCTGCGTTGCAAAGACGCGAGGGAAAGAGATCCTCTGCGGTGCAACGAAGCGAGGCAAAGAGATCCTGTGCGGTGCAACGACGCAAAGAGATCCTCTGCAGTGCAACAATGCAAACAGATCCTCTGCGGTGCAAGCACACAAAGCAAAGATATCCTCTGCAGTGCAACGACGCAAAGAGATCCTCTGCGGTGCAACGACACGAGGCAAACAGATCCTCTGCGGCGCAACGACGCAAAGAGATCCTCTGCGTTGCAAAGACGCGAGGCAAAGAAATCCTCTGCGGTGCAATGACGCGAGGCAAACAGATCCTCTGCGGTGCAACGACGCAAAGAGATCCTCTGCGATGCAACAACGCAAGGCAAGCATATCGTCTGCGGTGCAACAACTCAAAGAGATCCTCTGCGGTACAAGGACACAAGGCAAAGATATTCTCTGCGGTGCAACGATGCAAAGAGATCCTCTGCGGTGCAACGACACGAGGCAAACAGATCCTCTGCAGTGCAACGACGCAAAGAGATCCTCTGCGGTGCAACGACGCGAGGCAAAGAGATCCTCTGCGGTGCAACGACGCGAGGCAAAGAGATCCTCTGCGGTGCAACGACGCAAAGAGATCCTCTGCGGTGCAACAACGCAAAAAGATCCTCTGCGGTGCAATGACGCAAGGCAAAGATATCCTCTGTGATGCAATGATGCAAGGAGATCCTCTGCGGTGCAACGACACAAACAGGTTCTCTGCGATGCAAGGATGTGATACAAACAAATCCTCTGAAAGGCAAATACGCGACACAAACAGATGCTCTGCGGAGGAACGACGTGAGGCAAACAGATCCTCTGCGGTGCAACGACGCGAGGCAAAGAGATCCTCTGCGGTGCGACTATGCAAAGAGTTCCTCTGCAGTGCAACGAAGCAAGGAGATCCTGTGCAGTGCAGCGATGCGAGGCAAAGATATCCTCTGCAGTGCAACGATGCAAGGATATCCTCTGCGGTGCAACGACACGAGGCAAAGAGTTCCTCTGCGGTGCAACTACGCAAAGAGATCCTCTGCGGTGCAACAACGCAAAGAGATCCTCTGCTGTGCAATGACACAAGGCAAAGATATCCTCTGCGGTGCAATGATGCAAGGAGATCCTCTGCGGTGCAACGACACGAGGCAAACAGATCCTCTGCGGTGCAATGACACAAGGAGATCCTCTGCGATGCAACGACACAAACAGATTCTCTGCGATGCAAGGATGTGACACAAACTAATCCTCTGAAAGGCAAATACGCGACACAAACAGAAGCTCTGCGGATGAACGACGTGAGACAAACAGATCCTCTGAGGTGAAATGATGCAAGGCAAACAGATCCTCTGCGGTGTCACGACGCAAGGATATCCTCTGTGGCGCAACGACACAAGGAGATCCTCTGAGGTGCAACGATGCAAACAGATCCTCTGCGGTGCAACGATGCGAGGCAAAGAGATCCTCTGCTGTGCAACGACGCGAGGCAAAGAGATCCTCTGCAGTGCAACGATGCAAGGAGATCCTGTGCGGTGCAACACCGCGAGGTAAACAAATCCTCTGCGGTGAAACGATGCAAGGCAAAGAGATCCTCTGCGGTGCAACAACGCAAACATATCCTCTGCGTTGCAAGGATGCAATGCAAAGAGATCCTCTGCGGTGAACCTACGCGATGCAAACAAATCCTCTGCGAATAAATGACGTGACGCAAACAGATCCTCTGAGGTGTAAGGATGCGATGCAAAGACATCCTCTGGGGTGCAACTACGCAAAGGCATCCTCTGCGTTGCAACAACACGAGGCAAACAGATCCTCTGCGGTGCAACGACGCAAAGAGATCCTCTGCGGTGCAACGACACGAGGCAAACAGATCCTATGCAGTGCAATCACGCGAGGCAAAGAGATCCTCTGGGTGCAACAACGCAAACAGATCCTCTGCGCTGCAATGACGCGAGGCAAAGACATCCTCTGTGGTGCAACGACATGACGCAAGGTGATCCTCTGCGGTGCAACAACGCAAACAGATCCTCTGCGGTGTAAGGATGCGATGCAAAGACATCCTCTGTGGTGCAACTACTCAAAGAGATCCTCTGCGTTGCAAAGACGCGAGGCAATCAGATCCTCTGCGGTGCAATGACGCAAAGAGATCCTCTGCAGTGCAACGACACGAGGGAAAGAGATCCTCTCCGGTGAAATGACGCGAGGCAATACATCCTTTGCAGTGCAACAATGCAAACAAATCCTCTGCGGTGCAAGGACACAAGGCAAAGATATCCTCTGCGGTGCAATGACACAAACATATTCTCTGCGATGCAATGCAAAGAAATCCTCTGAAAGGCAAATACGCGACACAAACAGAAGCTCTGCGGATGAACGACGTGAGACAAACAGATCCTCTGAGGTGAAATGATGCAAGGCAAACAGATCCTCTGCGGTGTCACGACGCAAGGATATCCTCTGTGGCGCAACGACACAAGGAGATCCTCTGCGGTGCAACGATGCAAACAGATCCTCTGCGGTGCAACGATGCAAGCAAAGAGATCCTCTGCTGTGCAACGACGCGAGGCAAAGAGATCCTCTGCAGTGCAATGATGCAAGGAGATCCTGTGCGGTGCAACACCGCAAGGTAAACAAATCCTCTGCGGTGAAACGATGCAAGGCAAAGAGATCCTCTGCGGTGCAACAATGCAAACAGATCCTCTGTGTTGCAAGGATGCAATGCAAAGAGATCCTCTGCGGTGAACCTACGCGACGCAAACAAATCCTCTGCGAATAAATGATGCGAGGCAAACAGATCCTCTGCGGTGCAACGACGCAAAGAGATCCTCTGCGTTGCAAAGACGCGAGGCAAAGAAATCCTCTGCGGTGCAATGACGCGAGGCAAACAGATCCTCTGCGGTGCAACGACGCAAAGAGATCCTCTGCGTTGCAAAGACGCGAGGCAAAGAAATCCTCTGCGGTGCAATGACGCGAGGCAAACAGATCATCTGCGGTGCAACGACGCAAAGAGATCCTCTGCAATGCAACAACGCAAGGCAAGCATATCGTCTGCGGTGCAACAACTCAAACAGATCCTCTGCGGTACAAGGACACAAGGCAAAGATATTCTCTGCGGTGAAACGATGCAAAGAGATCCTCTGCGGTGCAACGACACGAGGCAAACAGATCCTCTGCGGTGCAATGACGCAAAGAGATCCTCTGCGGTGCAACGACGCGAGGCAAAGAGATCCTCTGCGGTGCAACGACGCGAAGCAAAGAGATCCTCTGCGGTGCAACGACGCAAAGAGATCCTCTGCGGTGCAATGACGCAAGGCAAAGATATCCTCTGTGATGCAATGATGCAAGGAGATCCTCTGCGGTGCAACTACACAAACAGATTCTCTGCGATGCAAGGATGTGATACAAACAAATCCTCTGAAAGGCAAATACGCGACACAAACAGATGCTCTGCGGAGGAACGACGTGAGGCAAACAGATCCTCTGCGGTGCAACGACGCGAGGCAAAGAGATCCTCTGCGGTGCGACTATGCAAAGAGTTCCTCTGCGGTGCAACGCAGCAAGGAGATCCTGTGCAGTGCAGCGATGCGAGGCAAAGATATCCTCTGCAGTGCAACGATGCAAGGATATCCTCTGCGGTGCAACGACACGAGGCAAAGAGTTCCTCTGCGGTGCAACTACGCAAAGAGATCCTCTGCGGTGCAACAACGCAAGGCAAGCATATCGTCTGCGGTGCAACAACTCAAAGAGATCCTCTGCGGTACAAGGACACAAGGCAAAGATATTCTCTGCGGTGCAACGATGCAAAGAGATCCTCTGCGGTGCAACGACACGAGGCAAACAGATCCTCTGCAGTGCAACGACGCAAAGAGATCCTCTGCGGTGCAACGACGCGAGGCAAAGAGATCCTCTGCGGTGCAACGACGCGAGGCAAAGAGATCCTCTGCGGTGCAACGACGCAAAGAGATCCTCTGCGGTGCAACAACGCAAAAAGATCCTCTGCGGTGCAATGACGCAAGGCAAAGATATCCTCTGTGATGCAATGATGCAAGGAGATCCTCTGCGGTGCAACGACACAAACAGGTTCTCTGCGATGCAAGGATGTGATACAAACAAATCCTCTGAAAGGCAAATACGCGACACAAACAGATGCTCTGCGGAGGAACGACGTGAGGCAAACAGATCCTCTGCGGTGCAACGACGCGAGGCAAAGAGATCCTCTGCGGTGCGACTATGCAAAGAGTTCCTCTGCAGTGCAACGAAGCAAGGAGATCCTGTGCAGTGCAGCGATGCGAGGCAAAGATATCCTCTGCAGTGCAACGATGCAAGGATATCCTCTGCGGTGCAACGACACGAGGCAAAGAGTTCCTCTGCGGTGCAACTACGCAAAGAGATCCTCTGCGGTGCAACAACGCAAAGAGATCCTCTGCTGTGCAATGACACAAGGCAAAGATATCCTCTGCGGTGCAATGATGCAAGGAGATCCTCTGCGGTGCAACGACACGAGGCAAACAGATCCTCTGCGGTGCAATGACACAAGGAGATCCTCTGCGATGCAACGACACAAACAGATTCTCTGCGATGCAAGGATGTGACACAAACTAATCCTCTGAAAGGCAAATACGCGACACAAACAGAAGCTCTGCGGATGAACGACGTGAGACAAACAGATCCTCTGAGGTGAAATGATGCAAGGCAAACAGATCCTCTGCGGTGTCACGACGCAAGGATATCCTCTGTGGCGCAACGACACAAGGAGATCCTCTGAGGTGCAACGATGCAAACAGATCCTCTGCGGTGCAACGATGCGAGGCAAAGAGATCCTCTGCTGTGCAACGACGCGAGGCAAAGAGATCCTCTGCAGTGCAACGATGCAAGGAGATCCTGTGCGGTGCAACACCGCGAGGTAAACAAATCCTCTGCGGTGAAACGATGCAAGGCAAAGAGATCCTCTGCGGTGCAACAACGCAAACATATCCTCTGCGTTGCAAGGATGCAATGCAAAGAGATCCTCTGCGGTGAACCTACGCGATGCAAACAAATCCTCTGCGAATAAATGACGTGACGCAAACAGATCCTCTGAGGTGTAAGGATGCGATGCAAAGACATCCTCTGGGGTGCAACTACGCAAAGGCATCCTCTGCGTTGCAACAACACGAGGCAAACAGATCCTCTGCGGTGCAACGACGCAAAGAGATCCTCTGCGGTGCAACGACACGAGGCAAACAGATCCTATGCAGTGCAATCACGCGAGGCAAAGAGATCCTCTGGGTGCAACAACGCAAACAGATCCTCTGCGCTGCAATGACGCGAGGCAAAGACATCCTCTGTGGTGCAACGACATGACGCAAGGTGATCCTCTGCGGTGCAACAACGCAAACAGATCCTCTGCGGTGTAAGGATGCGATGCAAAGACATCCTCTGTGGTGCAACTACTCAAAGAGATCCTCTGCGTTGCAAAGACGCGAGGCAATCAGATCCTCTGCGGTGCAATGACGCAAAGAGATCCTCTGCAGTGCAACGACACGAGGGAAAGAGATCCTCTCCGGTGAAATGACGCGAGGCAATACATCCTTTGCAGTGCAACAATGCAAACAAATCCTCTGCGGTGCAAGGACACAAGGCAAAGATATCCTCTGCGGTGCAATGACACAAACATATTCTCTGCGATGCAATGCAAAGAAATCCTCTGAAAGGCAAATACGCGACACAAACAGAAGCTCTGCGGATGAACGACGTGAGACAAACAGATCCTCTGAGGTGAAATGATGCAAGGCAAACAGATCCTCTGCGGTGTCACGACGCAAGGATATCCTCTGTGGCGCAACGACACAAGGAGATCCTCTGCGGTGCAACGATGCAAACAGATCCTCTGCGGTGCAACGATGCAAGCAAAGAGATCCTCTGCTGTGCAACGACGCGAGGCAAAGAGATCCTCTGCAGTGCAATGATGCAAGGAGATCCTGTGCGGTGCAACACCGCAAGGTAAACAAATCCTCTGCGGTGAAACGATGCAAGGCAAAGAGATCCTCTGCGGTGCAACAATGCAAACAGATCCTCTGTGTTGCAAGGATGCAATGCAAAGAGATCCTCTGCGGTGAACCTACGCGACGCAAACAAATCCTCTGCGAATAAATGATGCGAGGCAAACAGATCCTCTGCGGTGCAACGACGCAAAGAGATCCTCTGCGTTGCAAAGACGCGAGGCAAAGAAATCCTCTGCGGTGCAATGACGCGAGGCAAACAGATCCTCTGCGGTGCAACGACGCAAAGAGATCCTCTGCGTTGCAAAGACGCGAGGCAAAGAAATCCTCTGCGGTGCAATGACGCGAGGCAAACAGATCATCTGCGGTGCAACGACGCAAAGAGATCCTCTGCAATGCAACAACGCAAGGCAAGCATATCGTCTGCGGTGCAACAACTCAAACAGATCCTCTGCGGTACAAGGACACAAGGCAAAGATATTCTCTGCGGTGAAACGATGCAAAGAGATCCTCTGCGGTGCAACGACACGAGGCAAACAGATCCTCTGCGGTGCAATGACGCAAAGAGATCCTCTGCGGTGCAACGACGCGAGGCAAAGAGATCCTCTGCGGTGCAACGACGCGAAGCAAAGAGATCCTCTGCGGTGCAACGACGCAAAGAGATCCTCTGCGGTGCAATGACGCAAGGCAAAGATATCCTCTGTGATGCAATGATGCAAGGAGATCCTCTGCGGTGCAACTACACAAACAGATTCTCTGCGATGCAAGGATGTGATACAAACAAATCCTCTGAAAGGCAAATACGCGACACAAACAGATGCTCTGCGGAGGAACGACGTGAGGCAAACAGATCCTCTGCGGTGCAACGACGCGAGGCAAAGAGATCCTCTGCGGTGCGACTATGCAAAGAGTTCCTCTGCGGTGCAACGCAGCAAGGAGATCCTGTGCAGTGCAGCGATGCGAGGCAAAGATATCCTCTGCAGTGCAACGATGCAAGGATATCCTCTGCGGTGCAACGACACGAGGCAAAGAGTTCCTCTGCGGTGCAACTACGCAAAGAGATCCTCTGCGGTGCAACAACGCAAAGAGATCCTCTGCTGTGCAATGACACAAGGCAAAGATATACTCTGCGGTGCAATGATGCAAGGAGATCCTCTGCGGTGCAACGACACGAGGCAAACAGATCCTCTGCGGTGCAATGACGCAAGGAGATCCTCAGCAGTGCAACGACACGAGGCAAACAGATCCTCTGCAGTGCAATGACGCGAGGCAAAGAGATCCTCTGGGTACAACAACGCAAACAGATCCACTGAGGTGCAATGACGCGAGGCAAAGACATCATCTGTGGTGCAATGACATGACGCAAGGTGATCCTCTGCGGTGCAAAAACGCAAACAGATCCTCTGCAGTGTAAGGATGCGATGCAAAGACATCCTCTGTGGTGCAACTACGCAAAGAGATCCTCTGCGTTGCAAAGACGCGAGGGAAAGAGATCCTCTGCGGTGCAACGAAGCGAGGCAAAGAGATCCTGTGCGGTGCAACGACGCAAAGAGATCCTCTGCAGTGCAACAATGCAAACAGATCCTCTGCGGTGCAAGCACACAAGGCAAAGATATCCTCTGCAGTGCAACGACGCAAAGAGATCCTCTGCGGTGCAACGACACGAGGCAAACAGATCCTCTGCGGTGCAACGACGCAAAGAGATCCTCTGCGTTGCAAAGACGCGAGGCAAAGAAATCCTCTGCGGTGCAATGACGCGAGGCAAACAGATCATCTGCGGTGCAACGACGCAAAGAGATCCTCTGCGATGCAACAACGCAAGGCAAGCATATCGTCTGCGGTGCAACAACTCAAAGAGATCCTCTGCGGTACAAGGACACAAGGCAAAGATATTCTCTGCGGTGCAACGATGCAAAGAGATCCTCTGCGGTGCAACGACACGAGGCAAACAGATCCTCTGCGGTGCAACGACGCAAAGAGATCCTCTGCGGTGCAACGACGCGAGGCAAAGAGATCCTCTGCGGTGCAACGACGCGAGGCAAAGAGATCCTCTGCGGTGCAACGACGCAAAAAGATCCTCTGCGGTGCAACAACGCAAAAAGATCCTCTGCGGTGCAATGACGCAAGGCAAAGATATCCTCTGTGATGCAATGATGCAAGGAGATCCTCTGCGGTGCAACGACACAAACAGGTTCTCTGCGATGCAAGGATGTGATACAAACAAATCCTCTGAAAGGCAAATACGCGACACAAACAGATGCTCTGCGGAGGAACGACGTGAGGCAAACAGATCCTCTGCGGTGCAACGACGCGAGGCAAAGAGATCCTCTGCGGTGCGACTATGCAAAGAGTTCCTCTGCAGTGCAACGAAGCAAGGAGATCCTGTGCAGTGCAGCGATGCGAGGCAAAGATATCCTCTGCAGTGCAACGATGCAAGGATATCCTCTGCGGTGCAACGACACGAGGCAAAGAGTTCCTCTGCGGTGCAACTACGCAAAGAGATCCTCTGCGGTGCAACAACGCAAAGAGATCCTCTGCTGTGCAATGACACAAGGCAAAGATATCCTCTGCGGTGCAATGATGCAAGGAGATCCTCTGCGGTGCAACGACACGAGGCAAACAGATCCTCTGCGGTGCAATGACACAAGGAGATCCTCTGCGATGCAACGACACAAACAGATTCTCTGCGATGCAAGGATGTGACACAAACTAATCCTCTGAAAGGCAAATACGCGACACAAACAGAAGCTCTGCGGATGAACGACGTGAGACAAACAGATCCTCTGAGGTGAAATGATGCAAGGCAAACAGATCCTCTGCGGTGTCACGACGCAAGGATATCCTCTGTGGCGCAACGACACAAGGAGATCCTCTGAGGTGCAACGATGCAAACAGATCCTCTGCGGTGCAACGATGCGAGGCAAAGAGATCCTCTGCTGTGCAACGACGCGAGGCAAAGAGATCCTCTGCAGTGCAACGATGCAAGGAGATCCTGTGCGGTGCAACACCGCGAGGTAAACAAATCCTCTGCAGTGAAACGATGCAAGGCAAAGAGATCCTCTGCGGTGCAACAACGCAAACATATCCTCTGCGTTGCAAGGATGCAATGCAAAGAGATCCTCTGCGGTGAACCTACGCGATGCAAACAAATCCTCTGCGAATAAATGACGTGACGCAAACAGATCCTCTGAGGTGTAAGGATGCGATGCAAAGACATCCTCTGGGGTGCAACTACGCAAAGGCATCCTCTGCGTTGCAACAACACGAGGCAAACAGATCCTCTGCGGTGCAACGACGCAAAGAGATCCTCTGCAGTGCAACGACACGAGGCAAACAGATCCTATGCAGTGCAATGACGCGAGGCAAAGAGATCCTCTGGGTGCAACAACGCAAACAGATCCTCTGCGGTGCAATGACGCGAAGCAAAGACATCCTCTGTGGTGTAACGACATGACGCAAGGTGATCCTCTGCGGTGCAACAACGCAAACAGATCCTCTGCGGTGTAAGGATGCGATGCAAAGACATCCTCTGTGGTGCAACTACTCAAAGAGATCCTCTGCGTTGCAAAGACGCGAGGCAATCAGATCCTCTGCGGTGCAATGACGCAAAGAGATCCTCTGCAGTGCAACGACACGAGGGAAAGAGATCCTCTGCGGTGAAATGACGCGAGGCAATACATCCTTTGCAGTGCAACAATGCAAACAAATCCTCTGCGGTGCAAGGACACAAGGCAAAGATATCCTCTGCGGTGCAATGACACAAACATATTCTCTGCGATGCAATGCAAAGAAATCCTCTGAAAGGCAAATACGCGACACAAACAGAAGCTCTGCGGATGAACGACGTGAGACAAACAGATCCTCTGAGGTGAAATGATGCAAGGCAAACAGATCCTCTGCGGTGTCACGACGCAAGGATATCCTCTGTGGCGCAGCGACACAAGGAGATCCTCTGCGGTGTAACGATGCAAACAGATCCTCTGCGGTGCAACGATGCAAGCAAAGAGATCCTCTGCTGTGCAACGACGCGAGGCAAAGAGATCCTCTGCAGTGCAACGATGCAAGGAGATCCTGTGCGGTGCAACACCGCAAGGTAAACAAATCCTCTGCGGTGAAACGATGCAAGGCAAAGAGATCCTCTGCGGTGCAACAATGCAAACAGATCCTCTGCGTTGCAAGGATGCAATGCAAAGAGATCCTCTGCGGTGAACCTACGCGACGCAAACAAATCCTCTGCGAATAAATGACGCGAGGCAAACAGATCCTCTGCGGTGCAACGACGCAAAGAGATCCTCTGCGTTGCAAAGACGCGAGGCAAAGAAATCCTCTGTGGTGCAATGACGCGAGGCAAACAGATCATCTGCGGTGCAACGACGCAAAGAGATCCTCTGCGATGCAACAACGCAAGGCAAGCATATCGTCTGCGGTGCAACAACTCAAAGAGATCCTCTGCGGTACAAGGACACAAGGCAAAGATATTCTCTGCGGTGCAACGATGCAAAGAGATCCTCTGCGGTGCAACGACACGAGGCAAACAGATCCTCTGCGGTGCAATGACGCAAAGAGATCCTCTGCGGTGCAACGACGCGAGGCAAAGAGATCCTCTGCGGTGCAACGACGCAAAGAGATCCTCTGCGGTGCAACAACGCAAAAAGATCCTCTGCGGTGCAATGACGCAAGGCAAAGATATCCTCTGTGATGCAATGATGCAAGGAGATCCTCTGCGGTGCAACGACACAAACAGATTCTCTGCGATGCAAGGATGTGATACAAACAAATCCTCTGAAAGGCAAATACGCGACACAAACAGATGCTCTGCGGAGGAACGACGTGAGGCAAACAGATCCTCTGCGGTGCAACGACGCGAGGCAAAGAGATCCTCTGCGGTGCGACTATGCAAAGAGTTCCTCTGCGGTGCAACGCAGCAAGGAGATCCTGTGCAGTGCAGCGATGCGAGGCAAAGATATCCTCTGCAGTGCAACGATGCAAGGATATCCTCTGCGGTGCAACGACACGAGGCAAAGAGTTCCTCTGCGGTGCAACTACGCAAAGAGATCCTCTGCGGTGCAACAACGCAAAGAGCTCCTCTGCGGTGCAACGACACGAGGCAAACAAATCCTCTGCGGTGCAATGACACAAGGAGATCCTCTGCGATGCAACGACACAAACAGATTCTCTGCGATGCAAGGATGTGACACAAACTAATCCTCTGAAAGGCAAATACGCGACACAAACAGAAGCTCTGCGGATGAACGACGTGAGACAAACAGATCCTCTGAGGTGAAATGATGCAAGGCAAACAGATCCTCTGCGGTGTCACGACGCAAGGATATCCTCTGTGGCGCAACGACACAAGGAGATCCTCTGCGGTGCAACGATGCAAACAGATCCTCTGCGGTGCAACGATGCGAGGCAAAGAGATCCTCTGCTGTGCAACGACGCGAGGCAAAGAGATCCTCTGCAGTGCAACGATGCAAGGAGATCCTGTGCGGTGCAACACCGCGAGGTAAACAAATCCTCTGCGGTGAAACGATGCAAGGCAAAGAGATCCTCTGCGGTGCAACAACGCAAACATATCCTCTGTGTTGCAAGGATGCAATGCAAAGAGATCCTCTGCGGTGAACCTACGCGATGCAAACAAATCCTCTGCGAATAAATGACGTGACGCAAACAGATCCTCTGAGGTGTAAGGATGCGATGCAAAGACATCCTCTGGGGTGCAACTACGCAAAGGCATCCTCTGCGTTGCAACAACACGAGGCAAACAGATCCTCTGCGGTGCAACGACGCAAAGAGATCCTCTGCGGTGCAACGACACGAGGCAAACAGATCCTATGCAGTGCAATCACGCGAGGCAAAGAGATCCTCTGGGTGCAACAACGCAAACAGATCCTCTGCGGTGCAATGACGCGAAGCAAAGACATCCTCTGTGGTGCAACGACATGACGCAAGGTGATCCTCTGCGGTGCAACAACGCAAACAGATCCTCTGCGGTGTAAGGATGCGATGCAAAGACATCCTCTGTGGTGCAACTACTCAAAGAGATCCTCTGCGTTGCAAAGACGCGAGGCAATCAGATCCTCTGCGGTGCAATGACGCAAAGAGATCCTCTGCAGTGCAACGACACGAGGGAAAGAGATCCTCTCCGGTGAAATGACGCGAGGCAAGACATCCTTTGCAGTGCAACAATGCAAACAAATCCTCTGCGGTGCAAGGACACAAGGCAAAGATATCCTCTGCGGTGCAATGACACAAACATATTCTCTGCGATGCAATGCAAAGAAATCCTCTGAAAGGCAAATACGCGACACAAACAGAAGCTCTGCGGATGAACGACGTGAGACAAACAGATCCTCTGAGGTGAAATGATGCAAGGCAAACAGATCCTCTGCGGTGTCACGACGCAAGGATATCCTCTGTGGCGCAACGACACAAGGAGATCCTCTGCGGTGCAACGATGCAAACAGATCCTCTGCGGTGCAACGATGCAAGCAAAGAGATCCTCTGCTGTGCAACGACGCGAGGCAAAGAGATCCTCTGCAGTGCAATGATGCAAGGAGATCCTGTGCGGTGCAACACCGCAAGGTAAACAAATCCTCTGCGGTGAAACGATGCAAGGCAAAGAGATCCTCTGCGGTGCAACAATGCAAACAGATCCTCTGCGTTGCAAGGATGCAATGCAAAGAGATCCTCTGCGGTGAACCTACGCGACGCAAACAAATCCTCTGCGAATAAATGACGCGAGGCAAACAGATCCTCTGCGGTGCAACGACGCAAAGAGATCCTCTGCGTTGCAAAGACGCGAGGCAAAGAAATCCTCTGCGGTGCAATGACGCGAGGCAAACAGATCCTCTGCGGTGCAACGACGCAAAGAGATCCTCTGCGATGCAACAACGCAAGGCAAGCATATCGTCTGCAGTGCAACAACTCAAACAGATCCTCTGCGGTACAAGGACACAAGGCAAAGAGATCCTCTGCGGTGCAACGACGCAAAGAGATCCTCTGCGGTGCAACAACGCAAAAAGATCCTCTGCGGTGCAATGACGCAAGGCAAAGATATCCTCTGTGATGCAATGATGCAAGGAGATCCTCTGCGGTGCAACGACACAAACAGATTCTCTGCGATGCAAGGATGTGATACAAACAAATCCTCTGAAAGGCAAATACGCGACACAAACAGATGCTCTGCGGAGGAACGACGTGAGGCAAACAGATCCTCTGCGGTGCAACGACGCGAGGCAAAGAGATCCTCTGCGGTGCGACTATGCAAAGAGTTCCTCTGCGGTGCAACGCAGCAAGGAGATCCTGTGCAGTGCAGCGATGCGAGGCAAAGATATCCTCTGCAGTGCAACGATGCAAGGATATCCTCTGCGGTGCAACGACACGAGGCAAAGAGTTCCTCTGCGGTGCAACTACGCAAAGAGATCCTCTGCGGTGCAACAACGCAAAGAGATCCTCTGCTGTGCAATGACACAAGGCAAAGATATCCTCTGCGGTGCAATGATGCAAGGAGATCCTCTGCGGTGCAACGACACGAGGCAAACAGATCCTCTGCGGTGCAATGACACAAGGAGATCCTCTGCGATGCAACGACACAAACAGATTCTCTGCGATGCAAGGATGTGACACAAACTAATCCTCTGAAAGGCAAATACGCGACACAAACAGAAGCTCTGCGGATGAACGACGTGAGACAAACAGATCGTCTGAGGTGAAATGATGCAAGGCAAACAGATCCTCTGCGGTGTCACGACGCAAGGATATCCTCTGTGGCGCAACGACACAAGGAGATCCTCTGCGGTGCAACAACGCAAACATATCCTCTGCGTTGCAAGGATGCAATGCAAAGAGATCCTCTGCGGTGAACCTACGCGATGCAAACAAATCCTCTGCGAATAAATGACGTGACGCAAACAGATCCTCTGAGGTGTAAGGATGCGATGCAAAGACATCCTCTGGGGTGCAACTACGCAAAGGCATCCTCTGCGTTGCAACAACACGAGGCAAACAGATCCTCTGCGGTGCAACGATGCAAAGAGATCCTCTGCAGTGCAACGACACGAGGCAAACAGATCCTATGCAGTGCAATCACGCGAGGCAAAGAGATCCTCTGGGTGCAATGACGCGAAGCAAAGACATCCTCTGTGGTGCAACGACATGACGCAAGGGGATCCTCTGCGGTGCAACGACATGACGCAAGGTGATCCTCTGCGGTGCAACAACGCAAACAGATCCTCTGCGGTGTAAGGATGCGATGCAAAGACATCCTCTGTGGTGCAACTACTCAAAGAGATCCTCTGCGTTGCAAAGACGCGAGGCAATCAGATCCTCTGCGGTGCAATGACGCCAAGAGATCCTCTGCAGTGCAACGACACGAGGGAAAGAGATCCTCTGCGGTGAAACGACGCGAGGCAAGACATCCTTTGCAGTGCAACAATGCAAACAAATCCTCTGCGGTGCAAGGACACAAGGCAAAGATATCCTCTGCGGTGCAATGACACAAACATATTCTCTGCGATGCAATGCAAAGAAATCCTCTGAAAGGCAAATACGCGACACAAACAGAAGCTCTGCGGATGAACGACGTGAGACAAACAGATCCTCTGAGGTGAAATGATGCAAGGCAAACAGATCCTCTGCGGTGTCACGACGCAAGGATATCCTCTGTGGCGCAACGACACAAGGAGATCCTCTGCGGTGCAACGATGCAAACAGATCCTCTGCGGTGCAACGATGCAAGCAAAGAGATCCTCTGCTGTGCAACGATGCGAGGCAAAGAGATCCTCTGCAGTGCAATGATGCAAGGAGATCCTGTGCGGTGCAACACCGCAAGGTAAACAAATCCTCTGCGGTGAAACGATGCAAGGCAAAGAGATCCTCTGCGGTGCAACAATGCAAACAGATCCTCTGTGTTGCAAGGATGCAATGCAAAGAGATCCTCTGCGGTGAACCTACGCGACGCAAACAAATCCTCTGCGAATAAATGACGCGAGGCAAACAGATCCTCTGCGGTGCAACGACGCAAAGAGATCCTCTGCGTTGCAAAGACGCGAGGCAAAGAAATCCTCTGCGGTGCAATGACGCGAGGCAAACAGATCCTCTGCGGTGCAACGACGCAAAGAGATCCTCTGCGATGCAACAACGCAAGGCAAGCATATCGTCTGCGGTGCAACAACGCAAACAGATCCTCTGCGGTACAAGGACACAAGGCAAAGAGATCCTCTGCGGTGCAACGACGCAAAGAGATCCTCTGCGGTGCAACAACGCAAAAAGATCCTCTGCGGTGCAATGACGCAAGGCAAAGATATCCTCTGTGATGCAATGATGCAAGGAGATCCTCTGCGGTGCAAAAACGCAAACAGATTCTCTGCGATGCAAGGATGTGATGCAAACAAATCCTCTGAAAGGCAAATACGCGACACAAACAGATGCTCTGCGGAGGAACGACGTGAGGCAAACAGATCCTCTGCGGTGCAACGACGAGAGGCAAAGAGATCCTCTGCGGTGCAACTACGCAAAGAGATCCTCTGCGGTGCAACAACGCAAAGAGATCCTCTGCTGTGCAATGATACAAGGCAAAGATATCCTCTGCAGTGCAGTGATGCAAGGAGATCCTCTGCGGTGCAACGACACGAGGCAAAGAGATCCTCTGCGGTGCAATGACAGAAGGATATCCTCTGCAGTGCAACGACACGAGGCAAACAGATCCTCTACAGTACAATGACGCAAGGAAAAGAGATCCTCTGGGTGCAACAACGCAAACAGATCCTCTGCGGTGCAATGACGCAAGGCAAAGATATCCTCTGTGATGCAATGATGCAAGGAGATCCTCTGCGGTGCAACGACACAAACAGATTCTCTGCGATGCAAGGATGTGATACAAACAAATCCTCTGAAAGGCAAATACGCGACACAAACAGATGCTCTGCGGAGGAACGACGTGAGGCAAACAGATCCTCTGCGGTGCAACGACGCGAGGCAAAGAGATCCTCTGCGGTGCGACTATGCAAAGAGTTCCTCTGCGGTGCAACGCAGCAAGGAGATCCTGTGCAGTGCAGCGATGCGAGGATATCCTCTGCGGTGCAACGACACGAGGCAAAGAGTTCCTCTGCGGTGCAACTACGCAAAGAGATCCTCTGCGGTGCAACAACGCAAAGAGATCCTCTGCTGTGCAATGACACAAGGCAAAGATATCCTCTGCGGTGCAATGATGCAAGGAGATCCTCTGCGGTGCAACGACACGAGGCAAACAGATCCTCTGCGGTGCAATGACACAAGGAGATCCTCTGCGATGCAACGACACAAACAGATTCTCTGCGATGCAAGGATGTGACACAAACTAATCCTCTGAAAGGCAAATACGCGACACAAACAGAAGCTCTGCGGATGAACGACGTGAGACAAACAGATCGTCTGAGGTGAAATGATGCAAGGCAAACAGATCCTCTGCGGTGTCACGACGCAAGGATATCCTCTGTGGCGCAACGACACAAGGAGATCCTCTGCGGTGCAACAACGCAAACATATCCTCTGCGTTGCAAGGATGCAATGCAAAGAGATCCTCTGCGGTGAACCTACGCGATGCAAACAAATCCTCTGCGAATAAATGACGTGACGCAAACAGATCCTCTGAGGTGTAAGGATGCGATGCAAAGACATCCTCTGGGGTGCAACTACGCAAAGGCATCCTCTGCGTTGCAACAACACGAGGCAAACAGATCCTCTGCGGTGCAACGATGCAAAGAGATCCTCTGCTGTGCAATGACACAAGGCAAAGATATCCTCTGCGGTGCAATGATGCAAGGAGATCCTCTGCGGTGCAACGACACGAGGCAAACAGATCCTCTGCGGTGCAATGACACAAGGAGATCCTCTGCGATGCAACGACACAAACAGATTCTCTGCGATGCAAGGATGTGACACAAACTAATCCTCTGAAAGGCAAATACGCGACACAAACAGAAGCTCTGCGGATGAACGACGTGAGACAAACAGATCGTCTGAGGTGAAATGATGCAAGGCAAACAGATCCTCTGCGGTGTCACGACGCAAGGATATCCTCTGTGGCGCAACGACACAAGGAGATCCTCTGCGGTGCAACAACGCAAACATATCCTCTGCGTTGCAAGGATGCAATGCAAAGAGATCCTCTGCGGTGAACCTACGCGATGCAAACAAATCCTCTGCGAATAAATGACGTGACGCAAACAGATCCTCTGAGGTGTAAGGATGCGATGCAAAGACATCCTCTGGGGTGCAACTACGCAAAGGCATCCTCTGCGTTGCAACAACACGAGGCAAACAGATCCTCTGCGGTGCAACGATGCAAAGAGATCCTCTGCAGTGCAACGACACGAGGCAAACAGATCCTATGCAGTGCAATCACGCGAGGCAAAGAGATCCTCTGGGTGCAATGACGCGAAGCAAAGACATCCTCTGTGGTGCAACGACATGACGCAAGGGGATCCTCTGCGGTGCAACGACATGACGCAAGGTGATCCTCTGCGGTGCAACAACGCAAACAGATCCTCTGCGGTGTAAGGATGCGATGCAAAGACATCCTCTGTGGTGCAACTACTCAAAGAGATCCTCTGCGTTGCAAAGACGCGAGGCAATCAGATCCTCTGCGGTGCAATGACGCCAAGAGATCCTCTGCAGTGCAACGACACGAGGGAAAGAGATCCTCTGCGGTGAAACGACGCGAGGCAAGACATCCTTTGCAGTGCAACAATGCAAACAAATCCTCTGCGGTGCAAGGACACAAGGCAAAGATATCCTCTGCGGTGCAATGACACAAACATATTCTCTGCGATGCAATGCAAAGAAATCCTCTGAAAGGCAAATACGCGACACAAACAGAAGCTCTGCGGATGAACGACGTGAGACAAACAGATCCTCTGAGGTGAAATGATGCAAGGCAAACAGATCCTCTGCGGTGTCACGACGCAAGGATATCCTCTGTGGCGCAACGACACAAGGAGATCCTCTGCGGTGCAACGATGCAAACAGATCCTCTGCGGTGCAACGATGCAAGCAAAGAGATCCTCTGCTGTGCAACGATGCGAGGCAAAGAGATCCTCTGCAGTGCAATGATGCAAGGAGATCCTGTGCGGTGCAACACCGCAAGGTAAACAAATCCTCTGCGGTGAAACGATGCAAGGCAAAGAGATCCTCTGCGGTGCAACAATGCAAACAGATCCTCTGTGTTGCAAGGATGCAATGCAAAGAGATCCTCTGCGGTGAACCTACGCGACGCAAACAAATCCTCTGCGAATAAATGACGCGAGGCAAACAGATCCTCTGCGGTGCAACGACGCAAAGAGATCCTCTGCGTTGCAAAGACGCGGGGCAAAGAGATCCTCTGCGGTGCAATGACGCGAGGCAAACAGATCCTCTGCGGTGCAACGACGCAAAGAGATCCTCTGCGATGCAACAACGCAAGGCAAGCATATCGTCTGCGGTGCAACAACGCAAACAGATCCTCTGCGGTACAAGGACACAAGGCAAAGAGATCCTCTGCGGTGCAACGACGCAAAGAGATCCTCTGCGGTGCAACAACGCAAAAAGATCCTCTGCGGTGCAATGACGCAAGGCAAAGATATCCTCTGTGATGCAATGATGCAAGGAGATCCTCTGCGGTGCAAAAACGCAAACAGATTCTCTGCGATGCAAGGATGTGATGCAAACAAATCCTCTGAAAGGCAAATACGCGACACAAACAGATGCTCTGCGGAGGAACGACGTGAGGCAAACAGATCCTCTGCGGTGCAACGACGAGAGGCAAAGAGATCCTCTGCGGTGCAACTACGCAAAGAGATCCTCTGCGGTGCAACAACGCAAAGAGATCCTCTGCTGTGCAATGATACAAGGCAAAGATATCCTCTGCAGTGCAGTGATGCAAGGAGATCCTCTGCGGTGCAACGACACGAGGCAAAGAGATCCTCTGCGGTGCAATGACAGAAGGATATCCTCTGCAGTGCAACGACACGAGGCAAACAGATCCTCTACAGTACAATGACGCAAGGAAAAGAGATCCTCTGGGTGCAACAACGCAAACAGATCCTCTGCGGTGCAATGACGCAAGGCAAAGATATCCTCTGTGATGCAATGATGCAAGGAGATCCTCTGCGGTGCAACGACACAAACAGATTCTCTGCGATGCAAGGATGTGATACAAACAAATCCTCTGAAAGGCAAATACGCGACACAAACAGATGCTCTGCGGAGGAACGACGTGAGGCAAACAGATCCTCTGCGGTGCAACGACGCGAGGCAAAGAGATCCTCTGCGGTGCGACTATGCAAAGAGTTCCTCTGCGGTGCAACGCAGCAAGGAGATCCTGTGCAGTGCAGCGATGCGAGGATATCCTCTGCGGTGCAACGACACGAGGCAAAGAGTTCCTCTGCGGTGCAACTACGCAAAGAGATCCTCTGCGGTGCAACAACGCAAAGAGATCCTCTGCTGTGCAATGACACAAGGCAAAGATATCCTCTGCGGTGCAATGATGCAAGGAGATCCTCTGCGGTGCAACGACACGAGGCAAACAGATCCTCTGCGGTGCAATGACACAAGGAGATCCTCTGCGATGCAACGACACAAACAGATTCTCTGCGATGCAAGGATGTGACACAAACTAATCCTCTGAAAGGCAAATACGCGACACAAACAGAAGCTCTGCGGATGAACGACGTGAGACAAACAGATCGTCTGAGGTGAAATGATGCAAGGCAAACAGATCCTCTGCGGTGTCACGACGCAAGGATATCCTCTGTGGCGCAACGACACAAGGAGATCCTCTGCGGTGCAACAACGCAAACATATCCTCTGCGTTGCAAGGATGCAATGCAAAGAGATCCTCTGCGGTGAACCTACGCGATGCAAACAAATCCTCTGCGAATAAATGACGTGACGCAAACAGATCCTCTGAGGTGTAAGGATGCGATGCAAAGACATCCTCTGGGGTGCAACTACGCAAAGGCATCCTCTGCGTTGCAACAACACGAGGCAAACAGATCCTCTGCGGTGCAACGATGCAAAGAGATCCTCTGCAGTGCAACGACACGAGGCAAACAGATCCTATGCAGTGCAATGACGCGAGGCAAAGAGATCCTCTGGGTGCAACAACGCAAACAGATCCTCTGCGGTGCAATGACGCGAAGCAAAGACATCCTCTGTGGTGCAACGACATGACGCAAGGTGATCCTCTGCGGTGCAACAACGCAAACAGATCCTCTGCGGTGTAAGGATGCGATGCAAAGACATCCTCTGTGGTGCAACTACTCAAAGAGATCCTCTGCGTTGCAAAGACGCGAGGCAATCAGATCCTCTGCGGTGCAATGACGCAAAGAGATCCTCTGCAGTGCAACGACACGAGGGAAAGAGATCCTCTCCGGTGAAATGACGCGAGGCAATACATCCTTTGCAGTGCAACAATGCAAACAAATCCTCTGCGGTGCAAGGAAACAAGGCAAAGATATCCTCTGCGGTGCAATGACACAAACATATTCTCTGCGATGCAATGCAAAGAAATCCTCTGAAAGGCAAATACGCGACACAAACAGAAGCTCTGCGGATGAACGACGTGAGACAAACAGATCCTCTGAGGTGAAATGATGCAAGGCAAACAGATCCTCTGCGGTGTCACGACGCAAGGATATCCTCTGTGGCGCAACGACACAAGGAGATCCTCTGCGGTGCAACGATGCAAACAGATCCTCTGCGGTGCAACGATGCAAGCAAAGAGATCCTCTGCAGTGCAACGACACGAGGCAAACAGATCCTATGCAGTGCAGTCACGCGAGGCAAAGAGATCCTCTGGGTGCAATGACGCGAAGCAAAGACATCCTCTGTGGTGCAACGACATGACGCAAGGGGATCCTCTGCGGTGCAACGACATGACGCAAGGTGATCCTCTGCGGTGCAACAACGCAAACAGATCCTCTGCGGTGTAAGGATGCGATGCAAAGACATCCTCTGTGGTGCAACTACTCAAAGAGATCCTCTGCGTTGCAAAGACGCGAGGCAATCAGATCCTCTGCGGTGCAATGACGCCAAGAGATCCTCTGCAGTGCAACGACACGAGGGAAAGAGATCCTCTGCGGTGAAACGACGCGAGGCAAGACATCCTTTGCAGTGCAACAATGCAAACAAATCCTCTGCGGTGCAAGGACACAAGGCAAAGATATCCTCTGCGGTGCAATGACACAAACATATTCTCTGCGATGCAATGCAAAGAAATCCTCTGAAAGGCAAATACGCGACACAAACAGAAGCTCTGCGGATGAACGACGTGAGACAAACAGATCCTCTGAGGTGAAATGATGCAAGGCAAACAGATCCTCTGCGGTGTCACGACGCAAGGATATCCTCTGTGGCGCAACGACACAAGGAGATCCTCTGCGGTGCAACGATGCAAACAGATCCTCTGCGGTGCAACGATGCAAGCAAAGAGATCCTCTGCTGTGCAACGACGCGAGGCAAAGAGATCCTCTGCAGTGCAATGATGCAAGGAGATCCTGTGCGGTGCAACACCGCAAGGTAAACAAATCCTCTGCGGTGAAACGATGCAAGGCAAAGAGATCCTCTGCGGTGCAACAATGCAAACAGATCCTCTGCGTTGCAAGGATGCAATGCAAAGAGATCCTCTGCGGTGAACCTACGCGACGCAAACAAATCCTCTGCGAATAAATGACGCGAGGCAAACAGATCCTCTGCGGTGCAACGACGCAAAGAGATCCTCTGCGTTGCAAAGACGCGAGGCAAAGAAATCCTCTGCGGTGCAATGACGCGAGGCAAACAGATCCTCTGCGGTGCAGCGACGCAAAGAGATCCTCTGCGATGCTACAACGCAAGGCAAGCATATCGTCTGCGGTGCAACAACTCAAAGAGATCCTCTGCGGTACAAGGACACAAGGCAAAGAGATCCTCTGCGGTGCAACGACGCAAAGAGATCCTCTGCGGTGCAACGACGCAAAGAGATCCTCTGCGGTGCAACAACGCAAAAAGATCCTCTGCGGTGCAATGACGCAAGGCAAAGATATCCTCTGTGATGCAATGATGCAAGGAGATCCTCTGCGGTGCAACGACACAAACAGATTCTCTGCGATGCAAGGATGTGATGCAAACAAATCCTCTGAAAGGCAAATACGTGACACAAACAGATGCTCTGCGGAGGAACGACGTGAGGCAAACAGATCCTCTGCGATGCAACGACGCGAGGCAAAGAGATCCTCTGCGGTGCGACTATGCAAAGAGTTCCTCTGCGGTGCAACGCAGCAAGGAGATCCTGTGCAGTGCAGCGATGCGAGGCAAAGATATCCTCTGCAGTGCAACGATGCAAGGATATCCTCTGCGGTGCAACGACGCGAGGCAAAGAGTTCCTCTGCGGTGCAACTACGCAAAGAGATCCTCTGCGGTGCAACAACGCAAAGAGATCCTCTGCTGTGCAATGACACAAGGCAAAGATATCCTCTGCGGTGCAATGATGCAAGGAGATCCTCTGCGGTGCAACGACACGAGGCAAACAGATCCTCTGCGGTGCAATGACACAAGGAGATCCTCTGCGATGCAACGACACAAACAGATTCTCTGCGATGCAAGGATGTGACACAAACTAATCCTCTGAAAGGCAAATACGCGACACAAACAGAAGCTCTGCGGATGAACGACGTGAGACAAACAGATCGTCTGAGGTGAAATGATGCAAGGCAAACAGATTCTCTGCGGTGTCACGACGCAAGGATATCCTCTGTGGCGCAACGACACAAGGAGATCCTCTGCGGTGCAACAACGCAAACATATCCTCTGCATTGCAAGGATGCAATGCAAAGAGATCCTCTGCGGTGAACCTACGCGATGCAAACAAATCCTCTGCGAATAAATGACGTGACGCAAACAGATCCTCTGAGGTGTAAGGATGCGATGCAAAGACATCCTCTGGGGTGCAACTACGCAAAGGCATCCTCTGCGTTGCAACAACACGAGGCAAACAGATCCTCTGCGGTGCAACGATGCAAAGAGATCCTCTGCAGTGCAACGACACGAGGCAAACAGATCCTATGCAGTGCAATGACGCGAGGCAAAGAGATCCTCTGGGTGCAACAACGCAAACAGATCCTCTGCGGTGCAATGACGCGAAGCAAAGACATCCTCTGTGGTGCAACGACATGACGCAAGGTGATCCTCTGCGGTGCAACAACGCAAACAGATCCTCTGCGGTGTAAGGATGCGATGCAAAGACATCCTCTGTGGTGCAACTACTCAAAGAGATCCTCTGCGTTGCAAAGACGCGAGGCAATCAGATCCTCTGCGGTGCAATGACGCAAAGAGATCCTCTGCGGTGCAACGACACGAGGGAAAGAGATCCTCTCCGGTGAAATGACGCGAGGCAATACATCCTTTGCAGTGCAACAATGCAAACAAATCCTCTGCAGTGCAAGGACACAAGGCAAAGATATCCTCTGCGGTGCAATGACACAAACATATTCTCTGCGATGCAATGCAAAGAAATCCTCTGAAAGGCAAATACGCGACACAAACAGAAGCTCTGCGGATGAACGACGTGAGACAAACAGATCCTCTGAGGTGAAATGATGCAAGGCAAACAGATCCTCTGCGGTGTCACGACGCAAGGATATCCTCTGTGGCGCAACGACACAAGGAGATCCTCTGCGGTGCAACGATGCAAACAGATCCTCTGCGGTGCAACGATGCAAGCAAAGAGATCCTCTGCTGTGCAACGACGCGAGGCAAAGAGATCCTCTGCAGTGCAATGATGCAAGGAGATCCTGTGCGGTGCAACACCGCAAGGTAAACAAATCCTCTGCGGTGAAACGATGCAAGGCAAAGAGATCCTCTGCGGTGCAACAATGCAAACAGATCCTCTGCGTTGCAAGGATGCAATGCAAAGAGATCCTCTGCGGTGAACCTACGCGACGCAAACAAATCCTCTGCGAATAAATGACGCGAGGCAAACAGATCCTCTGCGGTGCAACGACGCAAAGAGATCCTCTGCGTTGCAAAGACGCGAGGCAAAGAAATCCTCTGCGGTGCAATGACGCGAGGCAAACAGATCCTCTGCGGTGCAACGACGCAAAGAGATCCTATGCGATGCAACAACGCAAGGCAAGCATATCGTCTGCGGTGCAACAACGCAAACAGATCCTCTGCGGTACAAGGACACAAGGCAAAGAGATCCTCTGCGGTGCAACGACGCAAAGAGATCCTCTGCGGTGCAATGACGCAAGGCAAAGATATCCTCTGTGATGCAATGATGCAAGGAGATCCTCTGCGGTGCAACTACACAAACAGATTCTCTGCGATGCAAGGATGTGATACAAACAAATCCTCTGAAAGGCAAATACGCGACACAAACAGATGCTCTGCGGAGGAACGACGTGAGGCAAACAGATCCTCTGCGGTGCAACGACGCGAGGCAAAGAGATCCTCTGCGGTGCGACTATGCAAAGAGTTCCTCTGCGGTGCAACGCAGCAAGGAGATCCTGTGCAGTGCAGCGATGCGAGGATATCCTCTGCGGTGCAACGACACGAGGCAAAGAGTTCCTCTGCGGTGCAACTACGCAAAGAGATCCTCTGCGGTGCAACAACGCAAAGAGATCCTCTGCTGTGCAATGACACAAGGCAAAGATATCCTCTGCGGTGCAATGATGCAAGGAGATCCTCTGCGGTGCAACGACACGAGGCAAACAGATCCTCTGCGGTGCAATGACACAAGGAGATCCTCTGCGATGCAACGACACAAACAGATTCTCTGCGATGCAAGGATGTGACACAAACTAATCCTCTGAAAGGCAAATACGCGACACAAACAGAAGCTCTGCGGATGAACGACGTGAGACAAACAGATCGTCTGAGGTGAAATGATGCAAGGCAAACAGATCCTCTGCGGTGTCACGACGCAAGGATATCCTCTGTGGCGCAACGACACAAGGAGATCCTCTGCGGTGCAACAACGCAAACATATCCTCTGCGTTGCAAGGATGCAATGCAAAGAGATCCTCTGCGGTGAACCTACGCGATGCAAACAAATCCTCTGCGAATAAATGACGTGACGCAAACAGATCCTCTGAGGTGTAAGGATGCGATGCAAAGATATCCTCTGGGGTGCAACTACGCAAAGGCATCCTCTGCGTTGCAACAACACGAGGCAAACAGATCCTCTGCGGTGCAACGATGCAAAGAGATCCTCTGCAGTGCAACGACACGAGGCAAACAGATCCTATGAAGTGCAATTACGCGAGGCAAAGAGATCCTCTGGGTGCAACAACGCAAACAGATCCTCTGCGGTGCAATGACGCGAAGCAAAGACATCCTCTGTGGTGCAACGACATGACGCAAGGTGATCCTCTGCGGTGCAACAACGCAAACAGATCCTCTGCGGTGTAAGGATGCGATGCAAAGACATCCTCTGTGGTGCAACTACTCAAAGAGATCCTCTGCGTTGCAAAGACGCGAGGCAATCAGATCCTCTGCGGTGCAATGACGCAAAGAGATCCTCTGCAGTGCAACGACACGAGGGAAAGAGATCCTCTCCGGTGAAATGACGCGAGGCAATACATCCTTTGCAGTGCAACAATGCAAACAAATCCTCTGCGGTGCAAGGAAACAAGGCAAAGATATCCTCTGCGGTGCAATGACACAAACATATTCTCTGCGATGCAATGCAAAGAAATCCTCTGAAAGGCAAATACGCGACACAAACAGAAGCTCTGCGGATGAACGACGTGAGACAAACAGATCCTCTGAGGTGAAATGATGCAAGGCAAACAGATCCTCTGCGGTGTCACGACGCAAGGATATCCTCTGTGGCGCAACGACACAAGGAGATCCTCTGCGGTGCAACGATGCAAACAGATCCTCTGCGGTGCAACGATGCAAGCAAAGAGATCCTCTGCTGTGCAACGACGCGAGGCAAAGAGATCCTCTGCAGTGCAATGATGCAAGGAGATCCTGTGCGGTGCAACACCGCAAGGTAAACAAATCCTCTGCGGTGAAACGATGCAAGGCAAAGAGATCCTCTGCGGTGCAACAATGCAAACAGATCCTCTGCGTTGCAAGGATGCAATGCAAAGAGATCCTCTGCGGTGAACCTACGCGACGCAAACAAATCCTCTGCGAATAAATGACGCGAGGCAAACAGATCCTCTGCGGTGCAACGACGCAAAGAGATCCTCTGCGTTGCAAAGACGCGAGGCAAAGAAATCCTCTGCGGTGCAATGACGCGAGGCAAACAGATCATCTGCGGTGCAACGACGCAAAGAGATCCTCTGCGATGCAACAACGCAAGGCAAGCATATCGTCTGCGGTGCAACAACTCAAACAGATCCTCTGCGGTACAAGGACACAAGGCAAAGATATTCTCTGCGGTGCAACGATGCAAAGAGATCCTCTGCGGTGCAACGACACGAGGCAAACAGATCCTCTGCGGTGCAATGACGCAAAGAGATCCTCTGCGGTGCAACGACGCGAGGCAAAGAGATCCTCTGCGGTGCAACGACGCAAAGAGATCCTCTGCGGTGCAACAACGCAAAAAGATCCTCTGCGGTGCAATGACGCAAGGCAAAGATATCCTCTGTGATGCAATGATGCAAGGAGATCCTCTGCGGTGCAACGACACAAACAGATTCTCTGCGATGCAAGGATGTGATACAAACAAATCCTCTGAAAGGCAAATACGCGACACAAACAGATGCTCTGCGGAGGAACGACGTGAGGCAAACAGATCCTCTGCGGTGCAACGACGCGAGGCAAAGAGATCCTCTGTGGTGCGACTATGCAAAGAGTTCCTCTGCGGTGCAACGCAGCAAGGAGATCCTGTGCAGTGCAGCGATGCGAGGCAAAGATATCCTCTGCAGTGCAACGATGCAAGGATATCCTCTGCGGTGCAACGACACGAGGCAAAGAGTTCCTCTGTGGTGCAACTACGCAAAGAGATCCTCTGCGGTGCAACAACGCAAAGAGATCCTCTGCTGTGCAATGACACAAGGCAAAGATATCCTCTGCGGTGCAATGATGCAAGGAGATCCTCTGCGGTGCAACGACACGAGGCAAACAGATCCTCTGCGGTGCACTGACACAAGGAGATCCTCTGCGATGCAACGACACAAACAGATTCTCTGCGATGCAAGGATGTGACACAAACTAATCCTCTGAAAGGCAAATACGCGACACAAACAGAAGCTCTGCGGATGAACGACGTGAGACAAACAAATCCTCTGAGGTGAAATGATGCAAGGCAAACAGATCCTCTGCGGTGTCACGACGCAAGGATATCCTCTGTGGCGCAACGACACAAGGAGATCCTCTGCGGTGCAACGATGCAAACAGATCCTCTGCGGTGCAACGATGCGAGGCAAAGAGATCCTCTGCTGTGCAACGACGCGAGGCAAAGAGATCCTCTGCAGTGCAACGATGCAAGGAGATCCTGTGCGGTGCAACACCGCGAGGTAAACAAATCCTCTGCGGTGAAACGATGCAAGGCAAAGAGATCCTCTGCGGTGCAACAACGCAAACATATCCTCTGCGTTGCAAGGATGCAATGCAAAGATATCCTCTGCGGTGAACCTACGCGATGCAAACAAATCCTCTGCGAATAAATGACGTGACGCAAACAGATCCTCTGAGGTGTAAGGATGCGATGCAAAGACATCCTCTGGGGTGCAACTACGCAAAGGCATCCTCTGCGTTGCAACAACACGAGGCAATCAGATCCTCTGCGGTGCAACGACGCAAAGAGATCCTCTGCAGTGCAACGACACGAGGCAAACAGATCCTATGCAGTGCAATGACGCGAGGCAAAGAGATCCTCTGGGTGCAACAACGCAAACAGATCCTCTGCGGTGCAATGACGCGAAGCAAAGACATCCTCTGTGGTGCAACGACATGACGCAAGGTGATCCTCTGCGGTGCAACAACGCAAACAGATCCTCTGCGGTGTAAGGATGCGATGCAAAGACATCCTCTGTGGTGCAACTACTCAAAGAGATCCTCTGCGTTGCAAAGACGCGAGGCAATCAGATCCTCTGCGGTGCAATGACGCAAAGAGATCCTCTGCAGTGCAACGACACGAGGGAAAGAGATCCTCTCCGGTGAAATGACGCGAGGCAATACATCCTTTGCAGTGCAACAATGCAAACAAATCCTCTGCGGTGCAAGGACACAAGGCAAAGATATCCTCTGCGGTGCAATGACACAAACATATTCTCTGCGATGCAATGCAAAGAAATCCTCTGAAAGGCAAATACGCGACACAAACAGAAGCTCTGCGGATGAACGATGTGAGACAAACAGATCCTCTGAGGTGAAATGATGCAAGGCAAACAGATCCTCTGCGGTGTCACGACGCAAGGATATCCTCTGTGGCGCAACGACACAAGGAGATCCTCTGTGGCGCAACGACACAAGGAGATCCTCTGCGGTGCAACGATGCAAACAGATCCTCTGCGGTGCAACGATGCAAGCAAAGAGATCCTCTGCTGTGCAACGACGCGAGGCAAAGAGATCCTCTGCAGTGCAACGATGCAAGGAGATCCTCTGCGGTGCAACACCGCAAGGTAAACAAATCCTCTGCGGTGAAACGATGCAAGGCAAAGAGATCCTCTGCGGTGCAACAACGCAAACAGATCCTCTGCGTTGCAAGGATGCAATGCAAAGAGATCCTCTGCGGTGAACCTACGCGACGCAAACAAATCCTCTGCGAATAAATGACGCGACGCAAAGAGATCCTATGCGGTGCAACGACGCAAAGAGATCCTCTGCGTTGCAAAGACGCGGGGCAAAGAGATCCTCTGCGGTGCAATGACGAGAGGCAAGGTATCCTCTGCGGTGCAACGACTCAAAGAGATCCTCTGCGGTGCAACAACGCAAGGCAAGCAGATCCTCTGCGGTGCAACAACGCAAACAGATCCTCTGCGGTACAAGGACACAAGGCAAAGATATTCTCTGCGGTGCAACGATGCAAAGAGATCCTCTGCGGTGCAACGACACGAGGCAAACAGATCCTCTGCGGTGCAACGACGCAAAGAGATCCTCTGCGGTGCAACGACACGAGGCAAAGAGATCCTCTGTGATGCAATGATGCAAGGAGATCCTCTGCGGTGCAACGACACAAACAGATTCTCTGCGATGCAAGGATGTGATACAAACAAATCCTCTGAAAGGCAAATACGCGACACAAACAGATGCTCTGCGGAGGAACGACGTGAGGCAAACAGATCCTCTGCGGTGCAACGACGCGAGGCAAAGAGATCCTCTGCGGTGCGACTATGCAAAGAGTTCCTCTGCGGTGCAACGCAGCAAGGAGATCCTGTGCAGTGCAGCGATGCGAGGCAAAGATATCCTCTGCAGTGCAACGATGCAAGGATATCCTCTGCGGTGCAACGACACGAGGCAAACAGATCCTCTGCGGTGCAATGACACAAGGAGATCCTCTGCAGTGCAACGACACGAGGCAAACAGATCCTCTGCAGTGCAATAACGCGAGGCAAAGAGATCCTCTGGGTGCAACAACGCAAACAGATCCTCTGCGGTGCAATGACGCAAGGCAAAGATATCCTCTGTGATGCAATGATGCAAGGAGATCCTCTGCGATGCAACGACACAAACAGATTCTCTGCGATGCAAGGATGTGACACAAACAAATCCTCTGAAAGGCAAATACGCGACACAAACAGAAGCTCTGCGGATGAGCGACGTGAGACAAACAGATCCTCTGAGGTGAAATGATGCAAGGCAAACAGATCCTCTGCGGTGTCACGACGCAAGGATATCCTCTGTGGCGCAACGACACAAGGAGATCCTCTGCGGTGCAACGATGCAAACAGATCCTCTGCGGTGCAACGATGCGAGGCAAAGAGATCCTCTGCTGTGCAACGACGCGAGGCAAAGAGATCCTCTGCAGTGCAACGATGCAAGGAGATCCTGTGCGGTGCAACACCGCGAGGTAAACAAATCCTCTGCGGTGAAACGATGCAAGGCAAAGAGATCCTCTGCGGTGCAACAACGCAAACAGATCCTCTGCGTTACAAGGATGCAATGCAAAGAGATCCTCTGCGGTGAACCTACGCGATGCAAACAAATCCTCTGCGAATAAATGACGTGACGCAAACAGATCCTCTGAGGTGTAAGGATGCGATGCAAAGACATCCTCTGGGGTGCAACTACGCAAAGGCATCCTCTGCGTTGCAAAGACGCGAGGCAAACAGATCCTCTGCGGTGCAACGACGCAAAGAGATCCTCTGCGGTGCAACGACACGAGGCAAACAGATCCTCTGCGGTGCAATAACGCAAGGAGATCCTCTGCAGTGCAACGACACGAGGCAAACAGATCCTATGCAGTGCAATGACGCGAGGCAAAGAGATCCTCTGCAGTGCAACAACGCAAACAGATCCTCTGCGGTGCAATGACGCGAGGCAAAGACATCCTCTGTGGTGCAACGACATGACGCAAGGTGATCCTCTGCAGTGCAACAATGCAAACAGGTCCTCTGCGGTGTAAGGATGCGATGCAAAGACATCCTCTGTGGTGCAACTACTCAAAGATGTCCTCTGCGTTGCAAAGACGCGAGGCAATCAGATCCTCTGCGGTGCAATGACGCAAAGAGATCCTCTGCAGTGCAACGACACGAGGCAAAGAGATCCTCTCCGGTGAAATGACGCGAGGCAAACAGATCCTCTGCGGTGCAATGACACAAGGAGATCCTCTGCGATGCAACGACACAAACAGATTCTCTGCGATGCAAGGATGTGATACAAACAAATCCTCTGAAAGGCAAATACGCGACACAAACAGAAGCTCTGCGGATGAACGACGTGAGACAAACAGATCCTCTGAGGTGAAATGATGCAAGGCAAACAGATCCTCTGCGGTGTCACGACGCAAGGATATCCTCTGTGGCGCAACGACACAAGGAGATCCTCTGAGGTGCAACGATGCAAACAGATCCTCTGCGGTGCAACGACGCGAGGCAAAGAGATCCTCTGCGATGCGACTATGCAAAGAGTTCCTCTGCGGTGCAACGAAGTAAGGAGATCCTGTGCAGTGCAACGATGCGAGGCAAAGATATCCTCTACGGTGCAATGATGCAAGGAGATCCTCTGCGGTGCAACGACATGAGGCAAACAGATCCTATGCAGTGCAATGACGCGAGGCAAATAGATCCTCTGGGTGCAACAACGCAAAGAGATCCTCTGCGTTGCAAAGACGCGAGGCAAAGACATCCTCTGTGGTGCAACGACATGACGCAAGGTGATCCTCTGCGGTGTCACAACGCAAACAGATCCTCTGCGGTGTAAGGATGCGATGCAAAGACATCCTCTGTGGTGCAACTACGCAAAGAGATCCTCTGCGTTGCAAAGACGCGAGGCAATCAGATCCTCTGCGGTGCAATGACGCAAAGAGATCCTCTGCGGTGCAACGACACGAGGGAAAGAGATCCTCTGCGGTGAAACGACGCGAGGCAAGACATCCTTTGCAGTGCACCAACGCAAACAAATCCTCTGCGGTGCAACGACGCGAGGAGATCCTGTGCAGTGCAACGATGCGAGGCAAAGATATCCTCTGCAGTGCAACGATGCAAGGATATCCTCTGAGGTGCAACGACGCGAGGCAAAGAGTTCCTCTGCGGTGCAACTACGCAAAGAGATCCTCTGCGGTGCAACAACGCAAAGAGATCCTCTGCTGTGCAATGACACAAGGCAAAGATATCCTCTGCGGTGCAATGATGCAAGGAGATCCTCTGCGGTGCAACAACGCAAACAGATCCTCTGCGGTGTAAGGATGCTATGCAAAGACATCCTTTGTGGTGCAGCTACGCAAAGAGATCCTCTGCGTTGCAAAGACACGAGGCAATCAGATCCTCTGCGGTGCAATGACGCAAAGAGATCCTCTGCGATGCAAGGACACAAGGCGAAGATATCCTCTGCGGTGCAATGACACAAACATATTCTCTGCGATGCAATGCAAAGAAATCCTCTGAAAGGCAAATACGCGACACAAACAGAAGCTCTGCGGATGAACAACGTGAAACAAACAGATCCTCTGAGGTGAAATGATGCAAGGCAAACAGATCCTCTGCGGTGTCACGACGCAAGGATATCCTCTGTGGCGCAACGACACAAGGAGATCCTCTGCGGTGCAACAATGCAAACAGATCCTCTGCGGTGCAACGATGCAAGCAAAGAGATCCTCTGCTGTGCAACGACGCGAGGCAAAGAGATCCTCTGCAGTGCAACGATGCAAGGAGATCCTGTGCGGAGCAACACACGCGAGGTAAACAAATCCTCTGCGGTGAAACGATGCAAGGCAAAGAGATCCTCTGCGGTGCAACAACGCAAACAGATCCTCTGCGTTACAAGGATGCAATGCAAAGAGATCCTCTGCAGTGAACCTACGCGACGCAAACAAATCCTCTGCGAATAAATGACGTGACGCAAACAGATCCTCTGCGGTGTAAGGATGCGATGCAAAGACATCCTCTGCACTGCAACTACACAAAGACATCCTCTGCGTTGCAAAGACGCGAGGCAAACAGATCCTCTGCTGTGCAACGACGCAAAGAGATCCTCTGCGGTGCAACGACACGAGGCAAACAGATCCTCTGCGGTGCAACGATGCAAAGAGATCCTCCGCGGTGCAATGACGCGAGGGAAAGAGATCCTCTGCGGTGCAACGACGCGAGGCAAACAGATCCTCTGCGGTGCAACAACGCAAACAGATCCTCTGCGTTGCAAGGATGCAATGCAAAGGGATCCTCTGCGGTGAACCTACGCGACGCAAACAAATCCTCTGCGAATAAATGACGCGACGCAAACAAATCCTCTGCGAATAAATGACGCGACGCAAACAGATCCTCTGCGGTGTAAGGATGCGATGCAAAGACATCCTCTGCGCTGCAACTACACAAAGACATCCTCTGCGTTGCAAAGACGCGAGGCAAACAGATTCTCTGCTGTGCAACGACGCAAGGGAAAGAGATCCTCTGCGGTGCAATGACGCATAGAGATCCTCTGCGGTGCAACGACGTGAGGCAAAGAGATCCTCTGCGGTGCAATGACGCGAGGGAAAGAGATCCTCTGCGGTGCAACGACGCGAGGCAAACAGATCCTCTGCGGTGCAACGACGCAAAGAGCTCCTCTGCGGTGCAACGACACGAGGGAAAGAGATCCTCTGCGGTGCAACGACGCAAAGAGATCCTCTGCGGTGCAACGACACGAGGCAAACAGATCCTCTGCGGTGCAACGACGCAAAGACATCCTCTGCATTGCAACGACGTGAGACAAACAGATCCTCTGAGGTGAAATGATGCAAGGCAAACAGATCCTCTGCGGTGTCACGATGCAAGGATATCCTCTGTGGCGCAACGACACAAGGAGATCCTCTGAGGTGCAACGATGCAAACAGATCCTCTGCGGTGCAACGATGCAAACAGATCCTCTGCGGTGCAACGATGCAAGCAAAGAGATCCTCTGCTGTGCAACGACGCGAGGCAAAGAGATCCTCTGCAGTGCAACGATGCAAGGAGATCCTGTGCGGTGCAACACCGCGAGGTAAACAAATCCTCTGCGGTGAAACGATGCAAGGCAAAGAGATCCTCTGCGGTGCAACGACGCGAGGCAAAGAGATCCTCTGCGGTGCGACTATGCAAAGAGTTCCTCTGCGGTGCAACGCAGCAAGGAGATCCTGTGCAGTGCAGCGATGCGAGGATATCCTCTGCGGTGCAACGACACGAGGCAAAGAGTTCCTCTGCGGTGCAACTACGCAAAGAGATCCTCTGCGGTGCAACAACGCAAAGAGATCCTCTGCTGTGCAATGACACAAGGCAAAGATATCCTCTGCGGTGCAATGATGCAAGGAGATCCTCTGCGGTGCAACGACACGAGGCAAACAGATCCTCTGCGGTGCAATGACACAAGGAGATCCTCTGCGATGCAACGACACAAACAGATTCTCTGCGATGCAAGGATGTGACACAAACTAATCCTCTGAAAGGCAAATACGCGACACAAACAGAAGCTCTGCGGATGAACGACGTGAGACAAACAGATCGTCTGAGGTGAAATGATGCAAGGCAAACAGATCCTCTGCGGTGTCACGACGCAAGGATATCCTCTGTGGCGCAACGACACAAGGAGATCCTCTGCGGTGCAACAACGCAAACATATCCTCTGCGTTGCAAGGATGCAATGCAAAGAGATCCTCTGCGGTGAACCTACGCGATGCAAACAAATCCTCTGCGAATAAATGACGTGACGCAAACAGATCCTCTGAGGTGTAAGGATGCGATGCAAAGATATCCTCTGGGGTGCAACTACGCAAAGGCATCCTCTGCGTTGCAACAACACGAGGCAAACAGATCCTCTGCGGTGCAACGATGCAAAGAGATCCTCTGCAGTGCAACGACACGAGGCAAACAGATCCTATGAAGTGCAATTACGCGAGGCAAAGAGATCCTCTGGGTGCAACAACGCAAACAGATCCTCTGCGGTGCAATGACGCGAAGCAAAGACATCCTCTGTGGTGCAACGACATGACGCAAGGTGATCCTCTGCGGTGCAACAACGCAAACAGATCCTCTGCGGTGTAAGGATGCGATGCAAAGACATCCTCTGTGGTGCAACTACTCAAAGAGATCCTCTGCGTTGCAAAGACGCGAGGCAATCAGATCCTCTGCGGTGCAATGACGCAAAGAGATCCTCTGCAGTGCAACGACACGAGGGAAAGAGATCCTCTCCGGTGAAATGACGCGAGGCAATACATCCTTTGCAGTGCAACAATGCAAACAAATCCTCTGCGGTGCAAGGAAACAAGGCAAAGATATCCTCTGCGGTGCAATGACACAAACATATTCTCTGCGATGCAATGCAAAGAAATCCTCTGAAAGGCAAATACGCGACACAAACAGAAGCTCTGCGGATGAACGACGTGAGACAAACAGATCCTCTGAGGTGAAATGATGCAAGGCAAACAGATCCTCTGCGGTGTCACGACGCAAGGATATCCTCTGTGGCGCAACGACACAAGGAGATCCTCTGCGGTGCAACGATGCAAACAGATCCTCTGCGGTGCAACGATGCAAGCAAAGAGATCCTCTGCTGTGCAACGACGCGAGGCAAAGAGATCCTCTGCAGTGCAATGATGCAAGGAGATCCTGTGCGGTGCAACACCGCAAGGTAAACAAATCCTCTGCGGTGAAACGATGCAAGGCAAAGAGATCCTCTGCGGTGCAACAATGCAAACAGATCCTCTGCGTTGCAAGGATGCAATGCAAAGAGATCCTCTGCGGTGAACCTACGCGACGCAAACAAATCCTCTGCGAATAAATGACGCGAGGCAAACAGATCCTCTGCGGTGCAACGACGCAAAGAGATCCTCTGCGTTGCAAAGACGCGAGGCAAAGAAATCCTCTGCGGTGCAATGACGCGAGGCAAACAGATCATCTGCGGTGCAACGACGCAAAGAGATCCTCTGCGATGCAACAACGCAAGGCAAGCATATCGTCTGCGGTGCAACAACTCAAACAGATCCTCTGCGGTACAAGGACACAAGGCAAAGATATTCTCTGCGGTGCAACGATGCAAAGAGATCCTCTGCGGTGCAACGACACGAGGCAAACAGATCCTCTGCGGTGCAATGACGCAAAGAGATCCTCTGCGGTGCAACGACGCGAGGCAAAGAGATCCTCTGCGGTGCAACGACGCAAAGAGATCCTCTGCGGTGCAACAACGCAAAAAGATCCTCTGCGGTGCAATGACGCAAGGCAAAGATATCCTCTGTGATGCAATGATGCAAGGAGATCCTCTGCGGTGCAACGACACAAACAGATTCTCTGCGATGCAAGGATGTGATACAAACAAATCCTCTGAAAGGCAAATACGCGACACAAACAGATGCTCTGCGGAGGAACGACGTGAGGCAAACAGATCCTCTGCGGTGCAACGACGCGAGGCAAAGAGATCCTCTGTGGTGCGACTATGCAAAGAGTTCCTCTGCGGTGCAACGCAGCAAGGAGATCCTGTGCAGTGCAGCGATGCGAGGCAAAGATATCCTCTGCAGTGCAACGATGCAAGGATATCCTCTGCGGTGCAACGACACGAGGCAAAGAGTTCCTCTGCGGTGCAACTACGCAAAGAGATCCTCTGCGGTGCAACAACGCAAAGAGATCCTCTGCTGTGCAATGACACAAGGCAAAGATATCCTCTGCGGTGCAATGATGCAAGGAGATCCTCTGCGGTGCAACGACACGAGGCAAACAGATCCTCTGCGGTGCACTGACACAAGGAGATCCTCTGCGATGCAACGACACAAACAGATTCTCTGCGATGCAAGGATGTGACACAAACTAATCCTCTGAAAGGCAAATACGCGACACAAACAGAAGCTCTGCGGATGAACGACGTGAGACAAACAAATCCTCTGAGGTGAAATGATGCAAGGCAAACAGATCCTCTGCGGTGTCACGACGCAAGGATATCCTCTGTGGCGCAACGACACAAGGAGATCCTCTGCGGTGCAACGATGCAAACAGATCCTCTGCGGTGCAACGATGCGAGGCAAAGAGATCCTCTGCTGTGCAACGACGCGAGGCAAAGAGATCCTCTGCAGTGCAACGATGCAAGGAGATCCTGTGCGGTGCAACACCGCGAGGTAAACAAATCCTCTGCGGTGAAACGATGCAAGGCAAAGAGATCCTCTGCGGTGCAACAACGCAAACATATCCTCTGCGTTGCAAGGATGCAATGCAAAGATATCCTCTGCGGTGAACCTACGCGATGCAAACAAATCCTCTGCGAATAAATGACGTGACGCAAACAGATCCTCTGAGGTGTAAGGATGCGATGCAAAGACATCCTCTGGGGTGCAACTACGCAAAGGCATCCTCTGCGTTGCAACAACACGAGGCAATCAGATCCTCTGCGGTGCAACGACGCAAAGAGATCCTCTGCAGTGCAACGACACGAGGCAAACAGATCCTATGCAGTGCAATGACGCGAGGCAAAGAGATCCTCTGGGTGCAACAACGCAAACAGATCCTCTGCGGTGCAATGACGCGAAGCAAAGACATCCTCTGTGGTGCAACGACATGACGCAAGGTGATCCTCTGCGGTGCAACAACGCAAACAGATCCTCTGCGGTGTAAGGATGCGATGCAAAGACATCCTCTGTGGTGCAACTACTCAAAGAGATCCTCTGCGTTGCAAAGACGCGAGGCAATCAGATCCTCTGCGGTGCAATGACGCAAAGAGATCCTCTGCAGTGCAACGACACGAGGGAAAGAGATCCTCTCCGGTGAAATGACGCGAGGCAATACATCCTTTGCAGTGCAACAATGCAAACAAATCCTCTGCGGTGCAAGGACACAAGGCAAAGATATCCTCTGCGGTGCAATGACACAAACATATTCTCTGCGATGCAATGCAAAGAAATCCTCTGAAAGGCAAATACGCGACACAAACAGAAGCTCTGCGGATGAACGATGTGAGACAAACAGATCCTCTGAGGTGAAATGATGCAAGGCAAACAGATCCTCTGCGGTGTCACGACGCAAGGATATCCTCTGTGGCGCAACGACACAAGGAGATCCTCTGCGGTGCAACGATGCAAACAGATCCTCTGCGGTGCAACGATGCAAGCAAAGAGATCCTCTGCTGTGCAACGACGCGAGGCAAAGAGATCCTCTGCAGTGCAACGATGCAAGGAGATCCTCTGCGGTGCAACACCGCAAGGTAAACAAATCCTCTGCGGTGAAACGATGCAAGGCAAAGAGATCCTCTGCGGTGCAACAACGCAAACAGATCCTCTGCGTTGCAAGGATGCAATGCAAAGAGATCCTCTGCGGTGAACCTACGCGACGCAAACAAATCCTCTGCGAATAAATGACGCGACGCAAAGAGATCCTATGCGGTGCAACGACGCAAAGAGATCCTCTGCGTTGCAAAGACGCGGGGCAAAGAGATCCTCTGCGGTGCAATGACGAGAGGCAAGGTATCCTCTGCGGTGCAACGACTCAAAGAGATCCTCTGCGGTGCAACAACGCAAGGCAAGCAGATCCTCTGCGGTGCAACAACGCAAACAGATCCTCTGCGGTACAAGGACACAAGGCAAAGATATTCTCTGCGGTGCAACGATGCAAAGAGATCCTCTGCGGTGCAACGACACGAGGCAAACAGATCCTCTGCGGTGCAACGACGCAAAGAGATCCTCTGCGGTGCAACGACACGAGGCAAAGAGATCCTCTGTGATGCAATGATGCAAGGAGATCCTCTGCGGTGCAACGACACAAACAGATTCTCTGCGATGCAAGGATGTGATACAAACAAATCCTCTGAAAGGCAAATACGCGACACAAACAGATGCTCTGCGGAGGAACGACGTGAGGCAAACAGATCCTCTGCGGTGCAACGACGCGAGGCAAAGAGATCCTCTGCGGTGCGACTATGCAAAGAGTTCCTCTGCGGTGCAACGCAGCAAGGAGATCCTGTGCAGTGCAGCGATGCGAGGCAAAGATATCCTCTGCAGTGCAACGATGCAAGGATATCCTCTGCGGTGCAACGACACGAGGCAAACAGATCCTCTGCGGTGCAATGACACAAGGAGATCCTCTGCAGTGCAACGACACGAGGCAAACAGATCCTCTGCAGTGCAATAACGCGAGGCAAAGAGATCCTCTGGGTGCAACAACGCAAACAGATCCTCTGCGGTGCAATGACGCAAGGCAAAGATATCCTCTGTGATGCAATGATGCAAGGAGATCCTCTGCGATGCAACGACACAAACAGATTCTCTGCGATGCAAGGATGTGACACAAACAAATCCTCTGAAAGGCAAATACGCGACACAAACAGAAGCTCTGCGGATGAGCGACGTGAGACAAACAGATCCTCTGAGGTGAAATGATGCAAGGCAAACAGATCCTCTGCGGTGTCACGACGCAAGGATATCCTCTGTGGCGCAACGACACAAGGAGATCCTCTGCGGTGCAACGATGCAAACAGATCCTCTGCGGTGCAACGATGCGAGGCAAAGAGATCCTCTGCTGTGCAACGACGCGAGGCAAAGAGATCCTCTGCAGTGCAACGATGCAAGGAGATCCTGTGCGGTGCAACACCGCGAGGTAAACAAATCCTCTGCGGTGAAACGATGCAAGGCAAAGAGATCCTCTGCGGTGCAACAACGCAAACAGATCCTCTGCGTTACAAGGATGCAATGCAAAGAGATCCTCTGCGGTGAACCTACGCGATGCAAACAAATCCTCTGCGAATAAATGACGTGACGCAAACAGATCCTCTGAGGTGTAAGGATGCGATGCAAAGACATCCTCTGGGGTGCAACTACGCAAAGGCATCCTCTGCGTTGCAAAGACGCGAGGCAAACAGATCCTCTGCGGTGCAACGACGCAAAGAGATCCTCTGCGGTGCAACGACACGAGGCAAACAGATCCTCTGCGGTGCAATAACGCAAGGAGATCCTCTGCAGTGCAACGACACGAGGCAAACAGATCCTATGCAGTGCAATGACGCGAGGCAAAGAGATCCTCTGCAGTGCAACAACGCAAACAGATCCTCTGCGGTGCAATGACGCGAGGCAAAGACATCCTCTGTGGTGCAACGACATGACGCAAGGTGATCCTCTGCAGTGCAACAATGCAAACAGGTCCTCTGCGGTGTAAGGATGCGATGCAAAGACATCCTCTGTGGTGCAACTACTCAAAGATGTCCTCTGCGTTGCAAAGACGCGAGGCAATCAGATCCTCTGCGGTGCAATGACGCAAAGAGATCCTCTGCAGTGCAACGACACGAGGCAAAGAGATCCTCTCCGGTGAAATGACGCGAGGCAAACAGATCCTCTGCGGTGCAATGACACAAGGAGATCCTCTGCGATGCAACGACACAAACAGATTCTCTGCGATGCAAGGATGTGATACAAACAAATCCTCTGAAAGGCAAATACGCGACACAAACAGAAGCTCTGCGGATGAACGACGTGAGACAAACAGATCCTCTGAGGTGAAATGATGCAAGGCAAACAGATCCTCTGCGGTGTCACGACGCAAGGATATCCTCTGTGGCGCAACGACACAAGGAGATCCTCTGAGGTGCAACGATGCAAACAGATCCTCTGCGGTGCAACGACGCGAGGCAAAGAGATCCTCTGCGATGCGACTATGCAAAGAGTTCCTCTGCGGTGCAACGAAGTAAGGAGATCCTGTGCAGTGCAACGATGCGAGGCAAAGATATCCTCTACGGTGCAATGATGCAAGGAGATCCTCTGCGGTGCAACGACATGAGGCAAACAGATCCTATGCAGTGCAATGACGCGAGGCAAATAGATCCTCTGGGTGCAACAACGCAAAGAGATCCTCTGCGTTGCAAAGACGCGAGGCAAAGACATCCTCTGTGGTGCAACGACATGACGCAAGGTGATCCTCTGCGGTGTCACAACGCAAACAGATCCTCTGCGGTGTAAGGATGCGATGCAAAGACATCCTCTGTGGTGCAACTACGCAAAGAGATCCTCTGCGTTGCAAAGACGCGAGGCAATCAGATCCTCTGCGGTGCAATGACGCAAAGAGATCCTCTGCGGTGCAACGACACGAGGGAAAGAGATCCTCTGCGGTGAAACGACGCGAGGCAAGACATCCTTTGCAGTGCACCAACGCAAACAAATCCTCTGCGGTGCAACGACGCGAGGAGATCCTGTGCAGTGCAACGATGCGAGGCAAAGATATCCTCTGCAGTGCAACGATGCAAGGATATCCTCTGAGGTGCAACGACGCGAGGCAAAGAGTTCCTCTGCGGTGCAACTACGCAAAGAGATCCTCTGCGGTGCAACAACGCAAAGAGATCCTCTGCTGTGCAATGACACAAGGCAAAGATATCCTCTGCGGTGCAATGATGCAAGGAGATCCTCTGCGGTGCAACAACGCAAACAGATCCTCTGCGGTGTAAGGATGCTATGCAAAGACATCCTTTGTGGTGCAGCTACGCAAAGAGATCCTCTGCGTTGCAAAGACACGAGGCAATCAGATCCTCTGCGGTGCAATGACGCAAAGAGATCCTCTGCGATGCAAGGACACAAGGCGAAGATATCCTCTGCGGTGCAATGACACAAACATATTCTCTGCGATGCAATGCAAAGAAATCCTCTGAAAGGCAAATACGCGACACAAACAGAAGCTCTGCGGATGAACAACGTGAAACAAACAGATCCTCTGAGGTGAAATGATGCAAGGCAAACAGATCCTCTGCGGTGTCACGACGCAAGGATATCCTCTGTGGCGCAACGACACAAGGAGATCCTCTGCGGTGCAACGATGCAAACAGATCCTCTGCGGTGCAACGATGCAAGCAAAGAGATCCTCTGCTGTGCAACGACGCGAGGCAAAGAGATCCTCTGCAGTGCAACGATGCAAGGAGATCCTGTGCGGAGCAACACACGCGAGGTAAACAAATCCTCTGCGGTGAAACGATGCAAGGCAAAGAGATCCTCTGCGGTGCAACAACGCAAACAGATCCTCTGCGTTACAAGGATGCAATGCAAAGAGATCCTCTGCAGTGAACCTATGCGACGCAAACAAATCCTCTGCGAATAAATGACGTGACGCAAACAGATCCTCTGCGGTGTAAGGATGCGATGCAAAGACATCCTCTGCACTGCAACTACACAAAGACATCCTCTGCGTTGCAAAGACGCGAGGCAAACAGATCCTCTGCTGTGCAACGACGCAAAGAGATCCTCTGCGGTGCAACGACACGAGGCAAACAGATCCTCTGCGGTGCAACGATGCAAAGAGATCCTCCGCGGTGCAATGACGCGAGGGAAAGAGATCCTCTGCGGTGCAACGACGCGAGGCAAACAGATCCTCTGCGGTGCAACAACGCAAACAGATCCTCTGCGTTGCAAGGATGCAATGCAAAGGGATCCTCTGCGGTGAACCTACGCGACGCAAACAAATCCTCTGCGAATAAATGACGCGAGGCAAACAGATCCTCTGCGGTGCAACGACGCAAAGAGATCCTCTGCGTTGCAAAGACGCGAGGCAAAGAAATCCTCTGCGGTGCAATGACGCGAGGCAAACAGATCATCTGCGGTGCAACGACGCAAAGAGATCCTCTGCGATGCAACAACGCAAGGCAAGCATATCGTCTGCGGTGCAACAACTCAAACAGATCCTCTGCGGTACAAGGACACAAGGCAAAGATATTCTCTGCGGTGCAACGATGCAAAGAGATCCTCTGCGGTGCAACGACACGAGGCAAACAGATCCTCTGCGGTGCAATGACGCAAAGAGATCCTCTGCGGTGCAACGACGCGAGGCAAAGAGATCCTCTGCGGTGCAACGACGCAAAGAGATCCTCTGCGGTGCAACAACGCAAAAAGATCCTCTGCGGTGCAATGACGCAAGGCAAAGATATCCTCTGTGATGCAATGATGCAAGGAGATCCTCTGCGGTGCAACGACACAAACAGATTCTCTGCGATGCAAGGATGTGATACAAACAAATCCTCTGAAAGGCAAATACGCGACACAAACAGATGCTCTGCGGAGGAACGACGTGAGGCAAACAGATCCTCTGCGGTGCAACGACGCGAGGCAAAGAGATCCTCTGTGGTGCGACTATGCAAAGAGTTCCTCTGCGGTGCAACGCAGCAAGGAGATCCTGTGCAGTGCAGCGATGCGAGGCAAAGATATCCTCTGCAGTGCAACGATGCAAGGATATCCTCTGCGGTGCAACGACACGAGGCAAAGAGTTCCTCTGCGGTGCAACTACGCAAAGAGATCCTCTGCGGTGCAACAACGCAAAGAGATCCTCTGCTGTGCAATGACACAAGGCAAAGATATCCTCTGCGGTGCAATGATGCAAGGAGATCCTCTGCGGTGCAACGACACGAGGCAAACAGATCCTCTGCGGTGCACTGACACAAGGAGATCCTCTGCGATGCAACGACACAAACAGATTCTCTGCGATGCAAGGATGTGACACAAACTAATCCTCTGAAAGGCAAATACGCGACACAAACAGAAGCTCTGCGGATGAACGACGTGAGACAAACAAATCCTCTGAGGTGAAATGATGCAAGGCAAACAGATCCTCTGCGGTGTCACGACGCAAGGATATCCTCTGTGGCGCAACGACACAAGGAGATCCTCTGCGGTGCAACGATGCAAACAGATCCTCTGCGGTGCAACGATGCGAGGCAAAGAGATCCTCTGCTGTGCAACGACGCGAGGCAAAGAGATCCTCTGCAGTGCAACGATGCAAGGAGATCCTGTGCGGTGCAACACCGCGAGGTAAACAAATCCTCTGCGGTGAAACGATGCAAGGCAAAGAGATCCTCTGCGGTGCAACAACGCAAACATATCCTCTGCGTTGCAAGGATGCAATGCAAAGATATCCTCTGCGGTGAACCTACGCGATGCAAACAAATCCTCTGCGAATAAATGACGTGACGCAAACAGATCCTCTGAGGTGTAAGGATGCGATGCAAAGACATCCTCTGCGGTGCAACTACGCAAAGGCATCCTCTGCGTTGCAACAACACGAGGCAATCAGATCCTCTGCGGTGCAACGACGCAAAGAGATCCTCTGCAGTGCAACGACACGAGGCAAACAGATCCTATGCAGTGCAATGACGCGAGGCAAAGAGATCCTCTGGGTGCAACAACGCAAACAGATCCTCTGCGGTGCAATGACGCGAAGCAAAGACATCCTCTGTGGTGCAACGACATGACGCAAGGTGATCCTCTGCGGTGCAACAACGCAAACAGATCCTCTGCGGTGTAAGGATGCGATGCAAAGACATCCTCTGTGGTGCAACTACTCAAAGAGATCCTCTGCGTTGCAAAGACGCGAGGCAATCAGATCCTCTGCGGTGCAATGACGCAAAGAGATCCTCTGCAGTGCAACGACACGAGGGAAAGAGATCCTCTCCGGTGAAATGACGCGAGGCAATACATCCTTTGCAGTGCAACAATGCAAACAAATCCTCTGCGGTGCAAGGACACAAGGCAAAGATATCCTCTGCGGTGCAATGACACAAACATATTCTCTGCGATGCAATGCAAAGAAATCCTCTGAAAGGCAAATACGCGACACAAACAGAAGCTCTGCGGATGAACGATGTGAGACAAACAGATCCTCTGAGGTGAAATGATGCAAGGCAAACAGATCCTCTGCGGTGTCACGACGCAAGGATATCCTCTGTGGCGCAACGACACAAGGAGATCCTCTGCGGTGCAACGATGCAAACAGATCCTCTGCGGTGCAACGATGCAAGCAAAGAGATCCTCTGCTGTGCAACGACGCGAGGCAAAGAGATCCTCTGCAGTGCAACGATGCAAGGAGATCCTCTGCGGTGCAACACCGCAAGGTAAACAAATCCTCTGCGGTGAAACGATGCAAGGCAAAGAGATCCTCTGCGGTGCAACAACGCAAACAGATCCTCTGCGTTGCAAGGATGCAATGCAAAGAGATCCTCTGCGGTGAACCTACGCGACGCAAACAAATCCTCTGCGAATAAATGACGCGACGCAAAGAGATCCTATGCGGTGCAACGACGCAAAGAGATCCTCTGCGTTGCAAAGACGCGGGGCAAAGAGATCCTCTGCGGTGCAATGACGAGAGGCAAGGTATCCTCTGCGGTGCAACGACTCAAAGAGATCCTCTGCGGTGCAACAACGCAAGGCAAGCAGATCCTCTGCGGTGCAACAACGCAAACAGATCCTCTGCGGTACAAGGACACAAGGCAAAGATATTCTCTGCGGTGCAACGATGCAAAGAGATCCTCTGCGGTGCAACGACACGAGGCAAACAGATCCTCTGCGGTGCAACGACGCAAAGAGATCCTCTGCGGTGCAACGACACGAGGCAAAGAGATCCTCTGTGATGCAATGATGCAAGGAGATCCTCTGCGGTGCAACGACACAAACAGATTCTCTGCGATGCAAGGATGTGATACAAACAAATCCTCTGAAAGGCAAATACGCGACACAAACAGATGCTCTGCGGAGGAACGACGTGAGGCAAACAGATCCTCTGCGGTGCAACGACGCGAGGCAAAGAGATCCTCTGCGGTGCGACTATGCAAAGAGTTCCTCTGCGGTGCAACGCAGCAAGGAGATCCTGTGCAGTGCAGCGATGCGAGGCAAAGATATCCTCTGCAGTGCAACGATGCAAGGATATCCTCTGCGGTGCAACGACACGAGGCAAACAGATCCTCTGCGGTGCAATGACACAAGGAGATCCTCTGCAGTGCAACGACACGAGGCAAACAGATCCTCTGCAGTGCAATAACGCGAGGCAAAGAGATCCTCTGGGTGCAACAACGCAAACAGATCCTCTGCGGTGCAATGACGCAAGGCAAAGATATCCTCTGTGATGCAATGATGCAAGGAGATCCTCTGCGATGCAACGACACAAACAGATTCTCTGCGATGCAAGGATGTGACACAAACAAATCCTCTGAAAGGCAAATACGCGACACAAACAGAAGCTCTGCGGATGAGCGACGTGAGACAAACAGATCCTCTGAGGTGAAATGATGCAAGGCAAACAGATCCTCTGCGGTGTCACGACGCAAGGATATCCTCTGTGGCGCAACGACACAAGGAGATCCTCTGCGGTGCAACGATGCAAACAGATCCTCTGCGGTGCAACGATGCGAGGCAAAGAGATCCTCTGCTGTGCAACGACGCGAGGCAAAGAGATCCTCTGCAGTGCAACGATGCAAGGAGATCCTGTGCGGTGCAACACCGCGAGGTAAACAAATCCTCTGCGGTGAAACGATGCAAGGCAAAGAGATCCTCTGCGGTGCAACAACGCAAACAGATCCTCTGCGTTACAAGGATGCAATGCAAAGAGATCCTCTGCGGTGAACCTACGCGATGCAAACAAATCCTCTGCGAATAAATGACGTGACGCAAACAGATCCTCTGAGGTGTAAGGATGCGATGCAAAGACATCCTCTGGGGTGCAACTACGCAAAGGCATCCTCTGCGTTGCAAAGACGCGAGGCAAACAGATCCTCTGCGGTGCAACGACGCAAAGAGATCCTCTGCGGTGCAACGACACGAGGCAAACAGATCCTCTGCGGTGCAATAACGCAAGGAGATCCTCTGCAGTGCAACGACACGAGGCAAACAGATCCTATGCAGTGCAATGACGCGAGGCAAAGAGATCCTCTGCAGTGCAACAACGCAAACAGATCCTCTGCGGTGCAATGACGCGAGGCAAAGACATCCTCTGTGGTGCAACGACATGACGCAAGGTGATCCTCTGCAGTGCAACAATGCAAACAGGTCCTCTGCGGTGTAAGGATGCGATGCAAAGACATCCTCTGTGGTGCAACTACTCAAAGATGTCCTCTGCGTTGCAAAGACGCGAGGCAATCAGATCCTCTGCGGTGCAATGACGCAAAGAGATCCTCTGCAGTGCAACGACACGAGGCAAAGAGATCCTCTCCGGTGAAATGACGCGAGGCAAACAGATCCTCTGCGGTGCAATGACACAAGGAGATCCTCTGCGATGCAACGACACAAACAGATTCTCTGCGATGCAAGGATGTGATACAAACAAATCCTCTGAAAGGCAAATACGCGACACAAACAGAAGCTCTGCGGATGAACGACGTGAGACAAACAGATCCTCTGAGGTGAAATGATGCAAGGCAAACAGATCCTCTGCGGTGTCACGACGCAAGGATATCCTCTGTGGCGCAACGACACAAGGAGATCCTCTGAGGTGCAACGATGCAAACAGATCCTCTGCGGTGCAACGACGCGAGGCAAAGAGATCCTCTGCGATGCGACTATGCAAAGAGTTCCTCTGCGGTGCAACGAAGTAAGGAGATCCTGTGCAGTGCAACGATGCGAGGCAAAGATATCCTCTACGGTGCAATGATGCAAGGAGATCCTCTGCGGTGCAACGACATGAGGCAAACAGATCCTATGCAGTGCAATGACGCGAGGCAAATAGATCCTCTGGGTGCAACAACGCAAAGAGATCCTCTGCGTTGCAAAGACGCGAGGCAAAGACATCCTCTGTGGTGCAACGACATGACGCAAGGTGATCCTCTGCGGTGTCACAACGCAAACAGATCCTCTGCGGTGTAAGGATGCGATGCAAAGACATCCTCTGTGGTGCAACTACGCAAAGAGATCCTCTGCGTTGCAAAGACGCGAGGCAATCAGATCCTCTGCGGTGCAATGACGCAAAGAGATCCTCTGCGGTGCAACGACACGAGGGAAAGAGATCCTCTGCGGTGAAACGACGCGAGGCAAGACATCCTTTGCAGTGCACCAACGCAAACAAATCCTCTGCGGTGCAACGACGCGAGGAGATCCTGTGCAGTGCAACGATGCGAGGCAAAGATATCCTCTGCAGTGCAACGATGCAAGGATATCCTCTGAGGTGCAACGACGCGAGGCAAAGAGTTCCTCTGCGGTGCAACTACGCAAAGAGATCCTCTGCGGTGCAACAACGCAAAGAGATCCTCTGCTGTGCAATGACACAAGGCAAAGATATCCTCTGCGGTGCAATGATGCAAGGAGATCCTCTGCGGTGCAACAACGCAAACAGATCCTCTGCGGTGTAAGGATGCTATGCAAAGACATCCTTTGTGGTGCAGCTACGCAAAGAGATCCTCTGCGTTGCAAAGACACGAGGCAATCAGATCCTCTGCGGTGCAATGACGCAAAGAGATCCTCTGCGATGCAAGGACACAAGGCGAAGATATCCTCTGCGGTGCAATGACACAAACATATTCTCTGCGATGCAATGCAAAGAAATCCTCTGAAAGGCAAATACGCGACACAAACAGAAGCTCTGCGGATGAACAACGTGAAACAAACAGATCCTCTGAGGTGAAATGATGCAAGGCAAACAGATCCTCTGCGGTGTCACGACGCAAGGATATCCTCTGTGGCGCAACGACACAAGGAGATCCTCTGCGGTGCAACGATGCAAACAGATCCTCTGCGGTGCAACGATGCAAGCAAAGAGATCCTCTGCTGTGCAACGACGCGAGGCAAAGAGATCCTCTGCAGTGCAACGATGCAAGGAGATCCTGTGCGGAGCAACACACGCGAGGTAAACAAATCCTCTGCGGTGAAACGATGCAAGGCAAAGAGATCCTCTGCGGTGCAACAACGCAAACAGATCCTCTGCGTTACAAGGATGCAATGCAAAGAGATCCTCTGCAGTGAACCTATGCGACGCAAACAAATCCTCTGCGAATAAATGACGTGACGCAAACAGATCCTCTGCGGTGTAAGGATGCGATGCAAAGACATCCTCTGCACTGCAACTACACAAAGACATCCTCTGCGTTGCAAAGACGCGAGGCAAACAGATCCTCTGCTGTGCAACGACGCAAAGAGATCCTCTGCGGTGCAACGACACGAGGCAAACAGATCCTCTGCGGTGCAACGATGCAAAGAGATCCTCCGCGGTGCAATGACGCGAGGGAAAGAGATCCTCTGCGGTGCAACGACGCGAGGCAAACAGATCCTCTGCGGTGCAACAACGCAAACAGATCCTCTGCGTTGCAAGGATGCAATGCAAAGGGATCCTCTGCGGTGAACCTACGCGACGCAAACAAATCCTCTGCGAATAAATGACGCGACGCAAACAAATCCTCTGCGAATAAATGACGCGACGCAAACAGATCCTCTGCGGTGTAAGGATGCGATGCAAAGACATCCTCTGCGCTGCAACTACACAAAGACATCCTCTGCGTTGCAAAGACGCGAGGCAAACAGATTCTCTGCTGTGCAACGACGCAAGGGAAAGAGATCCTCTGCGGTGCAATGACGCATAGAGATCCTCTGCGGTGCAACGACGTGAGGCAAAGAGATCCTCTGCGGTGCAACGACGCGAGGGAAAGAGATCCTCTGCGGTGCAACGACGCGAGGCAAACAGATCCTCTGCGGTGCAACGACGCAAAGAGCTCCTCTGCGGTGCAACGACACGAGGGAAAGAGATCCTCTGCGGTGCAACGACGCAAAGAGATCCTCTGCGGTGCAACGACACGAGGCAAACAGATCCTCTGCGGTGCAACGACGCAAAGACATCCTCTGCATTGCAACGACGTGAGACAAACAGATCCTCTGAGGTGAAATGATGCAAGGCAAACAGATCCTCTGCGGTGTCACGATGCAAGGATATCCTCTGTGGCGCAACGACACAAGGAGATCCTCTGAGGTGCAACGATGCAAACAGATCCTCTGCGGTGCAACGATGCAAACAGATCCTCTGCGGTGCAACGATGCAAGCAAAGAGATCCTCTGCTGTGCAACGACGCGAGGCAAAGAGATCCTCTGCAGTGCAACGATGCAAGGAGATCCTGTGCGGTGCAACACCGCAAGGTAAACAAATCCTCTGCGGTGAAACGATGCAAGGCAAAGAGATCCTCTGCGGTGCAACAACGCAAACAGATCCTCTGCGTTGCAAGGATGTAATGCAAAGAGATCCTCTGCGGTGAACCTACGCGACGCAAACAAATCCTCTGAGAATAAATGACGCGACGCAAACAAATCCTCTGCGAATAAATGACGCGACGCAAACAGATCCTCTGCGGTGTAAGGATGCGATGCAAAGATATCCTCTGCGCTGCAACTACACAAAGACATCCTCTGCGTTGCAAAGACGCGAGGCAAACAGATCCTCTGCTGTGCAACGACGCAAAGAGATCCTCTGCGGTGCAACGACACGAGGCAAACAGATCCTCTGCGGTGCAACGATGCAAAGAGATCCTCTGCGGTGCAACGACGCGAGGGAAAGAGATCCTCTGCGGTGCAACGACGCGAGGCAAACAGATCCTCTGCGGTGCAACAACGCAAACAGATCCTCTGCGTTGCAAGGATGCAATGCAAAGGGATCCTCTGCGGTGAACCTACGCGACGCAAACAAATCCTCTGCGAATAAATGACGCGACGCAAACAAATCCTCTGCGAATAAATGACGCGACGCAAACAGATCCTCTGCGGTGTAAGGATGCAATGCAAAGACATCCTCTGCGCTGCAACTACACAAAGACATCCTCTGCGTTGCAAAGACGCGAGGCAAACAGATTCTCTGCTGTGCAACGACGCAAGGGAAAGAGATCCTCTGCGGTGCAACGACGCATAGAGATCCTCTGCGGTGCAACGACGCGAGGCAAAGAGATCCTCTGCGGTGCAACGACGCGAGGGAAAGAGATCCTCTGCGGTGCAACGACGCGAGGCAAACAGATCCTCTGCGGTGCAACGACGCAAAGAGCTCCTCTGCGGTGCAACGACACGAGGGAAAGAGATCCTCTGCGGTGCAACGACGCAAAGAGATCCTCTGCGGTGCAACGACACGAGGCAAACAGATCCTCTGCGGTGCAACGACGCAAAGAGATCCTCTGCGGTGCAAGGACACAAGGCAAAGGTATCCTCTGCGGTGCAACGACGCAAAGAGATCCTCTGCGCTGCAACGACACGAGGCAAACAGATCCTCTGCGGTGCAACGACGCAAAGAGATCCTCTGCATTGCAACGACGCGAGGGAAAGAGATCCTCTGTGGTGCAACGACGCAAGGCAAAGATATCCTCTGTGATGCAATGATGCAAGGAGATCCTCTGCGGTGCAACGACACAAACAGATTCTCTGCGATGCAAGGATGTGATACAAGCAAATCCTCTGAAAGGCAAATACGCGACACAAACAGATGCTCTGCGGAGGAACGACGTGAGGCAAACAGATCCTCTGCGGTGCGACTATGCAAAGAGTTCCTCTGCGGTGCAACGAAGTAAGGAGATCCTGTGCAGTGCAACGATGCGAGGCAAAGATATCCTCTACGGTGCAATGATGCAAGGAGATCCTCTGCGGTGCAACGACATGAGGCAAACAGATCCTCTGTGGTGCAATGACGCGAGGCAAAGAGATCCTCTGGGTGCAACAACTCAAACAGATCCTCTGCGGTGCAATGACGCGAGGCAAAGACATCCTCTGCGGTGCAATGACGCGAGGCAAAGAGATCCTCTGGGTGCAACAACTCAAACAGATCCTCTGCGGTGCAATGACGCGAGGCAAAGACATCCTCTGCGGTGCAATGACGCGAGGCAAAGACATCCTCTGTGGTGCAACTACTCAAAGAGATCCTCTGCGTTGCAAAGACGCGAGGCAATCAGATCCTCTGCGGTGCAATGACGCAAAGAGATCCTCTGCGGTGCAACGACACGAGGGAAGGAGATCCTCTGCGGTGAAACGACGCGAGGAAAGACATCCTTTGCAGTGCAACAACGCAAACAAATCCTCTGCGGTGCAAGGACACAAGGCAAAGATATCCTCTGCGGTGCAATGACACAAACATATTCTCTGCGATGCAATGCAAAGAAATCCTCTGAAAGGCAAATACGCGACACAAACAGAAGCTCTGCGGATGAACGACGTGAGACAAATAGATCCTCTGAGGTGAAACGATGCAAGGCAAACAGATCCTCTGCGGTGTCACGACGCAAGGATATCCTCTGTGGCGCAACGACACAAGGAGATCCTCTGCGGTGCAACGATGCAAACAGATCCTCTGCGGTGCAACGATGCAAGCAAAGAGATCCTCTGCTGTGCAACGATGCAAGGCAAAGAGATCCTCCGCAGTGCAACAACGCAAACAGATCCTCTGCGGTGCAAGGATGCAACGCAAAGTGATCCTCTGCGGTGAACCTAGGCGACGCAAACAAATCCTCTGCGAATAAATGACGCGACGCAAACAGATCCTCTGCGGTGCAACGACGCGAGGCAAAGAGATCCTCTGCGGTGCAAAAACGCAAAGAGATCCTCTGCGGTGCAACGACGCAAAAAGATACTCTGCGGTGCAATGATGCAAGGCAAAGATATCCTCTGTGATGCAATGATGCAAGGAGATCCTCTGCGGTGCAACGACACAAACAGATTCTCTGCGATGCAAGGATGTGATAAAAACAAATCCTCTGAAAGGCAAATACGCGACACAAACAGATGCTCTGCGGAGGAACGACGTGAGGCAAACAGATCCTCTGCGGTGCAACGACGCGAGGCAAAGAGTTCCTCTGCGGTGCAACTAAGCAAAGAGATCCTCTGCGGTGCAACAACGCAAAGAGATCCTCTGCTGTGCAATGATACAAGGCAAAGATATCCTCTGCAGTGCAGTGATGCAAGGAGATCCTCTGCGGTGCAACGACACGAGGCAAAGAGATCCTCTGCGGTGCAATGACAGAAGGATATCCTCTGCAGTGCAACGACACGAGGCAAACAGATCCTCTACAGTACAATGACGCAAGGAAAAGAGATCCTCTGGGTGCAACAACGCAAACAGATCCTCTGCGGTGCAATGACGCAAGGCAAAGATATCCTCTGTGATGCAATGATGCAAGGAGGTCCTCTGCGATGCAACGACACAAACAGATTCTCTGCGATGCAAGGATGTGACACAAACAAATCCTCTGAAAGGCAAATACGCGACACAAACAGAAGCTTCGCGGATGAACGACGTGAGACAAACAGATCCTCTGAGGTGTAATGATGCAAGGCAAACAGATCCTCTGCGGTGTCACGACGCAAGGATATCCTCTGTGGCGCAACAACACAAGGAGATCCTCTGCGGTGCAACGATGCAAACAGATCCTCTGCGGTGCAACGATGCAAGCAAAGAGATCCTCTGCTGTGCAACGACGCGAGGCAAAGAGATCCTCTGCAGTGCAACGATGCAAGGAGATCCTGTGCGGTGCAACACCGCGAGGTAAACAAATCCTCTGCGGTGAAACGATGCAACGCAAAGAGATCCTCTGCGGTGCAACAACGCAAACAGATCCTCTGCGTTGCAAGGATGCAATGCAAAGAGATCCTCTGCGGTGAACCTACGTGATGCAAACAAATCCTCTGCGAATAAATGACGCGACGCAAACAGATCCTCTGCGGTGTAAGGATGCGATGCAAAGACATCCTCTGGGTGCAACTACGCAAAGGCATCCTCTGCGTTGCAAAGACGTGAGGCAAACAGATCCTCTGCGGTGCAACGACGCAAAGAGATCCTCTGCGGTGCAACGACATGAGGCAAACAGATCCTCTGCGGTGCAACGACGCAAAGAGATCCTCTGCGGTGCAACGACGCGAGGCAAAAAGATCCTCTGCGGTGCAACACGCAAAGATATCCTCTGCGGTGCAACAACTCAAAAAGATCCTCTGCGGTGCAATGACGCAAGGCAAAGATATCCTCTGTGATGCAATGATGCAAGGAGATCCTCTGCGGTGCAACGACACAAACAGATTCTCTGCGATGCAAGGATGTGATACAAACAAATCCTCTGAAAGGCAAATACGCGACACAAACAGATGCTCTGCGGAGGAACGACGTGAGGCAAACAGATCCTCTGCGGTGCAACGACGCGAGGCAAAGAGATCCTCTGCGGTGCGACTATGCAAAGAGTTCCTCTGCGGTGCAACGCAGCAAGGAGATCCTGTGCAGTGCAGCGATGCGAGGCAAAGATATCCTCTGCGGTGCAATGATGCAAGGAGATCCTCTGCGGTGCAACGACACGAGGCAAAGAGTTCCTCTGCGGTGCAACTACGCAGAGAGATCCTCTGTGGTGCAACAACGCAAAGAGATCCTCTGCTGTGCAATGACACAAGGCAAAGATATCCTCTGCGGTGCAATGATGCAAGCAGATCCTCTGCGGTGCAATGACATGAGGCAATCAGATCCTCTGCGGTGCAATGACGCGAGGCAAAGAGATCCTCTGGGTACAACAACGCAAACAGATCCTCTGAGGTGCAATGACGCGAGGCAAAGACATCCTCTGTGGTGCAATGACATGACGCAAGGTGATCCTCTGCGGTGCAAAAACGCAAACAGATCCTCTGCGGTGTAAGGATGCGATGCAAAGACATCCTCTGTGGTGCAACTACGCAAAGAGATTCTCTGCGTTGCAAAGACGCGAGGCAATCAGATCCTCTGCGGTGCAACGACGCGAGGCAAAGAGATCCTGTGCGGTGCAACGACGCAAAGAGATCCTCTGCAGTGCAACAACGCAAACAGATCCTCTGCGGTGCAAGCACACAAGGCAAATATATCCTCTGCGGTGCAACGACGCAAAGAGATCCTCTGCAGTGCAACGACACGATGCAAACAGATCCTTCGCGGTGCAACGACGCAAAGAGATCCTCTGCGGTGCAACGACGCGAAGCAAAGAGATCCTCTGCGGTGCAACGACGCAAAGAGATCCTCTGCGGTGCAATGACGCAAGGCAAAGATATCCTCTGTGATGCAATGATGCAAGGACATCCTCTGCGGTGCAACGACACAAACAGATTCTCTGCGATGCAAGGATGTGACACAAACAAATCCTCTGAAAGGCAAATACGCAACACAAACAGATGCTCTGCAGAGGAATGACGTGAGGCAAACAGATCCTCTGCGGTGCAACGACGCGAGGCAAAGAGATCCTCTGGGTGCTACTATGCAAAGAGTTCCTCTGCGGTGCAACGAAGCAAGGAGATCCTGTGCAGTGCAACGATGCGAGGCAAAGATATCCTCTGCAGTGCAACGATGCAAGGATATCCTCTGCGGTGCAATGACACAAACATATTCTCTGCGATGCAATGTAAAGAAATCCTCTGAAAGGCAAATGCGCGACACAAACAGAAGCTCTGCGGATGAACGACGTGAGACAAACAGATCCTCTGAGGTGAAATGATGCAAGGCAAACAGATCCTCTGCGGTGTCACGACGCAAGGATATCCTCTGTGGCGCAACGACACAAGGAGATCCTCTGCGGTGCAACAATGCAAACAGATCCTCTGCGGTGCAACAATGCAAGCAAAGAGATCCTCTGCGGTGCAACGACGCGAGGCAAAGAGATCCTCTGCGGTGCGACTATGCAAAGAGTTCCTCTGCGGTGCAACGAAGCAAGGAGATCCTGTGCAGTGCAACGATGCGAGGCAAAGATATCCTCTGCAGTGCAACGATGCAAGGATATCCTCTGCGGTGCAACGACGCGAGGCAAAGAGTTCCTCTGCGGTGCAACTACGCAAAGAGATCCTCTGCGGTGCAACAACGCAAAGACATCCTCTGCTGTGCAATGACACAAGGCAAAGATATCCTCTGCGGTGCAATGATGCAAGGAGATCCTCTGCGGTGCAACAACGCAAACAGATCCTCTGCGGTGTAAGGATGCTATGCAAAGACATCCTTTGTGGTGCAGCTACGCAAAGAGATCCTCTGCGTTGCAAAGACGCGAGGCAATCAGATCCTCTGCGGTGCAATGACGCAAAGAGATCCTCTGCGATGCAAGGACACAAGGCAAAGATATCCTCTGCGGTGCAATGACACAAACATATTCTCTGCGATGCAATGCAAAGAAATTCTCTGAAAGGCAAATACGCGACACAAACAGAAGCTCTGCGGATGAACAACGTGAAACAAACAGATCCTCTGAGGTGAAATGATGCAAGGCAAACAGATCCTCTGCGGTGTCACGACGCAAGGATATCCTCTGTGGCGCAACGACACAAGGAGATCCTCTGCGGTGCAACGATGCAAACAGATCCTCTGCGGTGCAACGATGCAAGCAAAGAGATCCTCTGCTGTGCAACGACGCGAGGCAAAGAGATCCTCTGCAGTGCAACGATGCAAGGAGATCCTGTGCGGAGCAACACACGCGAGGTAAACAAATCCTCTGCGGTGAAACGATGCAAGGCAAAGAGATCCTCTGCGGTGCAACAACGCAAACAGATCCTCTGCGTTACAAGGATGCAATGCAAAGAGATCCTCTGCAGTGAACCTACGCGACGCAAACAAATCCTCTGCGAATAAATGACGTGACGCAAACAGATCCTCTGCGGTGTAAGGATGCGATGCAAAGACATCCTCTGCACTGCAACTACACAAAGACATCCTCTGCGTTGCAAAGACGCGAAGCAAACAGATCCTCTGCTGTGCAACGACGCAAAGAGATCCTCTGCGGTGCAACGACACGAGGCAAACAGATCCTCTGCGGTGCAACGACGCAAAGAGATCCTCCGCGGTGCAATGACGCGAGGGAAAGAGATCCTCTGCGGTGCAACGACTCGAGGCAAACAGATCCTCTGCGGTGCAACAACGCAAACAGATCCTCTGCGTTGCAAGGATGCAATGCAAAGAGATCCTCTGCGGTGAACCTACGCGACGCAAACAAATCCTCTGCGAATAAATGACGCGACGCAAACAAATCCTCTGCGAATAAATGACGCGACGCAAACAGATCCTCTGCGGTGTAAGGATGCGATGCAAAGACATCCTCTGCGCTGCAACTACACAAAGACATCCTCTGCGTTGCAAAGACGCGAGGCAAACAGATTCTCTGCTGTGCAACGACGCGAGGGAAAGAGATCCTCTGCGGTGCAACGACGCATAGAGATCCTCTGCGGTGCAACGACGCGAGGCAAAGAGATCCTCTGCGGTGCAACGACGCGAGGGAAAGAGATCCTCTGCGGTGCAACGACGCGAGGCAAACAGATCCTCTGCGGTGCAACGACGCAAAGAGCTCCTCTGCGGTGCAACGACACGAGGGAAAGAGATCCTCTGCGGTGCAACGACGCAAAGAGATCCTCTGCGGTGCAACGACACGAGGCAAACAGATCCTCTGCGGTGCAACGACGCAAAGACATCCTCTGCATTGCAACGACGTGAGACAAACAGATCCTCTGAGGTGAAATGATGCAAGGCAAACAGATCCTCTGCGGTGTCACGATGCAAGGATATCCTCTGTGGCGCAACGACACAAGGAGATCCTCTGAGGTGCAACGATGCAAACAGATCCTCTGCGGTGCAACGATGCAAACAGATCCTCTGCGGTGCAACGATGCAAGCAAAGAGATCCTCTGCTGTGCAACGACGCGAGGCAAAGAGATCCTCTGCAGTGCAACGATGCAAGGAGATCCTGTGCGGTGCAACACCGCGAGGTAAACAAATCCTCTGCGGTGAAACGATGCAAGGCAAAGAGATCCTCTGCGGTGCAACAACGCAAACAGATCCTCTGCGTTGCAAGGATGCAATGCAAAGAGATCCTCTGCGGTGAACCTACGCGACGCAAACAAATCCTCTGAGAATAAATGACGCGACGCAAACAAATCCTCTGCGAATAAATGACGCTACGCAAACAGATCCTCTGCGGTGTGAGGATGCGATGCAAAGACATCCTCTGCGCTGCAACTACACAAAGACATCCTCTGCGTTGCAAAGACGCGAGGCAAACAGATTCTCTGCTCTGCAACGACGCGAGGGAAAGAGATCCTCTGCGGTACAACGACGCATAGAGCTCCTCTGCGGTGCAACGACATGAGGCAAACAGATCCTCTGCGGTGCAACGATGCAAAGAGATCCTCTGCGGTGCAACGACGCGAGGCAAAGAGATCCTCTGCGGTGCAACGACGCAAAGAGATCCTCTGCGGTGCAAGGACACAAGGCAAAGGTATCCTCTGCGGTGCAACGACGCAAAGAGATCCTCTGCGCTGCAACGACACGAGGCAAACAGATCCTCTGCGGTGCAACGACGCAAAGAGATCCTCTGCATTGCAACGACGCGAGGGAAAGAGATCCTCTGTGGTGCAACGACGCAAGGCAAAGATATCCTCTGTGATGCAATGATGCAAGGAGATCCTCTGCGGTGCAACGACACAAACAGATTCTCTGCGATGCAAGGATGTGATACAAGCAAATCCTCTGAAAGGCAAATACGCGACACAAACAGATGCTCTGCGGAGGAACGACGTGAGGCAAACAGATCCTCTGCGGTGCAACGACGCGAGGCAAAGAGATCCTCTGTGGTGCGACTATGCAAAGAGTTCCTCTGCGGTGCAACGAAGTAAGGAGATCCTGTGCGGTGCAACGACGCGAGGCAAAGAGATCCTCTGTGGTGCGACTATGCAAAGAGTTCCTCTGCGGTGCAACGAAGTAAGGAGATCCTGTGCAGTGCAACGATGCGAGGCAAAGATATCCTCTACGGTGCAATGATGCAAGGAGATCCTCTGCGGTGCAACGACATGAGGCAAACAGGTCCTCTGTGGTGCAATGACGCGAGGCAAAGAGATCCTCTGGGTGCAACAACTCAAACAGATCCTCTGCGGTGCAATGACGCGAGGCAAAGACATCCTCTGCGGTGCAATGACGCGAGGCAAAGAGATCCTCTGGGTGCAACAACTCAAACAGATCCTCTGCGGTGCAATGACGCGAGGCAAAGACATCCTCTGTGGTGCAACTACTCAAAGAGATCCTCTGCGTTGCAAAGACGCGAGGCAATCAGATCCTCTGCGGTGCAATGACGCAAAGAGATCCTCTGCGGTGCAACGACACGAGGGAAGGAGATCCTCTGCGGTGAAACGACGCGAGGAAAGACATCCTTTGCAGTGCAACAACGCAAACAAATCCTCTGCGGTGCAAGGACACAAGGCAAAGATATCCTCTGCGGTGCAATGACACAAACATATTCTCTGCGATGCAATGCAAAGAAATCCTCTGAAAGGCAAATACGCGACACAAACAGAAGCTCTGCGGATGAACGACGTGAGACAAATAGATCCTCTGAGGTGAAATGATGCAAGGCAAACAGATCCTCTGCGGTGTCACGACGCAAGGATATCCTCTGTGGCGCAACGACACAAGGAGATCCTCTGCGGTGCAACGATGCAAACAGATCCTCTGCGGTGCAACGATGCAAGCAAAGAGATCCTCTGCTGTGCAACGATGCAAGGCAAAGAGATCCTCCGCAGTGCAACAACGCAAACAGATCCTCTGCGGTGCAAGGATGCAAAGCAAAGTGATCCTCTGCGGTGAACCTAGGCGACGCAAACAAATCCTCTGCGAATAAATGACGCGAGGCAAAGAGATCCTCTGCGGTGCAAAAACGCAAAGAGATCCTCTGCGGTGCAACGACGCAAAAAGATACTCTGCGGTGCAATGATGCAAGGCAAAGATATCCTCTGTGATGCAATGATGCAAGGAGATCCTCTGCGGTGCAACGACACAAACAGATTCTCTGCGATGCAAGGATGTGATACAAACAAATCCTCTGAAAGGCAAATACGCGACACAAACAGATGCTCTGCGGAGGAACGACGTGAGGCAAACAGATCCTCTGCGGTGCAACGACGCGAGGCAAAGAGTTCCTCTGCGGTGCAACTACGCAAAGAGATCCTCTGCGGTGCAACAACGCAAAGAGATCCTCTGCTGTGCAATGATACAAGGCAAAGATATCCTCTGCAGTGCAGTAATGCAAGGAGATCCTCTGCGGTGCAACGACACGAGGCAAAGAGATCCTCTGCGGTGCAATGACAGAAGGATATCCTCTGCAGTGCAACGACACGAGGCAAACAGATCCTCTACAGTACAATGACGCAAGGAAAAGAGATCCTCTGGGTGCAACAACGCAAACAGATCCTCTGCGGTGCAATGACGCAAGGCAAAGATATCCTCTGTGATGCAATGATGCAAGGAGATCCTCTGCGATGCAACGACACAAACAGATTCTCTGCGATGCAAGGATGTGACACAAACAAATCCTCTGAAAGGCAAATACGCGACACAAACAGAAGCTTCTCGGATGAACGACGTGAGACAAACAGATCCTCTGAGGTGTAATGATGCAAGGCAAACAGATCCTCTGCGGTGTCACGACGCAAGGATATCCTCTGTGGCGCAACAACACAAGGAGATCCTCTGCGGTGCAACGATGCAAACAGATCCTCTGCGGTGCAACGATGCAAGCAAAGAGATCCTCTGCTGTGCAACGACGCGAGGCAAAGAGATCCTCTGCAGTGCAACGATGCAAGGAGATCCTGTGCGGTGCAACACCGCGAGGTAAACAAATCCTCTGCGGTGAAACGATGCAACGCAAAGAGATCCTCTGCGGTGCAACAACGCAAACAGATCCTCTGCGTTGCAAGGATGCAATGCAAAGAGATCCTCTGCGGTGAACCTACGTGATGCAAACAAATCCTCTGCGAATAAATGACGCGACGCAAACAGATCCTCTGCGGTGTAAGGATGCGATGCAAAGACATCCTCTGGGTGCAACTACGCAAAGGCATCCTCTGCGTTGCAAAGACGTGAGGCAAACAGATCCTCTGCGGTGCAACGACGCAAAGAGATCCTCTGCGGTGCAACGACATGAGGCAAACAGATCCTCTGCGGTGCAACGACGCAAAGAGATCCTCTGCGGTGCAACGACATGAGGCAAACAGATCCTCTGCGGTGCAACACGCAAAGATATCCTCTGCGGTGCAACAACTCAAAAAGATCCTCTGCGGTGCAATGACGCAAGGCAAAGATATCCTCTGTGATGCAATGATGCAAGGAGATCCTCTGCGGTGCAACGACACAAACAGATTCTCTGCGATGCAAGGATGTGATACAAATCCTCTGAAAGGCAAATACGCGACACAAACAGATGCTCTGCGGAGGAACGACGTGAGGCAAACAGATCCTCTGCGGTGCAACGACGCGAGGCAAAGAGATCCTCTGCGGTGCGACTATGCAAAGAGTTCCTCTGCGGTGCAACGAAGCAAGGAGATTCTGTGCAGTGCAACGATGCGAGGCAAAGATATCCTCTGCGGTGCAATGATGCAAGGAGATCCTCTGCGGTGCAACGACGCGAGGCAAAGAGTTCCTCTGCGGTGCAACTACGCAGAGAGATCCTCTGTGGTGCAACAACGCAAACAGATCCTCTGCGGTGCAACGAAGCGAGGCAAAGAGATCCTGTGCGGTGCAACGACGCAAAGAGATCCTCTGCAGTGCAACAACGCAAACAGATCCTCTGCGGTGCAAGCACACAAGGCAAATATATCCTCTGCGGTGCAACGACGCAAAGAGATCCTCTGCAGTGCAACGACACGATGCAAACAGATCCTTCGCGCTGCAACGACGCAAAGAGATCCTCTGCGGTGCAACGACGCGAAGCAAAGAGATCCTCTGCGGTGCAACGACGCAAAGAGATCCTCTGCGGTGCAATGACGCAAGGCAAAGATATCCTCTGTGATGCAATGATGCAAGGACATCCTCTGCGGTGCAACGACACAAACAGATTCTCTGCGATGCAAGGATGTGACACAAACAAATCCTCTGAAAGGCAAATACGCAACACAAACAGATGCTCTGCAGAGGAATGACGTGAGGCAAACAGATCCTCTGCGGTGCAACGACGCGAGGCAAAGAGATCCTCTGGGTGCTACTATGCAAAGAGTTCCTCTGCGGTGCAACGAAGCAAGGAGATCCTGTGCAGTGCAACGATGCGAGGCAAAGATATCCTCTGCAGTGCAACGATGCAAGGATATCCTCTGCGGTGCAACGACGCGAGGCAAAGAGTTCCTCTGCGGTGCAACTACGCAAAGAGATCCTCTGCGGTGCAACAACGCAAAGAGATCCTCTGCTGTGCAATGACACAAGGCAAAGATATCCTCTGCGGTGCAATGATGCAAGGAGATCCTCTGCGGTGCAACGACACGAGGCAAACAGATCCTCTGCGGTGCAATGACGCAAGGAGATCCTCTGCAGTGCAACGACACGAGGCAAACAGATCCTATGCAGTGCAATGACGCGAGGCAAAGAGATCCTCTGGGTGCAACAACGCAAACAGATCCTCTGCGGTGCAATGACGCGAGGCAAAGACATCCTCTGTGGTGCAATGACATGACGCAAGGTGATCCTCTGCGGTGCAACAACGCAAACAGATCCTCTGCGGTGTAAGGATGCGATGCAAAGACATCCTCTGTGGTGCAACTACGCAAAGAGATCCTCTGCGGTGCAACAACGCAAAGAGATCCTCTGCTGTGCAATGACACAAGGCAAAGATATCCTCTGCGGTGCAATGATGCAAGGAGATCCTCTGCGGTGCAACGACACGAGGCAAACAGATCCTCTGCGGTGCAATGACGCAAGGAGATCCTCTGCAGTGCAACGACACGAGGCAAACAGATCCTCTGCAGTGCAATGACGCGAGGCAAAGAGATCCTCTGGGTGCAACAACGCAAACAGATCCTCTGCGGTGCAATGACGCGAGGCAAAGACATCCTCTGTGGTGCAACGACATGACGCAAGGTGATCCTCTGCAGTGCAACAACGCAAACAGATCCTCTGAGGTGTAAGGATGCGATGCAAAGACATCCTCTGTGGTGCAACTACGCAAAGAGATCCTCTGCGGTGCAACAACGCAAAGAGATCCTCTGCTGTGCAATGACACAAGGCAAAGATATACTCTGCGGTGCAATGATGCAAGGAGATCCTCTGCGGTGCAACGACACGAGGCAAACAGATCCTCTGCGTTGCAATGACGCAAGGAGATCCTCTGCAGTGCAACGACACGAGGCAAACAGATCCTCTGCAGTGCAATGACGCGAGGCAAAGAGATCCTCTGGGTACAACAACGCAAACAGATCCTCTGCGGTGCAATGACGCGAGGCAAAGACATCCTCTGTGGTGCAACGACATGACGCAAGGTGATCCTCTGCAGTGCAACAACGCAAACAGATCCTCTGCGGTGTAAGGATGCGATGCAAAGACATCCTCTGTGGTGCAACTACGCAAAGAGATCCTCTGCGGTGCAACAACGCAAAGAGATCCTCTGCTGTGCAATGACACAAGGCAAAGATATCCTCTGTGATGCAATGATGCAAGGACATCCTCTGCGGTGCAACGACACAAACAGATTCTCTGCGATGCAAGGATGTGACACAAACAAATCCTCTGAAAGGCAAATACGCAACACAAACAGATGCTCTGCGGAGGAATGACGTGAGGCAAACAGATCCTCTGCGGTGCAACAACGCGAGGCAAAGAGATCCTCTGGGTGCTACTATGCAAAGAGTTCCTCTGCGGTGCAACGAAGCAAGGAGATCCTGTGCAGTGCAACGATGCGAGGCAAAGAGTTCCTCTGCGGTGCAACTACGCAAAGAGATCCTCTGCGGTGCAACAACTCAAAGAGCTCCTCTGCTGTGCAATGACACAAGGCAAAGATATCCTCTGCGGTGCAATGATGCAAGGAGATCCTCTGCGGTGCAACGACGCGAGGCAAAGAGTTCCTCTGCGGTGCAACTACGCAAAGAGATCCTCTGCGGTGCAACAACGCAAAGAGCTCCTCTGCTGTGCAATGACACAAGGCAAAGATATCCTCTGCGGTGCAATGATGCAAGGAGATCCTCTGCGGTGCAAAGACGCGAGGCAAACAGATCCTCTGCGGTGCAACGAAGCAAAGAGATCCTCTGCGGTGCAACGACACGAGGCAATCAGATCCTCTGCGGTGCAATGACGCAAGGAGATCCTCTGCAGTGCAACGACATGAGGCAAACAGATCCTCTGCAGTGCAATGACGCGAGGCAAAGAGATCCTCTGGGTACAACAACGCAAACAGATGCTCTGTGGTGCAATGACGCGAGGCAAAGACATCCTCTGTGGTGCAATGACATGACGCAAGGTGATCCTCTGCGGTGCAAAAACGCAAACAGATCCTCTGCGGTGTAAGGATGCGATGCAAAGACATCCTCTGTGGTGCAACTACGCAAAGAGATCCTCTGCGTTGCAAACACGCGAGGGAAAGAGATCCTCTGCGGTGCAACGACGCGAGGCAAAGAGATCCTGTGCGGTGCAACGACGCAAAGAGATCCTCTGCAGTGCAACAACGCAAACAGATCCTCTGCGGTGCAAGAACACAAGGCAAAGATATCCTCTGCGGTGCAACGAAGCAAAGAGATCCTCTGCAGTGCAACGACACGATGCAAACAGATCCTTCGCGGTGCAACGACGCAAAGAGATCCTCTGCGGTGCAACGACGCGAAGCAAAGAGATCCTCTGCGGTGCAACGACGCAAAGAGATCCTCTGCGGTGCAATGACGCAAGGCAAAGATATCCTCTGTGATGCAATGATGCAAGGACATCCTCTGCGGTGCAACGACACAAACAGATTCTCTGCGATGCAAGGATGTGACACAAACAAATCCTCTGAAAGGCAAATACGCAACACAAACAGATGCTCTGCGGAGGAATGACGTGAGGCAAACAGATCCTCTGCGGTGCAACGACGCGAGGCAAAGAGATCCTCTGGGTGCTACTATGCAAAGAGTTCCTCTGCGGTGCAACGAAGCAAGGAGATCCTGTGCAGTGCAACGATGCGAGGCAAAGATATCCTCTGCAGTGCAACGATGCAAGGATATCCTCTGCGGTGCAACGACGCGAGGCAAAGAGTTCCTCTGCGGTGCAACTACGCAAAGAGATCCTCTGCGGTGCAACAACGCAAAGAGCTCCTCTGCTGTGCAATGACACAAGGCAAAGATATCCTCTGCGGTGCAATGATGCAAGGAGATCCTCTGCGGTGCAACGACACGAGGCAAACAGATCCTCTGCGGTGCAATGACGCAAGGAGATCCTCTGCAGTGCAACGACACGAGGCAAACAGATCCTCTGCAGTGCAATGACGCGAGGCAAAGAGATCCTCTGGGTGCAACAACGCAAACAGATCCTCTGCGGTGCAATGACGCGAGGCAAAGACATCCTCTGTGGTGCAATGACATGACGCAAGGTGATCCTCTGCGGTGCAACAACGCAAACAGATCCTCTGCGGTGTAAGGATGCGATGCAAAGACATCCTCTGTGGTGCAACTACGCAAAGAGATCCTCTGCGGTGCAACAACGCAAAGAGATCCTCTGCTGTGCAATGACACAAGGCAAAGATATCCTCTGCGGTGCAATGATGCAAGGAGATCCTCTGCGGTGCAACGACACGAGGCAAACAGATCCTCTGCGGTGCAATGACGCAAGGAGATCCTCTGCAGTGCAACGACACGAGGCAAACAGATCCTCTGCAGTGCAATGACGCGAGGCAAAGAGATCCTCTGGGTACAACAACGCAAACAGATCCTCTGCGGTGCAATGACGCGAGGCAAAGACATTATCTGTGGTGCAATGACATGACGCAAGGTGATCCTCTGCGGTGCAAAAACGCAAACGGATCCTCTGCGGTGTAAGGATGCGATGCAAAGACATCCTCTGTGGTGCAACTACGCAAAGAGATCCTCTGCGGTGCAACAACGCAAAGAGATCCTCTGCTGTGCAATGACACAAGGCAAAGATATCCTCTGCGGTGCAATGATGCAAGGAGATCCTCTGCGGTGCAACGACACGAGGCAAACAGATCCTCTGCGGTGCAATGACGCAAGGAGATCCTCTGCAGTGCAACGACACGAGGCAAACAGATCCTCTGCAGTGCAATGACGCGAGGCAAAGAGATCCTCTGGGTGCAACAACGCAAACAGATCCTCTGCGGTGCAATGACGCGAGGCAAAGACATCCTCTGTGGTGCAACGACATGACGCAAGGTGATCCTCTGCAGTGCAACAACGCAAACAGATCCTCTGAGGTGTAAGGATGCGATGCAAAGACATCCTCTGTGGTGCAACTACGCAAAGAGATCCTCTGCGGTGCAACAACGCAAAGAGATCCTCTGCTGTGCAATGACACAAGGCAAAGATATCCTCTGCGGTGCAATGATGCAAGGAGATCCTCTGCGGTGCAACGACACGAGGCAAAAAGATCCTCTGCGTTGCAATGACGCAAGGAGATCCTCTGCAGTGCAACGACACGAGGCAAACAGATCCTCTGCAGTGCAATGACGCGAGGCAAAGAGATCCTCTGGGTACAACAACGCAAACAGATCCTCTGCGGTGCAATGACGCGAGGCAAAGACATCCTCTGTGGTGCAACGACATGACGCAAGGTGATCCTCTGCAGTGCAACAACGCAAACAGATCCTCTGCGGTGTAAGGATGCGATGCAAAGACATCCTCTGTGGTGCAACTACGCAAAGAGATCCTCTGCGGTGCAACAACGCAAAGAGATCCTCTGCTGTGCAATGACACAAGGCAAAGATATCCTCTGTGATGCAATGATGCAAGGACATCCTCTGCGGTGCAACGACACAAACAGATTCTCTGCGATGCAAGGATGTGACACAAACAAATCCTCTGAAAGGCAAATACGCAACACAAACAGATGCTCTGCGGAGGAATGACGTGAGGCAAACAGATCCTCTGCGGTGCAACAACGCGAGGCAAAGAGATCCTCTGGGTGCTACTATGCAAAGAGTTCCTCTGCGGTGCAACGAAGCAAGGAGATCCTGTGCAGTGCAACGATGCGAGGCAAAGATATCCTCTGCAGTGCAACGATGCAAGGATATCCTCTGCGGTGCAACGACGCGAGGCAAAGAGTTCCTCTGCGGTGCAACTACGCAAAGAGATCCTCTGCGGTGCAACAACGCAAAGAGCTCCTCTGCTGTGCAATGACACAAGGCAAAGATATCCTCTGCGGTGCAATGATGCAAGGAGATCCTCTGCGGTGCAAAGACGCGAGGCAAACAGATCCTCTGCGGTGCAACGACGCAAAGAGATCCTCTGCGGTGCAACGACACGAGGCAATCAGATCCTCTGCGGTGCAATGACGCAAGGAGATCCTCTGCAGTGCAACGACACGAGGCAAACAGATCCTCTGCAGTGCAATGACGCGAGGCAAAGAGATCCTCTGGGTACAACAACGCAAACAGATCCTCTGTGCTGCAATGACGCGAGGCAAAGACATCCTCTGTGGTGCAATGACATGACGCAAGGTGATCCTCTGCGGTGCAAAAACGCAAACAGATCCTCTGCGGTGTAAGGATGCGATGCAAAGACATCCTCTGTGGTGCAACTACGCAAAGAGATCCTCTGCGTTGCAAAGACGCGAGGCAATCAGATCCTCTGCGGTGCAACGACGCGAGGCAAAGAGATCCTGTGCGGTGCAACGACGCAAAGAGATCCTCTGCAGTGCAACAACGCAAACAGATCCTCTGCGGTGCAAGCACACAAGGCAAAGATATCCTCTGCGGTGCAACGAAGCAAAGAGATCCTCTGCAGTGCAACGACACGATGCAAACAGATCCTTCGCGGTGCAACGACGCAAAGAGATCCTCTGCGGTGCAACGACGCGAAGCAAAGAGATCCTCTGCGGTGCAACGACGCAAAGAGATCCTCTGCGGTGCAATGACGCAAGGCAAAGATATCCTCTGTGATGCAATGATGCAAGGACATCCTCTGCGGTGCAACGACACAAACAGATTCTCTGCGATGCAAGGATGTGACACAAACAAATCCTCTGAAAGGCAAATACGCAACACAAACAGATGCTCTGCGGAGGAATGACGTGAGGCAAACAGATCCTCTGCGGTGCAACGACGCGAGGCAAAGAGATCCTCTGGGTGCTACTATGCAAAGAGTTCCTCTGCGGTGCAACGAAGCAAGGAGATCCTGTGCAGTGCAACGATGCGAGGCAAAGATATCCTCTGCAGTGCAACGATGCAAGGATATCCTCTGCGGTGCAACGACGCGAGGCAAAGAGTTCCTCTGCGGTGCAACTACGCAAAGAGATCCTCTGCGGTGCAACAACGCAAAGAGCTCCTCTGCTGTGCAATGACACAAGGCAAAGATATCCTCTGCGGTGCAATGATGCAAGGAGATCCTCTGCGGTGCAACGACACGAGGCAAACAGATCCTCTGCGGTGCAATGACGCAAGGAGATCCTCTGCAGTGCAACGACACGAGGCAAACAGATCCTATGCAGTGCAATGACGCGAGGCAAAGAGATCCTCTGGGTGCAACAACGCAAACAGATCCTCTGCGGTGCAATGACGCGAGGCAAAGACATCCTCTGTGGTGCAATGACATGACGCAAGGTGATCCTCTGCGGTGCAACAACGCAAACAGATCCTCTGCGGTGTAAGGATGCGATGCAAAGACATCCTCTGTGGTGCAACTACGCAAAGAGATCCTCTGCGGTGCAACAACGCAAAGAGATCCTCTGCTGTGCAATGACACAAGGCAAAGATATCCTCTGCGGTGCAATGATGCAAGGAGATCCTCTGCGGTGCAACGACACGAGGCAAACAGATCCTCTGCGGTGCAATGACGCAAGGAGATCCTCTGCAGTGCAACGACACGAGGCAAACAGATCCTCTGCAGTGCAATGACGCGAGGCAAAGAGATCCTCTGGGTACAACAACGCAAACAGATCCTCTGCGGTGCAATGACGCGAGGCAAAGACATTATCTGTGGTGCAATGACATGACGCAAGGTGATCCTCTGCGGTGCAAAAACGCAAACGGATCCTCTGCAGTGTAAGGATGCGATGCAAAGACATCCTCTGTGGTGCAACTACGCAAAGAGATCCTCTGCGTTGCAAAGACGCGAGGGAAAGAGATCCTCTGCGGTGCAACGACGCGAGGCAAAGACATCCTCTGTGGTGCAACGACATGACGCAAGGTGATCCTCTGCAGTGCAACAACGCAAACAGATCCTCTGCGGTGTAAGGATGCGATGCAAAGACATCCTCTGTGGTGCAACTACGCAAAGAGATCCTCTGCGGTGCAACAACGCAAAGAGATCCTCTGCTGTGCAATGACACAAGGCAAAGATATCCTCTGTGATGCAATGATGCAAGGACATCCTCTGCGGTGCAACGACACAAACAGATTCTCTGCGATGCAAGGATGTGACACAAACAAATCCTCTGAAAGGCAAATACGCAACACAAACAGATGCTCTGCGGAGGAATGACGTGAGGCAAACAGATCCTCTGCGGTGCAACAACGCGAGGCAAAGAGATCCTCTGGGTGCTACTATGCAAAGAGTTCCTCTGCGGTGCAACGAAGCAAGGAGATCCTGTGCAGTGCAACGATGCGAGGCAAAGATATCCTCTGCAGTGCAACGATGCAAGGATATCCTCTGCGGTGCAACGACGCGAGGCAAAGAGTTCCTCTGCGGTGCAACTACGCAAAGAGATCCTCTGCGGTGCAACAACGCAAAGAGCTCCTCTGCTGTGCAATGACACAAGGCAAAGATATCCTCTGCGGTGCAATGATGCAAGGAGATCCTCTGCGGTGCAAAGACGCGAGGCAAACAGATCCTCTGCGGTGCAACGACGCAAAGAGATCCTCTGCGGTGCAACGACACGAGGCAATCAGATCCTCTGCGGTGCAATGACGCAAGGAGATCCTCTGCAGTGCAACGACACGAGGCAAACAGATCCTCTGCAGTGCAATGACGCGAGGCAAAGAGATCCTCTGGGTACAACAACGCAAACAGATCCTCTGTGCTGCAATGACGCGAGGCAAAGACATCCTCTGTGGTGCAATGACATGACGCAAGGTGATCCTCTGCGGTGCAAAAACGCAAACAGATCCTCTGCGGTGTAAGGATGCGATGCAAAGACATCCTCTGTGGTGCAACTACGCAAAGAGATCCTCTGCGTTGCAAAGACGCGAGGCAATCAGATCCTCTGCGGTGCAACGACGCGAGGCAAAGAGATCCTGTGCGGTGCAACGACGCAAAGAGATCCTCTGCAGTGCAACAACGCAAACAGATCCTCTGCGGTGCAAGCACACAAGGCAAAGATATCCTCTGCGGTGCAACGAAGCAAAGAGATCCTCTGCAGTGCAACGACACGATGCAAACAGATCCTTCGCGGTGCAACGACGCAAAGAGATCCTCTGCGGTGCAACGACGCGAAGCAAAGAGATCCTCTGCGGTGCAACGACGCAAAGAGATCCTCTGCGGTGCAATGACGCAAGGCAAAGATATCCTCTGTGATGCAATGATGCAAGGACATCCTCTGCGGTGCAACGACACAAACAGATTCTCTGCGATGCAAGGATGTGACACAAACAAATCCTCTGAAAGGCAAATACGCAACACAAACAGATGCTCTGCGGAGGAATGACGTGAGGCAAACAGATCCTCTGCGGTGCAACGACGCGAGGCAAAGAGATCCTCTGGGTGCTACTATGCAAAGAGTTCCTCTGCGGTGCAACGAAGCAAGGAGATCCTGTGCAGTGCAACGATGCGAGGCAAAGATATCCTCTGCAGTGCAACGATGCAAGGATATCCTCTGCGGTGCAACGACGCGAGGCAAAGAGTTCCTCTGCGGTGCAACTACGCAAAGAGATCCTCTGCGGTGCAACAACGCAAAGAGCTCCTCTGCTGTGCAATGACACAAGGCAAAGATATCCTCTGCGGTGCAATGATGCAAGGAGATCCTCTGCGGTGCAACGACACGAGGCAAACAGATCCTCTGCGGTGCAATGACGCAAGGAGATCCTCTGCAGTGCAACGACACGAGGCAAACAGATCCTATGCAGTGCAATGACGCGAGGCAAAGAGATCCTCTGGGTGCAACAACGCAAACAGATCCTCTGCGGTGCAATGACGCGAGGCAAAGACATCCTCTGTGGTGCAATGACATGACGCAAGGTGATCCTCTGCGGTGCAACAACGCAAACAGATCCTCTGCGGTGTAAGGATGCGATGCAAAGACATCCTCTGTGGTGCAACTACGCAAAGAGATCCTCTGCGGTGCAACAACGCAAAGAGATCCTCTGCTGTGCAATGACACAAGGCAAAGATATCCTCTGCGGTGCAATGATGCAAGGAGATCCTCTGCGGTGCAACGACACGAGGCAAACAGATCCTCTGCGGTGCAATGACGCAAGGAGATCCTCTGCAGTGCAACGACACGAGGCAAACAGATCCTCTGCAGTGCAATGACGCGAGGCAAAGAGATCCTCTGGGTACAACAACGCAAACAGATCCTCTGCGGTGCAATGACGCGAGGCAAAGACATTATCTGTGGTGCAATGACATGACGCAAGGTGATCCTCTGCGGTGCAAAAACGCAAACGGATCCTCTGCAGTGTAAGGATGCGATGCAAAGACATCCTCTGTGGTGCAACTACGCAAAGAGATCCTCTGCGTTGCAAAGACGCGAGGGAAAGAGATCCTCTGCGGTGCAACGACGCGAGGCAAAGAGATCCTGTGCGGTGCAACGATGCAAAGAGATCCTCTGCAGTGCAACAACGCAAACAGATCCTCTGCGGTGCAAGCACACAAGGCAAAGATATCCTCTGCAGTGCAACGACGCAAAGAGATCCTCTGCGGTGCAACGACACGAGGCAAACAGATCCTCTGCGGTGCAACGACGCAAAGAGATCCTCTGCGGTGCAACGACGCGAAGCAAAGAGATCCTCTGCGGTGCAACGACGCAAAGAGATCCTCTGCGGTGCAATGACGCAAGGCAAAGATATCCTCTGTGATGCAATGATGCAAGGACATCCTCTGCGGTGCAACGACACAAACAGATTCTCTGCGATGCAAGGATGTGACACAAACAAATCCTCTGAAAGGCAAATACGCAACACAAACAGATGCTCTGCGGAGGAATGACGTGAGGCAAACAGATCCTCTGCGGTGCAACGACGCGAGGCAAAGAGATCCTCTGGGTGCTACTATGCAAAGAGTTCCTCTGCGGTGCAACGAAGCAAGGAGATCCTGTGCAGTGCAACGATGCGAGGCAAAGATATCCTCTGCAGTGCAACGATGCAAGGATATCCTCTGCGGTGCAACGACGCGAGGCAAAGAGTTCCTCTGCGGTGCAACTACGCAAAGAGATCCTCTGCGGTGCAACAACGCAAAGAGCTCCTCTGCTGTGCAATGACACAAGGCAAAGATATCCTCTGCGGTGCAATGATGCAAGGAGATCCTCTGCGGTGCAAAGACGCGAGGCAAACAGATCCTCTGCGGTGCAATGACGCAAGGAGATCCTCTGCAGTGCAACGACACGAGGCAAACAGATCCTCTGCAGTGCAATGACGCGAGGCAAAGAGATCCTCTGGGTACAACAACGCAAACAGATCCTCTGTGGTGCAATGACGCGAGGCAAAGACATCCTCTGTGGTGCAATGACATGACGCAAGGTGATCCTCTGCGGTGCAACAACGCAAACAGATCCTCTGCGGTGTAAGGATGCGATGCAAAGACATCCTCTGTGGTGCAACTACGCAAAGAGATCCTCTGCGGTGCAACAACGCAAAGAGATCCTCTGCTGTGCAATGACACGAGGCAAACAGATCCTCTGCGGTGCAATGATGCAAGGAGATCCTCTGCGGTGCAACGACACGAGGCAAACAGATCCTCTGCGGTGCAATGACGCAAGGAGATCCTCAGCAGTGCAACGACACGAGGCAAACAGATCCTCTGCAGTGCAATGACGCGAGGCAAAGAGATCCTCTGGGTGCAACGACATGACGCAAGGTGATCCTCTGCAGTGCAACAACGCAAACAGATCCTCTGCGGTGTAAGGATGCGATGCAAAGACATCCTCTGTGGTGCAACTACGCAAAGAGATCCTCTGCGGTGCAACAACGCAAAGAGATCCTCTGCTGTGCAATGACACAAGGCAAAGATATACTCTGCGGTGCAATGATGCAAGGAGATCCTCTGCGGTGCAACGACACGAGGCAAACAGATCCTCTGCGGTGCAATGACGCAAGGAGATCCTCTGCAGTGCAACGACACGAGGCAAACAGATCCTCTGCAGTGCAATGACGCGAGGCAAAGAGATCCTCTGGGTACAACAACGCAAACAGATCCTCTGAGGTGCAATGACGCGAGGCAAAGACATCATCTGTGGTGCAATGACATGACGCAAGGTGATCCTCTGCGGTGCAAAAACGCAAACAGATCCTCTGCAGTGTAAGGATGCGATGCAAAGACATCCTCTGTGGTGCAACTACGCAAAGAGATCCTCTGCGTTGCAAACACGCGAGGGAAAGAGATCCTCTGCGGTGCAACGAAGCGAGGCAAAGAGATCCTGTGCGGTGCAACGACGCAAAGAGATCCTCTGCAGTGCAACAACGCAAACAGATCCTCTGCGGTGCAAGCACACAAGGCAAAGATATCCTCTGCAGTGCAACGACGCAAAGAGATCCTCTGCGGTGCAACGACACGAGGCAAACAGATCCTCTGCAGTGCAACGACGCAAAGAGATCCTCTGCGGTGCAACGACGCGAAGCAAAGAGATCCTCTGCGGTGCAACGACGCAAAGAGATCCTCTGCGGTGCAATGACGCAAGGCAAAGATATCCTCTGTGATGCAATGATGCAAGGACATCCTCTGCGGTGCAACGACACAAACAGATTCTCTGCGATGCAAGGATGTGACACAAACAAATCCTCTGAAAGGCAAATACGCAACACAAACAGATGCTCTGCGGAGGAATGACGTGAGGCAAACAGATCCTCTGCGGTGCAACGACGCGAGGCAAAGAGATCCTCTGGGTGCTACTATGCAAAGAGTTCCTCTGCGGTGCAACGAAGCAAGGAGATCCTGTGCAGTGCAACGATGCGAGGCAAAGATATCCTCTGCAGTGCAACGATGCAAGGATATCCTCTGCGGTGCAACGACGCGAGGCAAAGAGTTCCTCTGCGGTGCAACTACGCAAAGAGATCCTCTGCGGTGCAACAACGCAAAGAGATCCTCTGCTGTGCAATGACACAAGGCAAAGATATCCTCTGCGGTGCAATGATGCAAGGAGATCCTCTGCGGTGCAACGACACGAGGCAAACAGATCCTCTGCGGTGCAATGACGCAAGGAGATCCTCTGCAGTGCAACGACACGAGGCAAACAGATCCTATGCAGTGCAATCACGCGAGGCAAAGAGATCCTCTGGGTGCAACAACGCAAACAGATCCTCTGCGGTGCAATGACGCGAGGCAAAGACATCCTCTGTGGTGCAATGACATGACGCAAGGTGATCCTCTGCGGTGCAACAACGCAAACAGATCCTCTGCGGTGTAAGGATGCGATGCAAAGACATCCTCTGTGGTGTAACTACGCAAAGATATCCTCTGCGGTGCAACAACGCAAAGAGATCCTCTGCTGTGCAATGACACAAGGCAAAGATATCCTCTGCGGTGCAATGATGCAAGGAGATCCTCTGCGGTGCAACGACACGAGGCAAACAGATCCTCTGCGGTGCAATGACGCAAGGAGATCCTCTGCAGTGCAACGACACGAGGCAAACAGATCCTCTGCAGTGCAATGACGCGAGGCAAAGAGATCCTCTGGGTGCAACAACGCAAACAGATCCTCTGCGGTGCAATGACGCGAGGCAAAGACATCCTCTGTGGTGCAACGACATGACGCAAGGTGATCCTCTGCAGTGCAACAACGCAAACAGATCCTCTGCGGTGTAAGGATGCGATGCAAAGACATCCTCTGTGGTGCAACTACGCAAAGAGATCCTCTGCGGTGCAACAACGCAAAGAGATCCTCTGCTGTGCAATGACACAAGGCAAAGATATACTCTGCGGTGCAATGATGCAAGGAGATCCTCTGCGGTGCAACGACACGAGGCAAACAGATCCTCTGCGGTGCAATGACGCAAGGAGATCCTCTGCAGTGCAACGACACGAGGCAAACAGATCCTCTGCAGTGCAATGACGCGAGGCAAAGAGATCCTCTGGGTACAACAATGCAAACAGATCCTCTGCGGTGCAATGACGCAAGGCAAAGACATCATCTGTGGTGCAATGACATGACGCAAGGTGATCCTCTGCGGTGCAAAAACGCAAACAGATCCTCTGCAGTGTAAGGATGCGATGCAAAGACATCCTCTGTGGTGCAACTACGCAAAGAGATCCTCTGCGTTGCAAACACGCGAGGGAAAGAGATCCTCTGCGGTGCAACGAAGCGAGGCAAAGAGATCCTGTGCGGTGCAACGACGCAAAGAGATCCTCTGCAGTGCAACAACGCAAACAGATCCTCTGCGGTGCAAGCACACAAGGCAAAGATATCCTCTGCAGTGCAACGACGCAAAGAGATCCTCTGCGGTGCAACGACACAAGGCAAACAGATCCTCTGCGGTGCAACGACGCAAAGAGATCCTCTGCGGTGCAACGACGCGAAGCAAAGAGATCCTCTGCGGTGCAACGACGCAAAGAGATCCTCTGCGGTGCAATGACGCAAGGCAAAGATATCCTCTGTGATGCAATGATGCAAGGACATCCTCTGCGGTGCAACGACACAAACAGATTCTCTGCGATGCAAGGATGTGACACAAACAAATCCTCTGAAAGGCAAATACGCAACACAAACAGATGCTCTGCGGAGGAATGACGTGAGGCAAACAGATCCTCTGCGGTGCAACGACGCGAGGCAAAGAGATCCTCTGGGTGCTACTATGCAAAGAGTTCCTCTGCGGTGCAACGAAGCAAGGAGATCCTGTGCAGTGCAACGATGCGAGGCAAAGATATCCTCTGCAGTGCAACGATGCAAGGATATCCTCTGCGGTGCAACGACGCGAGGCAAAGAGTTCCTCTGCGGTGCAACTACGCAAAGAGATCCTCTGTGGTGCAACAACGCAAAGAGCTCCTCTGCTGTGCAATGACACAAGGCAAAGATATCCTCTGCGGTGCAATGATGCAAGGAGATCCTCTGCGGTGCAACGACACGAGGCAAACAGATCCTCTGCGGTGCAATGACGCAAGGAGATCCTCTGCAGTGCAACGACACGAGGCAAACAGATCCTATGCAGTGCAATGACGCGAGGCAAAGAGATCCTCTGGGTGCAACAACGCAAACAGATCCTCTGCGGTGCAATGACGCGAGGCAAAGACATCCTCTGTGGTGCAATGACATGACGCAAGGTGATCCTCTGCGGTGCAACAACGCAAACAGATCCTCTGCGGTGTAAGGATGCGATGCAAAGACATCCTCTGTGGTGCAACTACGCAAAGAGATCCTCTGCGGTGCAACAACGCAAAGAGATCCTCTGCTGTGCAATGACACAAGGCAAAGATATCCTCTGCGGTGCAATGATGCAAGGAGATCCTCTGCGGTGCAACGACACGAGGCAAACAGATCCTCTGCGGTGCAATGACGCAAGGAGATCCTCTGCAGTGCAACGACACGAGGCAAACAGATCCTCTGCAGTGCAATGACGCGAGGCAAAGAGATCCTCTGGGTGGAACAACGCAAACAGATCCTCTGCGGTGCAATGACGCGAGGCAAAGACATCCTCTGTGGTGCAACGCCATGACGCAAGGTGATCCTCTGCAGTGCAACAACGCAAACAGATCCTCTGCGGTGTAAGGATGCGATGCAAAGACATCCTCTGTGGTGCAACTACGCAAAGAGATCCTCTGCGGTGCAACAACGCAAAGAGATCCTCTGCTGTGCAATGACACAAGGCAAAGATATCCTCTGCGGTGCAATGATGCAAGGAGATCCTCTGCGGTGCAACGACACGAGGCAAACAGATCCTCTGCGGTGCAATGACGCCAGGAGATCCTCAGCAGTGCAACGACACGAGGCAAACAGATCCTCTGCAGTGCAATGACGCGAGGCAAAGAGATCCTCTGGGTACAACAACGCAAACAGATCCTCTGCGGTGCAATGACGCGAGGCAAAGACATCATCTGTGGTGCAATGACATGACGCAAGGTGATCCTCTGCGGTGCAAAAACGCAAACAGATCCTCTGCAGTGTAAGGATGCGATGCAAAGACATCCTCTGTGGTGCAACTACGCAAAGAGATCCTCTGCGTTGCAAACACGCGAGGGAAAGAGATCCTCTGCGGTGCAACGAAGCGAGGCAAAGAGATCCTGTGCGGTGCAACGACGCAAAGAGATCCTCTGCAGTGCAACAACGCAAACAGATCCTCTGCGGTGCAAGCACACAAGGCAAAGATATCCTCTGCAGTGCAACGACGCAAAGAGATCCTCTGCGGTGCAACGACACGAGGCAAACAGATCCTCTGCGGTGCAACGACGCAAAGAGATCCTCTGCGGTACAACGACGCGAAGCAAAGAGATCCTCTGCGGTGCAACGACGCAAAGAGATCCTCTGCGGTGCAATGACGCAAGGCAAAGATATCCTCTGTGATGCAATGATGCAAGGACATCCTCTGCGGTGCAACGACACAAACAGATTCTCTGCGATGCAAGGATGTGACACAAACAAATCCTCTGAAAGGCAAATACGCAACACAAACAGATGCTCTGCGGAGGAATGACGTGAGGCAAACAGATCCTCTGCGGTGCAACGACGCGAGGCAAACAGATCCTCTGCGGTGCAATGACGCAAGGAGATCCTCTGCAGTGCAACGACACGAGGCAAACAGATCCTCTGCAGTGCAATGACGCGAGGCAAAGAGATCCTCTGGGTGCAACTACGCAGAGAGATCCTCTGCGGTGCAACAACGCAAAGAGATCCTCTGCTGTGCAATGACACAAGGCAAAGATATACTCTGCGGTGCAATGATGCAAGGAGATCCTCTGCGGTGCAACGACACGAGGCAAACAGATCCTCTGCGGTGCAATGACGCAAGGAGATCCTCTGCAGTGCAACGACACGAGGCAAACAGATCCTCTGCAGTGCAATGACGCGAGGCAAAGAGATCCTCTGGGTACAACAACGCAAACAGATCCTCTGTGGTGCAATGACGCGAGGCAAAGACATCCTCTGTGGTGCAATGACATGACGCAAGGTGATCCTCTGCGGTGCAAAAACGCAAACAGATCCTCTGCGGTGTAAGGATGCGATGCAAAGACATCCTCTGTGGTGCAACTACGCAAAGAGATCCTCTGCGTTGCAAAGACGCGAGGCAATCAGATCCTCTGCGGTGCAACGACGCGAGGCAAAGAGATCCTGTGCGGTGCAACGACGCAAAGAGATCCTCTGCAGTGCAACAACGCAAACAGATCCTCTGCGGTGCAAGCACACAAGGCAAAGATATCCTCTGCGGTGCAACGAAGCAAAGAGATCCTCTGCAGTGCAACGACACGATGCAAACAGATCCTTCGCGCTGCAACGACGCAAAGAGATCCTCTGCGGTGCAACGACGCGAAGCAAAGAGATCCTCTGCGGTGCAACGACGCAAAGAGATCCTCTGCGGTGCAATGACGCAAGGCAAAGATATCCTCTGTGATGCAATGATGCAAGGACATCCTCTGCGGTGCAACGACACAAACAGATTCTCTGCGATGCAAGGATGTGACACAAACAAATCCTCTGAAAGGCAAATACGCAACACAAACAGATGCTCTGCGGAGGAATGACGTGAGGCAAACAGATCCTCTGCGGTGCAACGACGCGAGGCAAAGAGATCCTCTGGGTGCTACTATGCAAAGAGTTCCTCTGCGGTGCAACGAAGCAAGGAGATCCTGTGCAGTGCAACGATGCGAGGCAAAGATATCCTCTGCGGTGCAACGACGCGAGGCAAAGAGTTCCTCTGCGGTGCAACTACGCAAAGAGATCCTCTGCGGTGCAACAACGCAAAGAGCTCCTCTGCTGTGCAATGACACAAGGCAAAGATATCCTCTGCGGTGCAATGATGCAAGGAGATCCTCTGCGGTGCAACGACACGAGGCAAACAGATCCTCTGCGGTGCAATGACGCAAGGAGATTCTCTGCAGTGCAACGACACGAGGCAAACAGATCCTCTGCAGTGCAATGACGCGAGGCAAAGAGATCCTCTGGGTGCAACAACGCAAACAGATCCTCTGCGGTGCAATGACGCGAGGCAAAGACATCCTCTGTGGTGCAATGACATGACGCAAGGTGATCCTCTGCGGTGCAACAACGCAAACAGATCCTCTGCGGTGTAAGGATGCGATGCAAAGACATCCTCTGTGGTGCAACTACGCAAAGAGATCCTCTGCGGTGCAACAACGCAAAGAGATCCTCTGCTGTGCAATGACACAAGGCAAAGATATCCTCTGCGGTGCAATGATGCAAGGAGATCCTCTGCGGTGCAACGACACGAGGCAAACAGATCCTCTGCGGTGCAATGACGCAAGGAGATCCTCTGCAGTGCAACGACACGAGGCAAACAGATCCTCTGCAGTGCAATGACGCGAGGCAAAGAGATCCTCTGGGTACAACAACGCAAACAGATCCTCTGCGGTGCAATGACGCGAGGCAAAGACATTATCTGTGGTGCAATGACATGACGCAAGGTGATCCTCTGCGGTGCAAAAACGCAAACGGATCCTCTGCAGTGTAAGGATGCGATGCAAAGACATCCTCTGTGGTGCAACTACGCAAAGAGATCCTCTGCGTTGCAAAGACGCGAGGGAAAGAGATCCTCTGCGGTGCAACGACGCGAGGCAAAGAGATCCTGTGCGGTGCAACGATGCAAAGAGATCCTCTGCAGTGCAACAACGCAAACAGATCCTCTGCGGTGCAAGCACACAAGGCAAAGATATCCTCTGCAGTGCAACGACGCAAACAGATCCTCTGCGGTGCAACGACACGAGGCAAACAGATCCTCTGCGGTGCAACGACGCAAAGAGATCCTCTGCGGTGCAACAACGCAAAGAGCTCCTCTGCTGTGCAATGACACAAGGCAAAGATATCCTCTGCGGTGCAATGATGCAAGGAGATCCTCTGCGGTGCAAAGACGCGAGGCAAACAGATCCTCTGCGGTGCAATGACGCAAGGAGATCCTCTGCAGTGCAACGACACGAGGCAAACAGATCCTCTGCAGTGCAATGACGCGAGGCAAAGAGATCCTCTGGGTACAACAACGCAAACAGATCCTCTGTGGTGCAATGACGCGAGGCAAAGACATCCTCTGTGGTGCAATGACATGACGCAAGGTGATCCTCTGCGGTGCAACAACGCAAACAGATCCTCTGCGGTGTAAGGATGCGATGCAAAGACATCCTCTGTGGTGCAACTACGCAAAGAGATCCTCTGCGGTGCAACAACGCAAAGAGATCCTCTGCTGTGCAATGACATAAGGCAAAGATATCCTCTGCGGTGCAATGATGCAAGGACATCCTCTGCGGTGCAACGACACGAGGCAAACAGATCCTCTGCGGTGCAATGACGCAAGGAGATCCTCAGCAGTGCAACGACACGAGGCAAACAGATCCTCTGCAGTGCAATGACGCGAGGCAAAGAGATCCTCTGGGTGCAACAACGCAAACAGATCCTCTGCGGTGCAATGACGCGAGGCAAAGACATCCTCTGTGGTGCAATGACATGACGCAAGGTGATCCTCTGCGGTGCAACAACGCAAACAGATCCTCTGCGGTGTAAGGATGCGATGCAAAGACATCCTCTGTGGTGCAACTACGCAAAGAGATCCTCTGCGGTGCAACAACGCAAAGAGATCCTCTGCTGTGCAATGACACAAGGCAAAGATATCCTCTGCGGTGCAATGATGCAAGGAGATCCTCTGCGGTGCAACGACACGAGGCAAACAGATCCTCTGCGGTGCAATGACGCAAGGAGATCCTCTGCAGTGCAACGACACGAGGCAAACAGATCCTCTGCAGTGCAATGACGCGAGGCAAAGAGATCCTCTGGGTGCAACAACGCAAACAGATCCTCTGCGGTGCAATGACGCGAGGCAAAGACATCCTCTGTGGTGCAACGACATGACGCAAGGTGATCCTCTGCAGTGCAACAACGCAAACAGATCCTCTGCGGTGTAAGGATGCGATGCAAAGACATCCTCTGTGGTGCAACTACGCAAAGAGATCCTCTGCGGTGCAACAACGCAAAGAGATCCTCTGCTGTGCAATGACACAAGGCAAAGATATCCTCTGCGGTGCAATGATGCAAGGAGATCCTCTGCGGTGCAACGACACGAGGCAAACAGATCCTCTGCGGTGCAATGACGCCAGGAGATCCTCAGCAGTGCAACGACACGAGGCAAACAGATCCTCTGCAGTGCAATGACGCGAGGCAAAGAGATCCTCTGGGTACAACAACGCAAACAGATCCTCTGCGGTGCAATGACGCGAGGCAAAGACATCATCTGTGGTGCAATGACATGACGCAAGGTGATCCTCTGCGGTGCAAAAACGCAAACAGATCCTCTGCAGTGTAAGGATGCGATGCAAAGACATCCTCTGTGGTGCAACTACGCAAAGAGATCCTCTGCGTTGCAAACACGCGAGGGAAAGAGATCCTCTGCGGTGCAACGAAGCGAGGCAAAGAGATCCTGTGCGGTGCAACGACGCAAAGAGATCCTCTGCAGTGCAACAACGCAAACAGATCCTCTGCGGTGCAAGCACACAAGGCAAAGATATCCTCTGCAGTGCAACGACGCAAAGAGATCCTCTGCGGTGCAACGACACGAGGCAAACAGATCCTCTGCGGTGCAACGACGCAAAGAGATCCTCTGCGGTACAACGACGCGAAGCAAAGAGATCCTCTGCGGTGCAACGACGCAAAGAGATCCTCTGCGGTGCAATGACGCAAGGCAAAGATATCCTCTGTGATGCAATGATGCAAGGACATCCTCTGCGGTGCAACGACACAAACAGATTCTCTGCGATGCAAGGATGTGACACAAACAAATCCTCTGAAAGGCAAATACGCAACACAAACAGATGCTCTGCGGAGGAATGACGTGAGGCAAACAGATCCTCTGCGGTGCAACGACGCGAGGCAAACAGATCCTCTGCGGTGCAATGACGCAAGGAGATCCTCTGCAGTGCAACGACACGAGGCAAACAGATCCTCTGCAGTGCAATGACGCGAGGCAAAGAGATCCTCTGGGTGCAACTACGCAAAGAGATCCTCTGCGGTGCAACAACGCAAAGAGATCCTCTGCTGTGCAATGACACAAGGCAAAGATATACTCTGCGGTGCAATGATGCAAGGAGATCCTCTGCGGTGCAACGACACGAGGCAAACAGATCCTCTGCGGTGCAATGACGCAAGGAGATCCTCTGCAGTGCAACGACACGAGGCAAACAGATCCTCTGCAGTGCAATGACGCGAGGCAAAGAGATCCTCTGGGTACAACAACGCAAACAGATCCTCTGCGGTGCAATGACGCGAGGCAAAGACATCATCTGTGGTGCAATGACATGACGCAAGGTGATCCTCTGCGGTGCAAAAACGCAAACAGATCCTCTGCAGTGTAAGGATGCGATGCAAAGACATCCTCTGTGGTGCAACTACGCAAAGAGATCCTCTGCGTTGCAAACACGCGAGGGAAAGAGATCCTCTGCGGTGCAACGAAGCGAGGCAAAGAGATCCTGTGCGGTGCAACGACGCAAAGAGATCCTCTGCAGTGCAACAACGCAAACAGATCCTCTGCGGTGCAAGCACACAAGGCAAAGATATCCTCTGCGGTGCAACGAAGCAAAGAGATCCTCTGCAGTGCAACGACACGATGCAAACAGATCCTTCGCGGTGCAACGACGCAAAGAGATCCTCTGCGGTGCAACGACGCGAAGCAAAGAGATCCTCTGCGGTGCAACGACGCAAAGAGATCCTCTGCGGTGCAATGACGCAAGGCAAAGATATCCTCTGTGATGCAATGATGCAAGGACATCCTCTGCGGTGCAACGACACAAACAGATTCTCTGCGATGCAAGGATGTGACACAAACAAATCCTCTGAAAGGCAAATACGCAACACAAACAGATGCTCTGCGGAGGAATGACGTGAGGCAAACAGATCCTCTGCGGTGCAACGACGCGAGGCAAAGAGATCCTCTGGGTGCTACTATGCAAAGAGTTCCTCTGCGGTGCAACGAAGCAAGGAGATCCTGTGCAGTGCAACGATGCGAGGCAAAGATATCCTCTGCAGTGCAACGATGCAAGGATATCCTCTGCGGTGCAACGACGCGAGGCAAAGAGTTCCTCTGCGGTGCAACTACGCAAAGAGATCCTCTGCGGTGCAACAACGCAAAGAGCTCCTCTGCTGTGCAATGACACAAGGCAAAGATATCCTCTGCGGTGCAATGATGCAAGGAGATCCTCTGCGGTGCAACGACACGAGGCAAACAGATCCTCTGCGGTGCAATGACGCAAGGAGATCCTCTGCAGTGCAACGACACGAGGCAAACAGATCCTCTGCAGTGCAATGACGCGAGGCAAAGAGATCCTCTGGGTGCAACAACGCAAACAGATCCTCTGCGGTGCAATGACGCGAGGCAAAGACATCCTCTGTGGTGCAATGACATGACGCAAGGTGATCCTCTGCGGTGCAACAACGCAAACAGATCCTCTGCGGTGTAAGGATGCGATGCAAAGACATCCTCTGTGGTGCAACTACGCAAAGAGATCCTCTGCGGTGCAACAACGCAAAGAGATCCTCTGCTGTGCAATGACACAAGGCAAAGATATCCTCTGCGGTGCAATGATGCAAGGAGATCCTCTGCGGTGCAACGACACGAGGCAAACAGATCCTCTGCGGTGCAATGACGCAAGGAGATCCTCTGCAGTGCAACGACACGAGGCAAACAGATCCTCTGCAGTGCAATGACGCGAGGCAAAGAGATCCTCTGGGTACAACAACGCAAACAGATCCTCTGCGGTGCAATGACGCGAGGCAAAGACATTATCTGTGGTGCAATGACATGACGCAAGGTGATCCTCTGCGGTGCAAAAACGCAAACGGATCCTCTGCGGTGTAAGGATGCGATGCAAAGACATCCTCTGTGGTGCAACTACGCAAAGAGGTCCTCTGCGGTGCAACAACGCAAAGAGATCCTCTGCTGTGCAATGACACAAGGCAAAGATATCCTCTGCGGTGCAATGATGCAAGGAGATCCTCTGCGGTGCAACGACACGAGGCAAACAGATCCTCTGCGGTGCAATGACGCAAGGAGATCCTCTGCAGTGCAACGACACGAGGCAAACAGATCCTCTGCAGTGCAATGACGCGAGGCAAAGAGATCCTCTGGGTGCAACAACGCAAACAGATCCTCTGCGGTGCAATGACGCGAGGCAAAGACATCCTCTGTGGTGCAACGACATGACGCAAGGTGATCCTCTGCAGTGCAACAACGCAAACAGATCCTCTGAGGTGTAAGGATGCGATGCAAAGACATCCTCTGTGGTGCAACTACGCAAAGAGATCCTCTGCGGTGCAACAACGCAAAGAGATCCTCTGCTGTGCAATGACACAAGGCAAAGATATACTCTGCGGTGCAATGATGCAAGGAGATCCTCTGCGGTGCAACGACACGAGGCAAACAGATCCTCTGCGTTGCAATGACGCAAGGAGATCCTCTGCAGTGCAACGACACGAGGCAAACAGATCCTCTGCAGTGCAATGACGCGAGGCAAAGAGATCCTCTGGGTACAACAACGCAAACAGATCCTCTGCGGTGCAATGACGCGAGGCAAAGACATCCTCTGTGGTGCAACGACATGACGCAAGGTGATCCTCTGCGGTGCAACAACGCAAACAGATCCTCTGCGGTGTAAGGATGCGATGCAAAGACATCCTCTGTGGTGCAACTACGCAAAGAGATCCTCTGCGGTGCAACAACGCAAAGAGATCCTCTGCTGTGCAATGACACAAGGCAAAGATATCCTCTGTGATGCAATGATGCAAGGACATCCTCTGCGGTGCAACGACACAAACAGATTCTCTGCGATGCAAGGATGTGACACAAACAAATCCTCTGAAAGGCAAATACGCAACACAAACAGATGCTCTGCGGAGGAATGACGTGAGGCAAACAGATCCTCTGCGGTGCAACAACGCGAGGCAAAGAGATCCTCTGGGTGCTACTATGCAAAGAGTTCCTCTGCGGTGCAACGAAGCAAGGAGATCCTGTGCAGTGCAACGATGCGAGGCAAAGATATCCTCTGCAGTGCAACGATGCAAGGATATCCTCTGCGGTGCAACGACGCGAGGCAAAGAGTTCCTCTGCGGTGCAACTACGCAAAGAGATCCTCTGCGGTGCAACAACGCAAAGAGCTCCTCTGCTGTGCAATGACACAAGGCAAAGATATCCTCTGCGGTGCAATGATGCAAGGAGATCCTCTGCGGTGCAAAGACGCGAGGCAAACAGATCCTCTGCGGTGCAACGACGCAAAGAGATCCTCTGCGGTGCAACGACACGAGGCAATCAGATCCTCTGCGGTGCAATGACGCAAGGAGATCCTCTGCAGTGCAACGACACGAGGCAAACAGATCCTCTGCAGTGCAATGAAGCGAGGCAAAGAGATCCTCTGGGTACAACAACGCAAACAGATCCTCTGTGCTGCAATGACGCGAGGCAAAGACATCCTCTGTGGTGCAATGACATGACGCAAGGTGATCCTCTGCGGTGCAAAAACGCAAACAGATCCTCTGCGGTGTAAGGATGCGATGCAAAGACATCCTCTGTGGTGCAACTACGCAAAGAGATCCTCTGCGTTGCAAAGACGCGAGGCAATCAGATCCTCTGCGGTGCAACGACGCGAGGCAAAGAGATCCTGTGCGGTGCAACGACGCAAAGAGATCCTCTGCAGTGCAACAACGCAAACAGATCCTCTGCGGTGCAAGCACACAAGGCAAAGATATCCTCTGCGGTGCAACGAAGCAAAGAGATCCTCTGCAGTGCAACGACACGATGCAAACAGATCCTTCGCGCTGCAACGACGCAAAGAGATCCTCTGCGGTGCAACGACGCGAAGCAAAGAGATCCTCTGCGGTGCAACGACGCAAAGAGATCCTCTGCGGTGCAATGACGCAAGGCAAAGATATCCTCTGTGATGCAATGATGCAAGGACATCCTCTGCGGTGCAACGACACAAACAGATTCTCTGCGATGCAAGGATGTGACACAAACAAATCCTCTGAAAGGCAAATACGCAACACAAACAGATGCTCTGCGGAGGAATGACGTGAGGCAAACAGATCCTCTGCGGTGCAACGACGCGAGGCAAAGAGATCCTCTGGGTGCTACTATGCAAAGAGTTCCTCTGCGGTGCAACGAAGCAAGGAGATCCTGTGCAGTGCAACGATGCGAGGCAAAGATATCCTCTGCAGTGCAACGATGCAAGGATATCCTCTGCGGTGCAACGACGCGAGGCAAAGAGTTCCTCTGCGGTGCAACTACGCAAAGAGATCCTCTGCGGTGCAACAACGCAAAGAGCTCCTCTGCTGTGCAATGACACAAGGCAAAGATATCCTCTGCGGTGCAATGATGCAAGGAGATCCTCTGCGGTGCAACGACACGAGGCAAACAGATCCTCTGCGGTGCAATGACGCAAGGAGATTCTCTGCAGTGCAATGACACGAGGCAAACAGATCCTCTGCAGTGCAATGACGCGAGGCAAAGAGATCCTCTGGGTGCAACAACGCAAACAGATCCTCTGCGGTGCAATGACGCGAGGCAAAGACATCCTCTGTGGTGCAATGACATGACGCAAGGTGATCCTCTGCGGTGCAACAACGCAAACAGATCCTCTGCGGTGTAAGGATGCGATGCAAAGACATCCTCTGTGGTGCAACTACGCAAAGAGATCCTCTGCGGTGCAACAACGCAAAGAGATCCTCTGCTGTGCAATGACACAAGGCAAAGATATCCTCTGCGGTGCAATGATGCAAGGAGATCCTCTGCGGTGCAACGACACGAGGCAAACAGATCCTCTGCGGTGCAATGACGCAAGGAGATCCTCTGCAGTGCAACGACACGAGGCAAACAGATCCTCTGCAGTGCAATGACGCGAGGCAAAGAGATCCTCTGGGTACAACAACGCAAACAGATCCTCTGCGGTGCAATGACGCGAGGCAAAGACATTATCTGTGGTGCAATGACATGACGCAAGGTGATCCTCTGCGGTGCAAAAACGCAAACGGATCCTCTGCAGTGTAAGGATGCGATGCAAAGACATCCTCTGTGGTGCAACTACGCAAAGAGATCCTCTGCGTTGCAAAGACGCGAGGGAAAGAGATCCTCTGCGGTGCAACGACGCGAGGCAAAGAGATCCTGTGCGGTGCAACGATGCAAAGAGATCCTCTGCAGTGCAACAACGCAAACAGATCCTCTGCGGTGCAAGCACACAAGGCAAAGATATCCTCTGCAGTGCAACGACGCAAACAGATCCTCTGCGGTGCAACGACACGAGGCAAACAGATCCTCTGCGGTGCAACGACGCAAAGAGATCCTCTGCGGTGCAACAACGCAAAGAGATCCTCTGCTGTGCAATGACATAAGGCAAAGATATCCTCTGCGGTGCAATGATGCAAGGAGATCCTCTGCGGTGCAACGACACGAGGCAAACAGATCCTCTGCGGTGCAATGACGCAAGGAGATCCTCAGCAGTGCAACGACACGAGGCAAACAGATCCTCTGCAGTGCAATGACGCGAGGCAAAGAGATCCTCTGGGTGCAACAACGCAAACAGATCCTCTGCGGTGCAATGACGCGAGGCAAAGACATCCTCTGTGGTGCAACGACATGACGCAAGGTGATCCTCTGCAGTGCAACAACGCAAACAGATCCTCTGCGGTGTAAGGATGCGATGCAAAGACATCCTCTGTGGTGCAACTACGCAAAGAGATCCTCTGCGGTGCAACAACGCAAAGAGATCCTCTGCTGTGCAATGACACAAGGCAAAGATATACTCTGCGGTGCAATGATGCAAGGAGATCCTCTGCGGTGCAACGACACGAGGCAAACAGATCCTCTGCGGTGCAATGACGCAAGGAGATCCTCAGCAGTGCAACGACACGAGGCAAACAGATCCTCTGCAGTGCAATGACGCGAGGCAAAGAGATCCTCTGGGTACAACAACGCAAACAGATCCTCTGAGGTGCAATGACGCGAGGCAAAGACATCATCTGTGGTGCAATGACATGACGCAAGGTGATCCTCTGCGGTGCAAAAACGCAAACAGATCCTCTGCAGTGTAAGGATGCGATGCAAAGACATCCTCTGTGGTGCAACTACGCAAAGAGATCCTCTGCGTTGCAAACACGCGAGGGAAAGAGATCCTCTGCGGTGCAACGAAGCGAGGCAAAGAGATCCTGTGCGGTGCAACGACGCAAAGAGATCCTGTGCGGTGCAACGACGCAAACAGATCCTCTGCGGTGCAAGCACACAAGGCAAAGATATCCTCTGCGGTGCAACGACGCAAAGAGATCCTCTGCGGTGCAACGACACGAGGCAAACAGATCCTCTGCAGTGCAACGACGCAAAGAGATCCTCTGCGGTGCAACGACGCGAAGCAAATAGATCCTCTGCGGTGCAACGACGCAAAGAGATCCTCTGCGGTGCAATGACGCAAGGCAAAGATATCCTCTGTGATGCAATGATGCAAGGACATCCTCTGCGGTGCAACGACACAAACAGATTCTCTGCGATGCAAGGATGTGACACAAACAAATCCTCTGAAAGGCAAATACGCAACACAAACAGATGCTCTGCGGAGGAATGACGTGAGGCAAACAGATCCTCTGCGGTGCAACGACGCGAGGCAAAGAGATCCTCTGGGTGCTACTATGCAAAGAGTTCCTCTGCGGTGCAACGAAGCAAGGAGATCCTGTGCAGTGCAACGATGCGAGGCAAAGATATCCTCTGCAGTGCAACGATGCAAGGATATCCTCTGCGGTGCAACGACGCGAGGCAAAGAGTTCCTCTGCGGTGCAACTACGCAAAGAGATCCTCTGCGGTGCAACAACGCAAAGAGATCCTCTGCTGTGCAATGACACAAGGCAAAGATATCCTCTGCGGTGCAATGATGCAAGGAGATCCTCTGCGGTGCAACGACACGAGGCAAACAGATCCTCTGCGGTGCAATGACGCAAGGAGATCCTCTGCAGTGCAACGACACGAGGCAAACAGATCCTATGCAGTGCAATCACGCGAGGCAAAGAGATCCTCTGGGTGCAACAACGCAAACAGATCCTCTGCGGTGCAATGACGCGAGGCAAAGACATCCTCTGTGGTGCAATGACATGACGCAAGGTGATCCTCTGCGGTGCAACAACGCAAACAGATCCTCTGCGGTGTAAGGATGCGATGCAAAGACATCCTCTGTGGTGCAACTACGCAAAGATATCCTCTGCGGTGCAACAACGCAAAGAGATCCTCTGCTGTGCAATGACACAAGGCAAAGATATCCTCTGCGGTGCAATGATGCAAGGAGATCCTCTGCGGTGCAACGACACGAGGCAAACAGATCCTCTGCGGTGCAATGACGCAAGGAGATCCTCTGCAGTGCAACGACACGAGGCAAACAGATCCTCTGCAGTGCAATGACGCGAGGCAAAGAGATCCTCTGGGTGCAACAACGCAAACAGATCCTCTGCGGTGCAATGACGCGAGGCAAAGACATCCTCTGTGGTGCAACGACATGACGCAAGGTGATCCTCTGCAGTGCAACAACGCAAACAGATCCTCTGCGGTGTAAGGATGCGATGCAAAGACATCCTCTGTGGTGCAACTACGCAAAGAGATCCTCTGCGGTGCAACAACGCAAAGAGATCCTCTGCTGTGCAATGACACAAGGCAAAGATATACTCTGCGGTGCAATGATGCAAGGAGATCCTCTGCGGTGCAACGACACGAGGCAAACAGATCCTCTGCGGTGCAATGACGCCAGGAGATCCTCTGCAGTGCAACGACACGAGGCAAACAGATCCTCTGCAGTGCAATGACGCGAGGCAAAGAGATCCTCTGGGTACAACAACGCAAACAGATCCTCTGCGGTGCAATGACGCGAGGCAAAGACATCATCTGTGGTGCAATGACATGACGCAAGGTGATCCTCTGCGGTGCAAAAACGCAAACAGATCCTCTGCAGTGTAAGGATGCGATGCAAAGACATCCTCTGTGGTGCAACTACGCAAAGAGATCCTCTGCGTTGCAAACACGCGAGGGAAAGAGATCCTCTGCGGTGCAACGAAGCGAGGCAAAGAGATCCTGTGCGGTGCAACGACGCAAAGAGATCCTCTGCAGTGCAACAACGCAAACAGATCCTCTGCGGTGCAAGCACACAAGGCAAAGATATCCTCTGCAGTGCAACGACGCAAAGAGATCCTCTGCGGTGCAACGACACAAGGCAAACAGATCCTCTGCGGTGCAACGACGCAAAGAGATCCTCTGCGGTGCAACGACGCGAAGCAAAGAGATCCTCTGCGGTGCAACGACGCAAAGAGATCCTCTGCGGTGCAATGACGCAAGGCAAAGATATCCTCTGTGATGCAATGATGCAAGGACATCCTCTGCGGTGCAACGACACAAACAGATTCTCTGCGATGCAAGGATGTGACACAAACAAATCCTCTGAAAGGCAAATACGCAACACAAACAGATGCTCTGCGGAGGAATGACGTGAGGCAAACAGATCCTCTGCGGTGCAACGACGCGAGGCAAAGAGATCCTCTGGGTGCTACTATGCAAAGAGTTCCTCTGCGGTGCAACGAAGCAAGGAGATCCTGTGCAGTGCAACGATGCGAGGCAAAGATATCCTCTGCAGTGCAACGATGCAAGGATATCCTCTGCGGTGCAACGACGCGAGGCAAAGAGTTCCTCTGCGGTGCAACTACGCAAAGAGATCCTCTGTGGTGCAACAACGCAAAGAGCTCCTCTGCTGTGCAATGACACAAGGCAAAGATATCCTCTGCGGTGCAATGATGCAAGGAGATCCTCTGCGGTGCAACGACACGAGGCAAACAGATCCTCTGCGGTGCAATGACGCAAGGAGATCCTCTGCAGTGCAACGACACGAGGCAAACAGATCCTATGCAGTGCAATGACGCGAGGCAAAGAGATCCTCTGGGTGCAACAACGCAAACAGATCCTCTGCGGTGCAATGACGCGAGGCAAAGACATCCTCTGTGGTGCAATGACATGACGCAAGGTGATCCTCTGCGGTGCAACAACGCAAACAGATCCTCTGCGGTGTAAGGATGCGATGCAAAGACATCCTCTGTGGTGCAACTACGCAAAGAGATCCTCTGCGGTGCAACAACGCAAAGAGATCCTCTGCTGTGCAATGACACAAGGCAAAGATATCCTCTGCGGTGCAATGATGCAAGGAGATCCTCTGCGGTGCAACGACACGAGGCAAACAGATCCTCTGCGGTGCAATGACGCAAGGAGATCCTCTGCAGTGCAACGACACGAGGCAAACAGATCCTCTGCAGTGCAATGACGCGAGGCAAAGAGATCCTCTGGGTGCAACAACGCAAACAGATCCTCTGCGGTGCAATGACGCGAGGCAAAGACATCCTCTGTGGTGCAACGACATGACGCAAGGTGATCCTCTGCAGTGCAACAACGCAAACAGATCCTCTGCGGTGTAAGGATGCGATGCAAAGACATCCTCTGTGGTGCAACTACGCAAAGAGATCCTCTGCGGTGCAACAATGCAAAGAGATCCTCTGCTGTGCAATGACACAAGGCAAAGATATACTCTGCGGTGCAATGATGCAAGGAGATCCTCTGCGGTGCAACGACACGAGGCAAACAGATCCTCTGCGGTGCAATGACGCCAGGAGATCCTCAGCAGTGCAACGACACGAGGCAAACAGATCCTCTGCAGTGCAATGACGCGAGGCAAAGAGATCCTCTGGGTACAACAACGCAAACAGATCCTCTGCGGTGCAATGACGCGAGGCAAAGACATCATCTGTGGTGCAATGACATGACGCAAGGTGATCCTCTGCGGTGCAAAAACGCAAACAGATCCTCTGCAGTGTAAGGATGCGATGCAAAGACATCCTCTGTGGTGCAACTACGCAAAGAGATCCTCTGCGTTGCAAACACGCGAGGGAAAGAGATCCTCTGCGGTGCAACGAAGCGAGGCAAAGAGATCCTGTGCGGTGCAACGACGCAAAGAGATCCTCTGCAGTGCAACAACGCAAACAGATCCTCTGCGGTGCAAGCACACAAGGCAAAGATATCCTCTGCAGTGCAACGACGCAAAGAGATCCTCTGCGGTGCAACGACACAAGGCAAACAGATCCTCTGCGGTGCAACGACGCAAAGAGATCCTCTGCGGTGCAACGACGCGAAGCAAAGAGATCCTCTGCGGTGCAACGACGCAAAGAGATCCTCTGCGGTGCAATGACGCAAGGCAAAGATATCCTCTGTGATGCAATGATGCAAGGACATCCTCTGCGGTGCAACGACACAAACAGATTCTCTGCGATGCAAGGATGTGACACAAACAAATCCTCTGAAAGGCAAATACGCAACACAAACAGATGCTCTGCGGAGGAATGACGTGAGGCAAACAGATCCTCTGCGGTGCAACGACGCGAGGCAAACAGATCCTCTGCGGTGCAATGACGCAAGGAGATCCTCTGCAGTGCAACGACACGAGGCAAACAGATCCTCTGCAGTGCAATGACGCGAGGCAAAGAGATCCTCTGGGTACAACAACGCAAACAGATCCTCTGCAGTGCAATGACGCGAGGCAAAGAGATCCTCTGGGTACAACAACGCAAACAGATCCTCTGCGGTGCAATGACGCGAGGCAAAGACATCATCTGTGGTGCAATGACATGACGCAAGGTGATCCTCTGCGGTGCAAAAACGCAAACAGATCCTCTGCAGTGTAAGGATGCGATGCAAAGACATCCTCTGTGGTGCAACTACGCAAAGAGATCCTCTGCGTTGCAAACACGCGAGGGAAAGAGATCCTCTGCGGTGCAACGAAGCGAGGCAAAGAGATCCTGTGCGGTGCAACGACGCAAAGAGATCCTCTGCAGTGCAACAACGCAAACAGATCCTCTGCGGTGCAAGCACACAAGGCAAAGATATCCTCTGCAGTGCAACGACGCAAAGAGATCCTCTGCGGTGCAACGACACGAGGCAAACAGATCCTCTGCGGTGCAACGACGCAAAGAGATCCTCTGCGGTGCAACGACGCGAAGCAAAGAGATCCTCTGCGGTGCAACGACGCAAAGAGATCCTCTGCGGTGCAACGACACAAACAGATTCTCTGCGATGCAAGGATGTGACACAAACAAATCCTCTGAAAGGCAAATACGCAACACAAACAGATGCTCTGCGGAGGAATGACGTGAGGCAAACAGATCCTCTGCGGTGCAACGACGCGAGGCAAAGAGATCCTCTGGGTGCTACTATGCAAAGAGTTCCTCTGCGGTGCAACGAAGCAAGGAGATCCTGTGCAGTGCAACGATGCGAGGCAAAGATATCCTCTGCAGTGCAACGATGCAAGGATATCCTCTGCGGTGCAACGACGCGAGGCAAAGAGTTCCTCTGCGGTGCAACTACGCAAAGAGATCCTCTGTGGTGCAACAACGCAAAGAGCTCCTCTGCTGTGCAATGACACAAGGCAAAGATATCCTCTGCGGTGCAATGATGCAAGGAGATCGTCTGCGGTGCAACGACACGAGGCAAACAGATCCTCTGCGGTGCAATGACGCAAGGAGATCCTCTGCAGTGCAACGACACGAGGCAAACAGATCCTCTGCAGTGCAATGACGCGAGGCAAAGAGATCCTCTGGGTGCAACAACGCAAACAGATCCTCTGCGGTGCAATGACGCGAGGCAAAGACATCCTCTGTGGTGCAATGACATGACGCAAGGTGATCCTCTGCGGTGCAAAAACGCAAACAGATCCTCTGCAGTGTAAGGATGCGATGCAAAGACATCCTCTGTGGTGCAACTACGCAAAGAGATCCTCTGCGTTGCAAACACGCGAGGGAAAGAGATCCTCTGCGGTGCAACGAAGCGAGGCAAAGAGATCCTGTGCGGTGCAACGACGCAAAGAGATCCTCTGCAGTGCAACAACGCAAACAGATCCTCTGCGGTGCAAGCACACAAGGCAAAGATATCCTCTGCAGTGCAACGACGCAAAGAGATCCTCTGCGGTGCAACGACACGAGGCAAACAGATCCTCTGCGGTGCAACGACGCAAAGAGATCCTCTGCGGTGCAACGACGCGAAGCAAACAGATCCTCTGCGGTGCAACGACGCAAAGAGATCCTCTGCGGTGCAATGACGCAAGGCAAAGATATCCTCTGTGATGCAATGATGCAAGGACATCCTCTGCGGTGCAACGACACAAACAGATTCTCTGCGATGCAAGGATGTGACACAAACAAATCCTCTGAAAGGCAAATACGCAACACAAACAGATGCTCTGCGGAGGAATGACGTGAGGCAAACAGATCCTCTGCGGTGCAACGACGCGAGGCAAAGAGATCCTCTGGGTGCTACTATGCAAAGAGTTCCTCTGCGGTGCAACGAAGCAAGGAGATCCTGTGCAGTGCAACGATGCGAGGCAAAGATATCCTCTGCAGTGCAACGATGCAAGGATATCCTCTGCGGTGCAACGACGCGAGGCAAAGAGTTCCTCTGCGGTGCAACTACGCAAAGAGATCCTCTGTGGTGCAACAACGCAAAGAGCTCCTCTGCTGTGCAATGACACAAGGCAAAGATATCCTCTGCGGTGCAATGATGCAAGGAGATCCTCTGCGGTGTAACGACACGAGGCAAACAGATCCTCTGCGGTGCAATGACGCAAGGAGATCCTCTGCAGTGCAACGACACGAGGCAAACAGATCCTATGCAGTGCAATGACGCGAGGCAAAGAGATCCTCTGGGTGCAACAACGCAAACAGATCCTCTGCGGTGCAATGACGCGAGGCAAAGACATCCTCTGTGGTGCAATGACATGACGCAAGGTGATCCTCTGCGGTGCAACAACGCAAACAGATCCTCTGCGGTGTAAGGATGCGATGCAAAGACATCCTCTGTGGTGCAACTACGCAAAGAGATCCTCTGCGTTGCAAACACGCGAGGGAAAGAGATCCTCTGCGGTGCAACGAAGCGAGGCAAAGAGATCCTGTGCGGTGCAACGACGCAAAGAGATCCTCTGCAGTGCAACAACGCAAACAGATCCTCTGCGGTGCAAGCACACAAGGCAAAGATATCCTCTGCAGTGCAACGACGCAAAGAGATCCTCTGCGGTGCAACGACACGAGGCAAACAGATCCTCTGCGGTGCAACGACGCAAAGAGATCCTCTGCGGTGCAACGACGCGAAGCAAAGAGATCCTCTGCGGTGCAACGACGCAAAGAGATCCTCTGCGGTGCAATGACGCAAGGCAAAGATATCCTCTGTGATGCAATGATGCAAGGACATCCTCTGCGGTGCAACGACACAAACAGATTCTCTGCGATGCAAGGATGTGACACAAACAAATCCTCTGAAAGGCAAATACGCAACACAAACAGATGCTCTGCGGAGGAATGACGTGAGGCAAACAGATCCTCTGCGGTGCAACGACGCGAGGCAAAGAGATCCTCTGGGTGCTACTATGCAAAGAGTTCCTCTGCGGTGCAACGAAGCAAGGAGATCCTGTGCAGTGCAACGATGCGAGGCAAAGATATCCTCTGCAGTGCAACGATGCAAGGATATCCTCTGCGGTGCAACGACGCGAGGCAAAGAGTTCCTCTGCGGTGCAACTACGCAAAGAGATCCTCTGTGGTGCAACAACGCAAAGAGCTCCTCTGCTGTGCAATGACACAAGGCAAAGATATCCTCTGCGGTGCAATGATGCAAGGAGATCCTCTGCGGTGTAACGACACGAGGCAAACAGATCCTCTGCGGTGCAATGACGCAAGGAGATCCTCTGCAGTGCAACGACACGAGGCAAACAGATCCTATGCAGTGCAATGACGCGAGGCAAAGAGATCCTCTGGGTGCAACAACGCAAACAGATCCTCTGCGGTGCAATGACGCGAGGCAAAGACATCCTCTGTGGTGCAATGACATGACGCAAGGTGATCCTCTGCGGTGCAACAACGCAAACAGATCCTCTGCGGTGTAAGGATGCGATGCAAAGACATCCTCTGTGGTGCAACTACGCAAAGAGATCCTCTGCGGTGCAACAACGCAAAGAGATCCTCTGCTGTGCAATGACACAAGGCAAAGATATCCTCTGCGGTGCAATGATGCAAGGAGATCCTCTGCGGTGCAACGACACGAGGCAAACAGATCCTCTGCGGTGCAATGACGCAAGGAGATCCTCTGCAGTGCAACGACACGAGGCAAACAGATCCTCTGCAGTGCAATGACGCGAGGCAAAGAGATCCTCTGGGTGCAACAACGCAAACAGATCCTCTGCGGTGCAATGACGCGAGGCAAAGACATCCTCTGTGGTGCAACGACATGACGCAAGGTGATCCTCTGCAGTGCAACAACGCAAACAGATCCTCTGCGGTGTAAGGATGTGATGCAAAGACATCCTCTGTGGTGCAACTACGCAAAGAGATCCTCTGCGGTGCAACAACGCAAAGAGATCCTCTGCTGTGCAATGACACAAGGCAAAGATATCCTCTGCGGTGCAATGATGCAAGGAGATCCTCTGCGGTGCAACGACACGAGGCAAACAGATCCTCTGCGGTGCAATGACGCAAGGAGATCCTCAGCAGTGCAACGACACGAGGCAAACAGATCCTCTGCAGTGCAATGACGCGAGGCAAAGAGATCCTCTGGGTACAACAACGCAAACAGATCCTCTGCGGTGCAATGACGCGAGGCAAAGACATCATCTGTGGTGCAATGACATGACGCAAGGTGATCCTCTGCGGTGCAAAAACGCAAACAGATCCTCTGCAGTGTAAGGATGCGATGCAAAGACATCCTCTGTGGTGCAACTACGCAAAGAGATCCTCTGCGTTGCAAACACGCGAGGGAAAGAGATCCTCTGCGGTGCAACGAAGCGAGGCAAAGAGATCCTGTGCGGTGCAACGACGCAAAGAGATCCTCTGCAGTGCAACAACGCAAACAGATCCTCTGCGGTGCAAGCACACAAGGCAAAGATATCCTCTGCAGTGCAACGACGCAAAGAGATCCTCTGCGGTGCAACGACACGAGGCAAACAGATCCTCTGCGGTGCAACGACGCAAAGAGATCCTCTGCGGTGCAACGACGCGAAGCAAAGAGATCCTCTGCGGTGCAACGACGCAAAGAGATCCTCTGCGGTGCAATGACGCAAGGCAAAGATATCCTCTGTGATGCAATGATGCAAGGACATCCTCTGCGGTGCAACGACACAAACAGATTCTCTGCGATGCAAGGGTGTGACACAAACAAATCCTCTGAAAGGCAAATACGCAACACAAACAGATGCTCTGCGGAGGAATGACGTGAGGCAAACAGATCCTCTGCGGTGCAACGACGCGAGGCAAACAGATCCTCTGCGGTGCAATGACGCAAGGAGATCCTCTGCAGTGCAACGACACGAGGCAAACAGATCCTCTGCAGTGCAATGACGCGAGGCAAAGAGATCCTCTGGGTGCAACAACGCAAACAGATCCTCTGCGGTGCAATGATGCGAGGCAAAGACATCCTCTGTGGTGCAACGACATGACGCAAGGTGATCCTCTGCAGTGCAACAACGCAAACAGATCCTCTGCGGTGTAAGGATGCGATGCAAAGACATCCTCTGTGGTGCAACTACGCAAAGAGATCCTCTGCGGTGCAACAACGCAAAGAGATCCTCTGCTGTGCAATGACACAAGGCAAAGATATACTCTGCGGTGCAATGATGCAAGGAGATCCTCTGCGGTGCAACGACACGAGGCAAACAGATCCTCTGCGGTGCAATGACGCAAGGAGATCCTCTGCAGTGCAACGACACGAGGCAAACAGATCCTCTGCAGTGCAATGACGCGAGGCAAAGAGATCCTCTGGGTACAACAACGCAAACAGATCCTCTGCGGTGCAATGACGCGAGGCAAAGACATCATCTGTGGTGCAATGACATGACGCAAGGTGATCCTCTGCGGTGCAAAAACGCAAACAGATCCTCTGCAGTGTAAGGATGCGATGCAAAGACATCCTCTGTGGTGCAACTACGCAAAGAGATCCTCTGCGTTGCAAACACGCGAGGGAAAGAGATCCTCTGCGGTGCAACGAAGCGAGGCAAAGAGATCCTGTGCGGTGCAACGACGCAAAGAGATCCTCTGCAGTGCAACAACGCAAACAGATCCTCTGCGGTGCAAGCACACAAGGCAAAGATATCCTCTGCAGTGCAACGACGCAAAGAGATCCTCTGCGGTGCAACGACACAAGGCAAACAGATCCTCTGCGGTGCAACGACGCAAAGAGATCCTCTGCGGTGCAACGACGCGAAGCAAAGAGATCCTCTGCGGTGCAACGACGCAAAGAGATCCTCTGCGGTGCAATGACGCAAGGCAAAGATATCCTCTGTGATGCAATGATGCAAGGACATCCTCTGCGGTGCAACGACACAAACAGATTCTCTGCGATGCAAGGATGTGACACAAACAAATCCTCTGAAAGGCAAATACGCAACACAAACAGATGCTCTGCGGAGGAATGACGTGAGGCAAACAGATCCTCTGCGGTGCAACGACGCGAGGCAAAGAGATCCTCTGGGTGCTACTATGCAAAGAGTTCCTCTGCGGTGCAACGAAGCAAGGAGATCCTGTGCAGTGCAACGATGCGAGGCAAAGATATCCTCTGCAGTGCAACGATGCAAGGATATCCTCTGCGGTGCAACGACGCGAGGCAAAGAGTTCCTCTGCGGTGCAACTACGCAAAGAGATCCTCTGTGGTGCAACAACGCAAAGAGCTCCTCTGCTGTGCAATGACACAAGGCAAAGATATCCTCTGCGGTGCAATGATGCAAGGAGATCCTCTGCGGTGCAACGACACGAGGCAAACAGATCCTCTGCGGTGCAATGACGCAAGGAGATCCTCTGCAGTGCAACGACACGAGGCAAACAGATCCTATGCAGTGCAATGACGCGAGGCAAAGAGATCCTCTGGGTGCAACAACGCAAACAGATCCTCTGCGGTGCAATGACGCGAGGCAAAGACATCCTCTGTGGTGCAATGACATGACGCAAGGTGATCCTCTGCGGTGCAACAACGCAAACAGATCCTCTGCGGTGTAAGGATGCGATGCAAAGACATCCTCTGTGGTGCAACTACGCAAAGAGATCCTCTGCGGTGCAACAACGCAAAGAGATCCTCTGCTGTGCAATGACACAAGGCAAAGATATCCTCTGCGGTGCAATGATGCAAGGACATCCTCTGCGGTGCAACGACACAAACAGATTCTCTGCGATGCAAGGATGTGACACAAACAAATCCTCTGAAAGGCAAATACGCAACACAAACAGATGCTCTGCGGAGGAATGACGTGAGGCAAACAGATCCTCTGCGGTGCAACGACGCGAGGCAAACAGATCCTCTGCGGTGCAATGACGCAAGGAGATCCTCTGCAGTGCAACGACACGAGGCAAACAGATCCTCTGCAGTGCAATGACGCGAGGCAAAGAGATCCTCTGGGTACAACAACGCAAACAGATCCTCTGCGGTGCAATGACGCGAGGCAAAGACATCATCTGTGGTGCAATGACATGACGCAAGGTGATCCTCTGCGGTGCAAAAACGCAAACAGATCCTCTGCAGTGTAAGGATGCGATGCAAAGACATCCTCTGTGGTGCAACTACGCAAAGAGATCCTCTGCGTTGCAAACACGCGAGGGAAAGAGATCCTCTGCGGTGCAACGAAGCGAGGCAAAGAGATCCTGTGCGGTGCAACGACGCAAAGAGATCCTCTGCAGTGCAACAACGCAAACAGATCCTCTGCGGTGCAAGCACACAAGGCAAAGATATCCTCTGCAGTGCAACGACGCAAAGAGATCCTCTGCGGTGCAACGACACGAGGCAAACAGATCCTCTGCGGTGCAACGACGCAAAGAGATCCTCTGCGGTGCAACGACGCGAAGCAAAGAGATCCTCTGCGGTGCAACGACGCAAAGAGATCCTCTGCGGTGCAATGACGCAAGGCAAAGATATCCTCTGTGATGCAATGATGCAAGGACATCCTCTGCGGTGCAACGACACAAACAGATTCTCTGCGATGCAAGGATGTGACACAAACAAATCCTCTGAAAGGCAAATACGCAACACAAACAGATGCTCTGCGGAGGAATGACGTGAGGCAAACAGATCCTCTGCGGTGCAACGACGCGAGGCAAAGAGATCCTCTGGGTGCTACTATGCAAAGAGTTCCTCTGCGGTGCAACGAAGCAAGGAGATCCTGTGCAGTGCAACGATGCGAGGCAAAGATATCCTCTGCAGTGCAACGATGCAAGGATATCCTCTGCGGTGCAACGACGCGAGGCAAAGAGTTCCTCTGCGGTGCAACTACGCAAAGAGATCCTCTGTGGTGCAACAACGCAAAGAGCTCCTCTGCTGTGCAATGACACAAGGCAAAGATATCCTCTGCGGTGCAATGATGCAAGGAGATCCTCTGCGGTGCAACGACACGAGGCAAACAGATCCTCTGCGGTGCAATGACGCAAGGAGATCCTCTGCAGTGCAACGACACGAGGCAAACAGATCCTATGCAGTGCAATGACGCGAGGCAAAGAGATCCTCTGGGTGCAACAACGCAAACAGATCCTCTGCGGTGCAATGACGCGAGGCAAAGACATCCTCTGTGGTGCAATGACATGACGCAAGGTGATCCTCTGCGGTGCAACAACGCAAACAGATCCTCTGCGGTGTAAGGATGCGATGCAAAGACATCCTCTGTGGTGCAACTACGCAAAGAGATCCTCTGCGTTGCAAACACGCGAGGGAAAGAGATCCTCTGCGGTGCAACGAAGCGAGGCAAAGAGATCCTGTGCGGTGCAACGACGCAAAGAGATCCTCTGCAGTGCAACAACGCAAACAGATCCTCTGCGGTGCAAGCACACAAGGCAAAGATATCCTCTGCAGTGCAACGACGCAAAGAGATCCTCTGCGGTGCAACGACACGAGGCAAACAGATCCTCTGCGGTGCAACGACGCAAAGAGATCCTCTGCGGTGCAACGACGCGAAGCAAAGAGATCCTCTGCGGTGCAACGACGCAAAGAGATCCTCTGCGGTGCAATGACGCAAGGCAAAGATATCCTCTGTGATGCAATGATGCAAGGACATCCTCTGCGGTGCAACGACACAAACAGATTCTCTGCGATGCAAGGATGTGACACAAACAAATCCTCTGAAAGGCAAATACGCAACACAAACAGATGCTCTGCGGAGGAATGACGTGAGGCAAACAGATCCTCTGCGGTGCAACGACGCGAGGCAAAGAGATCCTCTGGGTGCTACTATGCAAAGAGTTCCTCTGCGGTGCAACGAAGCAAGGAGATCCTGTGCAGTGCAACGATGCGAGGCAAAGATATCCTCTGCAGTGCAACGATGCAAGGATATCCTCTGCGGTGCAACGACGCGAGGCAAAGAGTTCCTCTGCGGTGCAACTACGCAAAGAGATCCTCTGTGGTGCAACAACGCAAAGAGCTCCTCTGCTGTGCAATGACACAAGGCAAAGATATCCTCTGCGGTGCAATGATGCAAGGAGATCCTCTGCGGTGCAACGACACGAGGCAAACAGATCCTCTGCGGTGCAATGACGCAAGGAGATCCTCTGCAGTGCAACGACACGAGGCAAACAGATCCTATGCAGTGCAATGACGCGAGGCAAAGAGATCCTCTGGGTGCAACAACGCAAACAGATCCTCTGCGGTGCAATGACGCGAGGCAAAGACATCCTCTGTGGTGCAATGACATGACGCAAGGTGATCCTCTGTGGTGCAACAACGCAAACAGATCCTCTGCGGTGTAAGGATGCGATGCAAAGACATCCTCTGTGGTGCAACTACGCAAAGAGATCCTCTGCGGTGCAACAACGCAAAGAGATCCTCTGCTGTGCAATGACACAAGGCAAAGATATCCTCTGCGGTGCAATGATGCAAGGAGATCCTCTGCGGTGCAACGACACGAGGCAAACAGATCCTCTGCGGTGCAATGACGCAAGGAGATCCTCTGCAGTGCAACGACACGAGGCAAACAGATCCTCTGCAGTGCAATGACGCGAGGCAAAGAGATCCTCTGGGTGCAACAACGCAAACAGATCCTCTGCGGTGCAATGACGCGAGGCAAAGACATCCTCTGTGGTGCAACGACATGACGCAAGGTGATCCTCTGCAGTGCAACAACGCAAACAGATCCTCTGCGGTGTAAGGATGCGATGCAAAGACATCCTCTGTGGTGCAACTACGCAAAGAGATCCTCTGCGGTGCAACAACGCAAAGAGATCCTCTGCTGTGCAATGACACAAGGCAAAGATATCCTCTGCGGTGCAATGATGCAAGGAGATCCTCTGCGGTGCAACGACACGAGGCAAACAGATCCTCTGCGGTGCAATGACGCCAGGAGATCCTCAGCAGTGCAACGACACGAGGCAAACAGATCCTCTGCAGTGCAATGACGCGAGGCAAAGAGATCCTCTGGGTACAACAACGCAAACAGATCCTCTGCGGTGCAATGACGCGAGGCAAAGACATCATCTGTGGTGCAATGACATGACGCAAGGTGATCCTCTGCGGTGCAAAAACGCAAACAGATCCTCTGCAGTGTAAGGATGCGATGCAAAGACATCCTCTGTGGTGCAACTACGCAAAGAGATCCTCTGCGTTGCAAACACGCGAGGGAAAGAGATCCTCTGCGGTGCAACGAAGCGAGGCAAAGAGATCCTGTGCGGTGCAACGACGCAAAGAGATCCTCTGCAGTGCAACAACGCAAACAGATCCTCTGCGGTGCAAGCACACAAGGCAAAGATATCCTCTGCAGTGCAACGACGCAAAGAGATCCTCTGCGGTGCAACGACACGAGGCAAACAGATCCTCTGCGGTGCAACGACGCAAAGAGATCCTCTGCGGTGCAGCGACGCGAAGCAAAGAGATCCTCTGCGGTGCAACGACGCAAAGAGATCCTCTGCGGTGCAATGACGCAAGGCAAAGATATCCTCTGTGATGCAATGATGCAAGGACATCCTCTGCGGTGCAACGACACAAACAGATTCTCTGCGATGCAAGGGTGTGACACAAACAAATCCTCTGAAAGGCAAATACGCAACACAAACAGATGCTCTGCGGAGGAATGACGTGAGGCAAACAGATCCTCTGCGGTGCAACGACGCGAGGCAAACAGATCCTCTGCGGTGCAATGACGCAAGGAGATCCTCTGCAGTGCAACGACACGAGGCAAACAGATCCTCTGCAGTGCAATGACGCGAGGCAAAGAGATCCTCTGGGTGCAACAACGCAAACAGATCCTCTGCGGTGCAATGACGCGAGGCAAAGACATCCTCTGTGGTGCAACGACATGACGCAAGGTGATCCTCTGCAGTGCAACAACGCAAACAGATCCTCTGCGGTGTAAGGATGCGATGCAAAGACATCCTCTGTGGTGCAACTACGCAAAGAGATCCTCTGCGGTGCAACAACGCAAAGAGATCCTCTGCTGTGCAATGACACAAGGCAAAGATATACTCTGCGGTGCAATGATGCAAGGAGATCCTCTGCGGTGCAACGACACGAGGCAAACAGATCCTCTGCGGTGCAATGACGCAAGGAGATCCTCAGCAGTGCAACGACACGAGGCAAACAGATCCTCTGCAGTGCAATGACGCGAGGCAAAGAGATCCTCTGGGTACAACAACGCAAACAGATCCTCTGAGGTGCAATGACGCGAGGCAAAGACATCATCTGTGGTGCAATGACATGACGCAAGGTGATCCTCTGCGGTGCAAAAACGCAAACAGATCCTCTGCAGTGTAAGGATGCGATGCAAAGACATCCTCTGTGGTGCAACTACGCAAAGAGATCCTCTGCGTTGCAAACACGCGAGGGAAAGAGATCCTCTGCGGTGCAACGAAGCGAGGCAAAGAGATCCTGTGCGGTGCAACGACGCAAAGAGATCCTCTGCAGTGCAACAACGCAAACAGATCCTCTGCGGTGCAAGCACACAAGGCAAAGATATCCTCTGCAGTGCAACGACGCAAAGAGATCCTCTGCGGTGCAACGACACAAGGCAAACAGATCCTCTGCGGTGCAACGACGCAAAGAGATCCTCTGCGGTGCAACGACGTGAAGCAAAGAGATCCTCTGCGGTGCAACGACGCAAAGAGATCCTCTGCGGTGCAATGACGCAAGGCAAAGATATCCTCTGTGATGCAATGATGCAAGGACATCCTCTGCGGTGCAACGACACAAACAGATTCTCTGCGATGCAAGGATGTGACACAAACAAATCCTCTGAAAGGCAAATACGCAACACAAACAGATGCTCTGCGGAGGAATGACGTGAGGCAAACAGATCCTCTGCGGTGCAACGACGCGAGGCAAAGAGATCCTCTGGGTGCTACTATGCAAAGAGTTCCTCTGCGGTGCAACGAAGCAAGGAGATCCTGTGCAGTGCAACGATGCGAGGCAAAGATATCCTCTGCAGTGCAACGATGCAAGGATATCCTCTGCGGTGCAACGACGCGAGGCAAAGAGTTCCTCTGCGGTGCAACTACGCAAAGAGATCCTCTGTGGTGCAACAACGCAAAGAGCTCCTCTGCTGTGCAATGACACAAGGCAAAGATATCCTCTGCGGTGCAATGATGCAAGGAGATCCTCTGCGGTGCAACGACACGAGGCAAACAGATCCTCTGCGGTGCAATGACGCAAGGAGATCCTCTGCGGTGCAACGACACGAGGCAAACAGATCCTCTGCGGTGCAATGACGCAAGGAGATCCTCTGCAGTGCAACGACACGAGGCAAACAGATCCTCTGCAGTGCAATGACGCGAGGCAAAGAGATCCTCTGGGTGCAACAACGCAAACAGATCCTCTGCGGTGCAATGACGCGAGGCAAAGACATCCTCTGTGGTGCAACGACATGACGCAAGGTGATCCTCTGCAGTGCAACAACGCAAACAGATCCTCTGCGGTGTAAGGATGCGATGCAAAGACATCCTCTGTGGTGCAACTACGCAAAGAGATCCTCTGCGGTGCAACAACGCAAAGAGATCCTCTGCTGTGCAATGACACAAGGCAAAGATATCCTCTGCGGTGCAATGATGCAAGGAGATCCTCTGCGGTGCAACGACACGAGGCAAACAGATCCTCTGCGGTGCAATGACGCCAGGAGATCCTCAGCAGTGCAACGACACGAGGCAAACAGATCCTCTGCAGTGCAATGACGCGAGGCAAAGAGATCCTCTGGGTACAACAACGCAAACAGATCCTCTGCGGTGCAATGACGCGAGGCAAAGACATCATCTGTGGTGCAATGACATGACGCAAGGTGATCCTCTGCGGTGCAAAAACGCAAACAGATCCTCTGCAGTGTAAGGATGCGATGCAAAGACATCCTCTGTGGTGCAACTACGCAAAGAGATCCTCTGCGTTGCAAACACGCGAGGGAAAGAGATCCTCTGCGGTGCAACGAAGCGAGGCAAAGAGATCCTGTGCGGTGCAACGACGCAAAGAGATCCTCTGCAGTGCAACAACGCAAACAGATCCTCTGCGGTGCAAGCACACAAGGCAAAGATATCCTCTGCAGTGCAACGACGCAAAGAGATCCTCTGCGGTGCAACGACACGAGGCAAACAGATCCTCTGCGGTGCAACGACGCAAAGAGATCCTCTGCGGTGCAATGACGCAAGGCAAAGATATCCTCTGTGATGCAATGATGCAAGGACATCCTCTGCGGTGCAACGACACAAACAGATTCTCTGCGATGCAAGGATGTGACACAAACAAATCCTCTGAAAGGCAAATACGCAACACAAACAGATGCTCTGCGGAGGAATGACGTGAGGCAAACAGATCCTCTGCGGTGCAACGACACGAGGCAAACAGATCCTCTGCGGTGCAATGACGCAAGGAGATCCTCTGCAGTGCAACGACACGAGGCAAACAGATCCTCTGCAGTGCAATGACGCGAGGCAAAGAGATCCTCTGGGTGCAACAACGCAAACAGATCCTCTGCGGTGCAATGACGCGAGGCAAAGACATCCTCTGTGGTGCAACGACATGACGCAAGGTGATCCTCTGCAGTGCAACAACGCAAACAGATCCTCTGCGGTGTAAGGATGCGATGCAAAGACATCCTCTGTGGTGCAACTACGCAAAGAGATCCTCTGCGGTGCAACAACGCAAAGAGATCCTCTGCTGTGCAATGACACAAGGCAAAGATATACTCTGCGGTGCAATGATGCAAGGAGATCCTCTGCGGTGCAACGACACGAGGCAAACAGATCCTCTGCGGTGCAATGACGCAAGGAGATCCTCAGCAGTGCAACGACACGAGGCAAACAGATCCTCTGCAGTGCAATGACGCGAGGCAAAGAGATCCTCTGGGTACAACAACGCAAACAGATCCTCTGAGGTGCAATGACGCGAGGCAAAGACATCCTCTGTGGTGCAATGACATGACGCAAGGTGATCCTCTGCGGTGCAAAAACGCAAACAGATCCTCTGCAGTGTAAGGATGCGATGCAAAGACATCCTCTGTGGTGCAACTACGCAAAGAGATCCTCTGCGTTGCAAACACGCGAGGGAAAGAGATCCTCTGCGGTGCAACGAAGCGAGGCAAAGAGATCCTGTGCGGTGCAACGACGCAAAGAGATCCTCTGCAGTGCAACAACGCAAACAGATCCTCTGCGGTGCAAGCACACAAGGCAAAGATATCCTCTGCAGTGCAACGACGCAAAGAGATCCTCTGCGGTGCAACGACACGAGGCAAACAGATCCTCTGCGGTGCAACGACGCAAAGAGATCCTCTGCGGTGCAACGACGTGAAGCAAAGAGATCCTCTGCGGTGCAACGACGCAAAGAGATCCTCTGCGGTGCAATGACGCAAGGCAAAGATATCCTCTGTGATGCAATGATGCAAGGACATCCTCTGCGGTGCAACGACACAAACAGATTCTCTGCGATGCAAGGATGTGACACAAACAAATCCTCTGAAAGGCAAATACGCAACACAAACAGATGCTCTGCGGAGGAATGACGTGAGGCAAACAGATCCTCTGCGGTGCAACGACGCGAGGCAAAGAGATCCTCTGGGTGCTACTATGCAAAGAGTTCCTCTGCGGTGCAACGAAGCAAGGAGATCCTGTGCAGTGCAACGATGCGAGGCAAAGATATCCTCTGCAGTGCAACGATGCAAGGATATCCTCTGCGGTGCAACGACGCGAGGCAAAGAGTTCCTCTGCGGTGCAACTACGCAAAGAGATCCTCTGTGGTGCAACAACGCAAAGAGCTCCTCTGCTGTGCAATGACACAAGGCAAAGATATCCTCTGCGGTGCAATGATGCAAGGAGATCCTCTGCGGTGCAACGACACGAGGCAAACAGATCCTCTGCGGTGCAATGACGCAAGGAGATCCTCTGCAGTGCAACGACACGAGGCAAACAGATCCTATGCAGTGCAATGACGCGAGGCAAAGAGATCCTCTGGGTGCAACAACGCAAACAGATCCTCTGCGGTGCAATGACGCGAGGCAAAGACATCCTCTGTGGTGCAATGACATGACGCAAGGTGATCCTCTGTGGTGCAACAACGCAAACAGATCCTCTGCGGTGTAAGGATGCGATGCAAAGACATCCTCTGTGGTGCAACTACGCAAAGAGATCCTCTGCGGTGCAACAACGCAAAGAGATCCTCTGCTGTGCAATGACACAAGGCAAAGATATCCTCTGCGGTGCAATGATGCAAGGAGATCCTCTGCGGTGCAACGACACGAGGCAAACAGATCCTCTGCGGTGCAATGACGCAAGGAGATCCTCTGCAGTGCAACGACACGAGGCAAACAGATCCTCTGCAGTGCAATGACGCGAGGCAAAGAGATCCTCTGGGTGCAACAACGCAAACAGATCCTCTGCGGTGCAATGACGCGAGGCAAAGACATCCTCTGTGGTGCAACGACATGACGCAAGGTGATCCTCTGCAGTGCAACAACGCAAACAGATCCTCTGCGGTGTAAGGATGCGATGCAAAGACATCCTCTGTGGTGCAACTACGCAAAGAGATCCTCTGCGGTGCAACAACGCAAAGAGATCCTCTGCTGTGCAATGACACAAGGCAAAGATATCCTCTGCGGTGCAATGATGCAAGGAGATCCTCTGCGGTGCAACGACACGAGGCAAACAGATCCTCTGCGGTGCAATGACGCCAGGAGATCCTCAGCAGTGCAACGACACGAGGCAAACAGATCCTCTGCAGTGCAATGACGCGAGGCAAAGAGATCCTCTGGGTACAACAACGCAAACAGATCCTCTGCGGTGCAATGACGCGAGGCAAAGACATCATCTGTGGTGCAATGACATGACGCAAGGTGATCCTCTGCGGTGCAAAAACGCAAACAGATCCTCTGCAGTGTAAGGATGCGATGCAAAGACATCCTCTGTGGTGCAACTACGCAAAGAGATCCTCTGCGTTGCAAACACGCGAGGGAAAGAGATCCTCTGCGGTGCAACGAAGCGAGGCAAAGAGATCCTGTGCGGTGCAACGACGCAAAGAGATCCTCTGCAGTGCAACAACGCAAACAGATCCTCTGCGGTGCAAGCACACAAGGCAAAGATATCCTCTGCAGTGCAACGACGCAAAGAGATCCTCTGCGGTGCAACGACACGAGGCAAACAGATCCTCTGCGGTGCAACGACGCAAAGAGATCCTCTGCGGTGCAACGACGCGAAGCAAAGAGATCCTCTGCGCTGCAACGACGCAAAGAGATCCTCTGCGGTGCAATGACGCAAGGCAAAGATATCCTCTGTGATGCAATGATGCAAGGACATCCTCTGCGGTGCAACGACACAAACAGATTCTCTGCGATGCAAGGGTGTGACACAAACAAATCCTCTGAAAGGCAAATACGCAACACAAACAGATGCTCTGCGGAGGAATGACGTGAGGCAAACAGATCCTCTGCGGTGCAACGACGCGAGGCAAACAGATCCTCTGCGGTGCAATGACGCAAGGAGATCCTCTGCAGTGCAACGACACGAGGCAAACAGATCCTCTGCAGTGCAATGACGCGAGGCAAAGAGATCCTCTGGGTGCAACAACGCAAACAGATCCTCTGCGGTGCAATGACGCGAGGCAAAGACATCCTCTGTGGTGCAACGACATGACGCAAGGTGATCCTCTGCAGTGCAACAACGCAAACAGATCCTCTGCGGTGTAAGGATGCGATGCAAAGACATCCTCTGTGGTGCAACTACGCAAAGAGATCCTCTGCGGTGCAACAACGCAAAGAGATCCTCTGCTGTGCAATGACACAAGGCAAAGATATACTCTGCGGTGCAATGATGCAAGGAGATCCTCTGCGGTGCAACGACACGAGGCAAACAGATCCTCTGCGGTGCAATGACGCAAGGAGATCCTCAGCAGTGCAACGACACGAGGCAAACAGATCCTCTGCAGTGCAATGACGCGAGGCAAAGAGATCCTCTGGGTACAACAACGCAAACAGATCCTCTGAGGTGCAATGACGCGAGGCAAAGACATCATCTGTGGTGCAATGACATGACGCAAGGTGATCCTCTGCGGTGCAAAAACGCAAACAGATCCTCTGCAGTGTAAGGATGCGATGCAAAGACATCCTCTGTGGTGCAACTACGCAAAGAGATCCTCTGCGTTGCAAACACGCGAGGGAAAGAGATCCTCTGCGGTGCAACGAAGCGAGGCAAAGAGATCCTGTGCGGTGCAACGACGCAAAGAGATCCTCTGCAGTGCAACAACGCAAACAGATCCTCTGCGGTGCAAGCACACAAGGCAAAGATATCCTCTGCAGTGCAACGACGCAAAGAGATCCTCTGCGGTGCAACGACACAAGGCAAACAGATCCTCTGCGGTGCAACGACGCAAAGAGATCCTCTGCGGTGCAACGACGTGAAGCAAAGAGATCCTCTGCGGTGCAACGACGCAAAGAGATCCTCTGCGGTGCAATGACGCAAGGCAAAGATATCCTCTGTGATGCAATGATGCAAGGACATCCTCTGCGGTGCAACGACACAAACAGATTCTCTGCGATGCAAGGATGTGACACAAACAAATCCTCTGAAAGGCAAATACGCAACACAAACAGATGCTCTGCGGAGGAATGACGTGAGGCAAACAGATCCTCTGCGGTGCAACGACGCGAGGCAAAGAGATCCTCTGGGTGCTACTATGCAAAGAGTTCCTCTGCGGTGCAACGAAGCAAGGAGATCCTGTGCAGTGCAACGATGCGAGGCAAAGATATCCTCTGCAGTGCAACGATGCAAGGATATCCTCTGCGGTGCAACGACGCGAGGCAAAGAGTTCCTCTGCGGTGCAACTACGCAAAGAGATCCTCTGTGGTGCAACAACGCAAAGAGCTCCTCTGCTGTGCAATGACACAAGGCAAAGATATCCTCTGCGGTGCAATGATGCAAGGAGATCCTCTGCGGTGCAACGACACGAGGCAAACAGATCCTCTGCGGTGCAATGACGCAAGGAGATCCTCTGCAGTGCAACGACACGAGGCAAACAGATCCTATGCAGTGCAATGACGCGAGGCAAAGAGATCCTCTGGGTGCAACAACGCAAACAGATCCTCTGCGGTGCAATGACGCGAGGCAAAGACATCCTCTGTGGTGCAATGACATGACGCAAGGTGATCCTCTGTGGTGCAACAACGCAAACAGATCCTCTGCGGTGTAAGGATGCGATGCAAAGACATCCTCTGTGGTGCAACTACGCAAAGAGATCCTCTGCGGTGCAACAACGCAAAGAGATCCTCTGCTGTGCAATGACACAAGGCAAAGATATCCTCTGCGGTGCAATGATGCAAGGAGATCCTCTGCGGTGCAACGACACGAGGCAAACAGATCCTCTGCGGTGCAATGACGCAAGGAGATCCTCTGCAGTGCAACGACACGAGGCAAACAGATCCTCTGCAGTGCAATGACGCGAGGCAAAGAGATCCTCTGGGTGCAACAACGCAAACAGATCCTCTGCGGTGCAATGACGCGAGGCAAAGACATCCTCTGTGGTGCAACGACATGACGCAAGGTGATCCTCTGCAGTGCAACAACGCAAACAGATCCTCTGCGGTGTAAGGATGCGATGCAAAGACATCCTCTGTGGTGCAACTACGCAAAGAGATCCTCTGCGGTGCAACAACGCAAAGAGATCCTCTGCTGTGCAATGACACAAGGCAAAGATATCCTCTGCGGTGCAATGATGCAAGGAGATCCTCTGCGGTGCAACGACACGAGGCAAACAGATCCTCTGCGGTGCAATGACGCCAGGAGATCCTCAGCAGTGCAACGACACGAGGCAAACAGATCCTCTGCAGTGCAATGACGCGAGGCAAAGAGATCCTCTGGGTACAACAACGCAAACAGATCCTCTGCGGTGCAATGACGCGAGGCAAAGACATCATCTGTGGTGCAATGACATGACGCAAGGTGATCCTCTGCGGTGCAAAAACGCAAACAGATCCTCTGCAGTGTAAGGATGCGATGCAAAGACATCCTCTGTGGTGCAACTACGCAAAGAGATCCTCTGCGTTGCAAACACGCGAGGGAAAGAGATCCTCTGCGGTGCAACGAAGCGAGGCAAAGAGATCCTGTGCGGTGCAACGACGCAAAGAGATCCTCTGCAGTGCAACAACGCAAACAGATCCTCTGCGGTGCAAGCACACAAGGCAAAGATATCCTCTGCAGTGCAACGACGCAAAGAGATCCTCTGCGGTGCAACGACACGAGGCAAACAGATCCTCTGCGGTGCAACGACGCAAAGAGATCCTCTGCGGTGCAACGACGCGAAGCAAAGAGATCCTCTGCGGTGCAACGACGCAAAGAGATCCTCTGCGGTGCAATGACGCAAGGCAAAGATATCCTCTGTGATGCAATGATGCAAGGACATCCTCTGCGGTGCAACGACACAAACAGATTCTCTGCGATGCAAGGATGTGACACAAACAAATCCTCTGAAAGGCAAATACGCAACACAAACAGATGCTCTGCGGAGGAATGACGTGAGGCAAACAGATCCTCTGCGGTGCAACGACACGAGGCAAACAGATCCTCTGCGGTGCAATGACGCAAGGAGATCCTCTGCAGTGCAACGACACGAGGCAAACAGATCCTCTGCAGTGCAATGACGCGAGGCAAAGAGATCCTCTGGGTGCAACAACGCAAACAGATCCTCTGCGGTGCAATGACGCGAGGCAAAGACATCCTCTGTGGTGCAACGACATGACGCAAGGTGATCCTCTGCAGTGCAACAACGCAAACAGATCCTCTGCGGTGTAAGGATGCGATGCAAAGACATCCTCTGTGGTGCAACTACGCAAAGAGATCCTCTGCGGTGCAACAACGCAAAGAGATCCTCTGCTGTGCAATGACACAAGGCAAAGATATACTCTGCGGTGCAATGATGCAAGGAGATCCTCTGCGGTGCAACGACACGAGGCAAACAGATCCTCTGCGGTGCAATGACGCAAGGAGATCCTCAGCAGTGCAACGACACGAGGCAAACAGATCCTCTGCAGTGCAATGACGCGAGGCAAAGAGATCCTCTGGGTACAACAACGCAAACAGATCCTCTGAGGTGCAATGACGCGAGGCAAAGACATCATCTGTGGTGCAATGACATGACGCAAGGTGATCCTCTGCGGTGCAAAAACGCAAACAGATCCTCTGCAGTGTAAGGATGCGATGCAAAGACATCCTCTGTGGTGCAACTACGCAAAGAGATCCTCTGCGTTGCAAACACGCGAGGGAAAGAGATCCTCTGCGGTGCAACGAAGCGAGGCAAAGAGATCCTGTGCGGTGCAACGACGCAAAGAGATCCTCTGCAGTGCAACAACGCAAACAGATCCTCTGCGGTGCAAGCACACAAGGCAAAGATATCCTCTGCAGTGCAACGACGCAAAGAGATCCTCTGCGGTGCAACGACACGAGGCAAACAGATCCTCTGCGGTGCAACGACGCAAAGAGATCCTCTGCGGTGCAACGACGCGAAGCAAAGAGATCCTCTGCGGTGCAACGACGCAAAGAGATCCTCTGCGGTGCAATGACGCAAGGCAAAGATATCCTCTGTGATGCAATGATGCAAGGACATCCTCTGCGGTGCAACGACACAAACAGATTCTCTGCGATGCAAGGATGTGACACAAACAAATCCTCTGAAAGGCAAATACGCAACACAAACAGATGCTCTGCGGAGGAATGACGTGAGGCAAACAGATCCTCTGCGGTGCAACGACGCGAGGCAAAGAGATCCTCTGGGTGCTACTATGCAAAGAGTTCCTCTGCGGTGCAACGAAGCAAGGAGATCCTGTGCAGTGCAACGATGCGAGGCAAAGATATCCTCTGCAGTGCAACGATGCAAGGATATCCTCTGCGGTGCAACGACGCGAGGCAAAGAGTTCCTCTGCGGTGCAACTACGCAAAGAGATCCTCTGTGGTGCAACAACGCAAAGAGCTCCTCTGCTGTGCAATGACACAAGGCAAAGATATCCTCTGCGGTGCAATGATGCAAGGAGATCCTCTGCGGTGTAACGACACGAGGCAAACAGATCCTCTGCGGTGCAATGATGCAAGGAGATCCTCTGCAGTGCAACGACACGAGGCAAACAGATCCTATGCAGTGCAATGACGCGAGGCAAAGAGATCCTCTGGGTGCAACAACGCAAACAGATCCTCTGCGGTGCAATGACGCGAGGCAAAGACATCCTCTGTGGTGCAATGACATGACGCAAGGTGATCCTCTGCGGTGCAACAACGCAAACAGATCCTCTGCGGTGTAAGGATGCGATGCAAAGACATCCTCTGTGGTGCAACTACGCAAAGAGATCCTCTGCGGTGCAACAACGCAAAGAGATCCTCTGCTGTGCAATGACACAAGGCAAAGATATCCTCTGCGGTGCAATGATGCAAGGAGATCCTCTGCGGTGCAACGACACGAGGCAAACAGATCCTCTGCGGTGCAATGACGCAAGGAGATCCTCTGCAGTGCAACGACATGAGGCAAACAGATCCTCTGCAGTGCAATGACGCGAGGCAAAGAGATCCTCTGGGTGCAACAACGCAAACAGATCCTCTGCGGTGCAATGACGCGAGGCAAAGACATCCTCTGTGGTGCAACGACATGACGCAAGGTGATCCTCTGCAGTGCAACAACGCAAACAGATCCTCTGCGGTGTAAGGATGCGATGCAAAGACATCCTCTGTGGTGCAACTACGCAAAGAGATCCTCTGCGGTGCAACAACGCAAAGAGATCCTCTGCTGTGCAATGACACAAGGCAAAGATATCCTCTGCGGTGCAATGATGCAAGGAGATCCTCTGCGGTGCAACGACACGAGGCAAACAGATCCTCTGCGGTGCAATGACGCAAGGAGATCCTCAGCAGTGCAACGACACGAGGCAAACAGATCCTCTGCAGTGCAATGACGCGAGGCAAAGAGATCCTCTGGGTACAACAACGCAAACAGATCCTCTGCGGTGCAATGACGCGAGGCAAAGACATCATCTGTGGTGCAATGACATGACGCAAGGTGATCCTCTGCGGTGCAAAAACGCAAACAGATCCTCTGCAGTGTAAGGATGCGATGCAAAGACATCCTCTGTGGTGCAACTACGCAAAGAGATCCTCTGCGTTGCAAACACGCGAGGGAAAGAGATCCTCTGCGGTGCAACGAAGCGAGGCAAAGAGATCCTGTGCGGTGCAACGACGCAAAGAGATCCTCTGCAGTGCAACAACGCAAACAGATCCTCTGCGGTGCAAGCACACAAGGCAAAGATATCCTCTGCAGTGCAACGACGCAAAGAGATCCTCTGCGGTGCAACGACACAAGGCAAACAGATCCTCTGCGGTGCAACGACGCAAAGAGATCCTCTGCGGTGCAACGACGCGAAGCAAAGAGATCCTCTGCGGTGCAACGACACAAAGAGATCCTCTGCGGTGCAATGACGCAAGGCAAAGATATCCTCTGTGATGCAATGATGCAAGGACATCCTCTGCGGTGCAACGACACAAACAGATTCTCTGCGATGCAAGGATGTGACACAAACAAATCCTCTGAAAGGCAAATACGCAACACAAACAGATGCTCTGCGGAGGAATGACGTGAGGCAAACAGATCCTCTGCGGTGCAACGACGCGAGGCAAACAGATCCTCTGCGGTGCAATGACGCAAGGAGATCCTCTGCAGTGCAACGACACGAGGCAAACAGATCCTCTGCAGTGCAATGACGCGAGGCAAAGAGATCCTCTGGGTGCAACAACGCAAACAGATCCTCTGCGGTGCAATGACGCGAGGCAAAGACATCCTCTGTGGTGCAACGACATGACGCAAGGTGATCCTCTGCAGTGCAACAACGCAAACAGATCCTCTGCGGTGTAAGGAAGCGATGCAAAGAGATCCTCTGCGGTGCAACTACGCAAAGAGATCCTCTGCGGTGCAACAACGCAAAGAGATCCTCTGCTGTGCAATGACACAAGGCAAAGATATACTCTGCGGTGCAATGATGCAAGGAGATCCTCTGCGGTGCAACGACACGAGGCAAACAGATCCTCTGCGGTGCAATGACGCAAGGAGATCCTCAGCAGTGCAACGACACGAGGCAAACAGATCCTCTGCAGTGCAATGACGCGAGGCAAAGAGATCCTCTGGGTACAACAACGCAAACAGATCCTCTGAGGTGCAATGACGCGAGGCAAAGACATCATCTGTGGTGCAATGACATGACGCAAGGTGATCCTCTGCGGTGCGAAAACGCAAACAGATCCTCTGCAGTGTAAGGATGCGATGCAAAGACATTCTCTGTGGTGCAACTACGCAAAGAGATCCTCTGCGTTGCAAACACGCGAGGGAAAGAGATCCTCTGCGGTGCAACGAAGCGAGGCAAAGAGATCCTGTGCGGTGCAACGACGCAAAGAGATCCTCTGCAGTGCAACAACGCAAACAGATCCTCTGCGGTGCAAGCACACAAGGCAAAGATATCCTCTGCAGTGCAACGACGCAAAGAGATCCTCTGCGGTGCAACGACACGAGGCAAACAGATCCTCTGCGGTGCAACGACGCAAAGAGATCCTCTGCGGTGCAACGACGCAAAGAGATCCTCTGCGGTGCAACGACGCGAAGCAAAGAGATCCTCTGCGGTGCAACGACGCAAAGAGATCCTCTGCGGTGCAATGACGCAAGGCAAAGATATCCTCTGTGATGCAATGATGCAAGGACATCCTCTGCGGTGCAACGACACAAACAGATTCTCTGCGATGCAAGGATGTGACACAAACAAATCCTCTGAAAGGCAAATACGCAACACAAACAGATGCTCTGCGGAGGAATGACGTGAGGCAAACAGATCCTCTGCGGTGCAACGACGCGAGGCAAAGAGATCCTCTGGGTGCTACTATGCAAAGAGTTCCTCTGCGGTGCAACGAAGCAAGGAGATCCTGTGCAGTGCAACGATGCGAGGCAAAGATATCCTCTGCAGTGCAACGATGCAAGGATATCCTCTGCGGTGCAACGACGCGAGGCAAAGAGTTCCTCTGCGGTGCAACTACGCAAAGAGATCCTCTGCGGTGCAACAACGCAAAGAGATCCTCTGCTGTGCAATGACACAAGGCAAAGATATCCTCTGCGGTGCAATGATGCAAGGAGATCCTCTGCGGTGCAACGACACGAGGCAAACAGATCCTCTGCGGTGCAATGACGCAAGGAGATCCTCTGCAGTGCAACGACACGAGGCAAACAGATCCTATGCAGTGCAATCACGCGAGGCAAAGAGATCCTCTGGGTGCAACAACGCAAACAGATCCTCTGCGGTGCAATGACGCGAGGCAAAGACATCCTCTGTGGTGCAATGACATGACGCAAGGTGATCCTCTGCGGTGCAACAACGCAAACAGATCCTCTGCGGTGTAAGGATGCGATGCAAAGACATCCTCTGTGGTGCAACTACGCAAAGATATCCTCTGCGGTGCAACAACGCAAAGAGATCCTCTGCTGTGCAATGACACAAGGCAAAGATATCCTCTGCGGTGCAATGATGCAAGGAGATCCTCTGCGGTGCAACGACACGAGGCAAACAGATCCTCTGCGGTGCAATGACGCAAGGAGATCCTCTGCAGTGCAACGACACGAGGCAAACAGATCCTCTGCAGTGCAATGACGCGAGGCAAAGAGATCCTCTGGGTGCAACAACGCAAACAGATCCTCTGCGGTGCAATGACGCGAGGCAAAGACATCCTCTGTGGTGCAACAACATGACGCAAGGTGATCCTCTGCAGTGCAACAACGCAAACAGATCCTCTGCGGTGTAAGGATGCGATGCAAAGACATCCTCTGTGGTGCAACTACGCAAAGAGATCCTCTGCGGTGCAACAACGCAAAGAGATCCTCTGCTGTGCAATGACACAAGGCAAAGATATACTCTGCGGTGCAATGATGCAAGGAGATCCTCTGCGGTGCAACGACACGAGGCAAACAGATCCTCTGCGGTGCAATGACGCAAGGAGATCCTCTGCAGTGCAACGACACGAGGCAAACAGATCCTCTGCAGTGCAATGACGCGAGGCAAAGAGATCCTCTGGGTACAACAACGCAAACAGATCCTCTGCGGTGCAATGACGCGAGGCAAAGACATCATCTGTGGTGCAATGACATGACGCAAGGTGATCCTCTGCGGTGCAAAAACGCAAACAGATCCTCTGCAGTGTAAGGATGCGATGCAAAGACGTCCTCTGTGGTGCAACTACGCAAAGAGATCCTCTGCGTTGCAAACACGCGAGGGAAAGAGATCCTCTGCGGTGCAACGAAGCGAGGCAAAGAGATCCTGTGCGGTGCAACGACGCAAAGAGATCCTCTGCAGTGCAACAACGCAAACAGATCCTCTGCGGTGCAAGCACACAAGGCAAAGATATCCTCTGCAGTGCAACGACGCAAAGAGATCCTCTGCGGTGCAACGACGCGAAGCAAAGAGATCCTCTGCGGTGCAACGACGCAAAGAGATCCTCTGCGGTGCAATGACGCAAGGCAAAGATATCCTCTGTGATGCAATGATGCAAGGACATCCTCTGCGGTGCAACGACACAAACAGATTCTCTGCGATGCAAGGATGTGACACAAACAAATCCTCTGAAAGGCAAATACGCAACACAAACAGATGCTCTGCAGAGGAATGACGTGAGGCAAACAGATCCTCTGCGGTGCAACGACGCGAGGCAAACAGATCCTCTGCGGTGCAATGACGCAAGGAGATCCTCTGCAGTGCAACGACACGAGGCAAACAGATCCTCTGCAGTGCAATGACGCGAGGCAAAGAGATCCTCTGGGTGCAACAACGCAAACAGATCCTCTGCGGTGCAATGACGCGAGGCAAAGACATCCTCTGTGGTGCAACGACATGACGCAAGGTGATCCTCTGCAGTGCAACAACGCAAACAGATCCTCTGCGGTGTAAGGATGCGATGCAAAGACATCCTCTGTGGTGCAACTACGCAAAGAGATCCTCTGCGGTGCAACAACGCAAAGAGATCCTCTGCTGTGCAATGACACAAGGCAAAGATATCCTCTGCGGTGCAATGATGCAAGGAGATCCTCTGCGGTGCAACGACACGAGGCAAACAGATCCTCTGCGGTGCAATGACGCAAGGAGATCCTCAGCAGTGCAACGACACGAGGCAAACAGATCCTCTGCAGTGCAATGACGCGAGGCAAAGAGATCCTCTGGGTACAACAACGCAAACAGATCCTCTGAGGTGCAATGACGCGAGGCAAAGACATCATCTGTGGTGCAATGACATGACGCAAGGTGATCCTCTGCGGTGCAAAAACGCAAACAGATCCTCTGCAGTGTAAGGATGCGATGCAAAGACATCCTCTGTGGTGCAACTACGCAAAGAGATCCTCTGCGTTGCAAACACGCGAGGGAAAGAGATCCTCTGCGGTGCAACGAAGCGAGGCAAAGAGATCCTGTGCGGTGCAACGACGCAAAGAGATCCTCTGCAGTGCAACAACGCAAACAGATCCTCTGCGGTGCAAGCACACAAGGCAAAGATATCCTCTGCAGTGCAACGACGCAAAGAGATCCTCTGCGGTGCAACGACACGAGGCAAACAGATCCTCTGCGGTGCAACGACGCAAAGAGATCCTCTGCGGTGCAACGACGCGAAGCAAAGAGATCCTCTGCGGTGCAACGACGCAAAGAGATCCTCTGCGGTGCAATGACGCAAGGCAAAGATATCCTCTGTGATGCAATGATGCAAGGACATCCTCTGCGGTGCAACGACACAAACAGATTCTCTGCGATGCAAGGATGTGACACAAACAAATCCTCTGAAAGGCAAATACGCAACACAAACAGATGCTCTGCGGAGGAATGACGTGAGGCAAACAGATCCTCTGCGGTGCAACGACGCGAGGCAAAGAGATCCTCTGGGTGCTACTATGCAAAGAGTTCCTCTGCGGTGCAACGAAGCAAGGAGATCCTGTGCAGTGCAACGATGCGAGGCAAAGATATCCTCTGCAGTGCAACGATGCAAGGATATCCTCTGCGGTGCAACGACGCGAGGCAAAGAGTTCCTCTGCGGTGCAACTACGCAAAGAGATCCTCTGCGGTGCAACAACGCAAAGAGATCCTCTGCTGTGCAATGACACAAGGCAAAGATATCCTCTGCGGTGCAATGATGCAAGGAGATCCTCTGCGGTGCAACGACACGAGGCAAACAGATCCTCTGCGGTGCAATGACGCAAGGAGATCCTCTGCAGTGCAACGACACGAGGCAAACAGATCCTATGCAGTGCAATCACGCGAGGCAAAGAGATCCTCTGGGTGCAACAACGCAAACAGATCCTCTGCGGTGCAATGACGCGAGGCAAAGACATCCTCTGTGGTGCAATGACATGACGCAAGGTGATCCTCTGCGGTGCAACAACGCAAACAGATCCTCTGCGGTGTAAGGATGCGATGCAAAGACATCCTCTGTGGTGCAACTACGCAAAGATATCCTCTGCGGTGCAACAACGCAAAGAGATCCTCTGCTGTGCAATGACACAAGGCAAAGATATCCTCTGCGGTGCAATGATGCAAGGAGATCCTCTGCGGTGCAACGACACGAGGCAAACAGATCCTCTGCGGTGCAATGACGCAAGGAGATCCTCTGCAGTGCAACGACACGAGGCAAACAGATCCTCTGCAGTGCAATGACGCGAGGCAAAGAGATCCTCTGGGTGCAACAACGCAAACAGATCCTCTGCGGTGCAATGACGCGAGGCAAAGACATCCTCTGTGGTGCAACGACATGACGCAAGGTGATCCTCTGCAGTGCAACAACGCAAACAGATCCTCTGCGGTGTAAGGATGCGATGCAAAGACATCCTCTGTGGTGCAACTACGCAAAGAGATCCTCTGCGGTGCAACAACGCAAAGAGATCCTCTGCTGTGCAATGACACAAGGCAAAGATATACTCTGCGGTGCAATGATGCAAGGAGATCCTCTGCGGTGCAACGACACGAGGCAAACAGATCCTCTGCGGTGCAATGACGCAAGGAGATCCTCTGCAGTGCAACGACACGAGGCAAACAGATCCTCTGCAGTGCAATGACGCGAGGCAAAGAGATCCTCTGGGTACAACAACGCAAACAGATCCTCTGCGGTGCAATGACGCGAGGCAAAGACATCATCTGTGGTGCAATGACATGACGCAAGGTGATCCTCTGCGGTGCAAAAACGCAAACAGATCCTCTGCAGTGTAAGGATGCGATGCAAAGACGTCCTCTGTGGTGCAACTACGCAAAGAGATCCTCTGCGTTGCAAACACGCGAGGGAAAGAGATCCTCTGCGGTGCAACGAAGCGAGGCAAAGAGATCCTGTGCGGTGCAACGACGCAAAGAGATCCTCTGCAGTGCAACAACGCAAACAGATCCTCTGCGGTGCAAGCACACAAGGCAAAGATATCCTCTGCAGTGCAACGACGCAAAGAGATCCTCTGCGGTGCAACGACACGAGGCAAACAGATCCTCTGCGGTGCAACGACGCAAAGAGATCCTCTGCGGTGCAATGACGCAAGGCAAAGATATCCTCTGTGATGCAATGATGCAAGGACATCCTCTGCGGTGCAACGACACAAACAGATTCTCTGCGATGCAAGGATGTGACACAAACAAATCCTCTGAAAGGCAAATACGCAACACAAACAGATGCTCTGCAGAGGAATGACGTGAGGCAAACAGATCCTCTGCGGTGCAACGACGCGAGGCAAACAGATCCTCTGCGGTGCAATGACGCAAGGAGATCCTCTGCAGTGCAACGACACGAGGCAAACAGATCCTCTGCAGTGCAATGACGCGAGGCAAAGAGATCCTCTGGGTGCAACAACGCAAACAGATCCTCTGCGGTGCAATGACGCGAGGCAAAGACATCCTCTGTGGTGCAACGACATGACGCAAGGTGATCCTCTGCAGTGCAACAACGCAAACAGATCCTCTGCGGTGTAAGGATGCGATGCAAAGACATCCTCTGTGGTGCAACTACGCAAAGAGATCCTCTGCGGTGCAACAACGCAAAGAGATCCTCTGCTGTGCAATGACACAAGGCAAAGATATCCTCTGCGGTGCAATGATGCAAGGAGATCCTCTGCGGTGCAACGACACGAGGCAAACAGATCCTCTGCGGTGCAATGACGCAAGGAGATCCTCAGCAGTGCAACGACACGAGGCAAACAGATCCTCTGCAGTGCAATGACGCGAGGCAAAGAGATCCTCTGGGTACAACAACGCAAACAGATCCTCTGAGGTGCAATGACGCGAGGCAAAGACATCATCTGTGGTGCAATGACATGACGCAAGGTGATCCTCTGCGGTGCAAAAACGCAAACAGATCCTCTGCAGTGTAAGGATGCGATGCAAAGACATCCTCTGTGGTGCAACTACGCAAAGAGATCCTCTGCGTTGCAAACACGCGAGGGAAAGAGATCCTCTGCGGTGCAACGAAGCGAGGCAAAGAGATCCTGTGCGGTGCAACGACGCAAAGAGATCCTCTGCAGTGCAACAACGCAAACAGATCCTCTGCGGTGCAAGCACACAAGGCAAAGATATCCTCTGCAGTGCAACGACGCAAAGAGATCCTCTGCGGTGCAACGACACGAGGCAAACAGATCCTCTGCGGTGCAACGACGCAAAGAGATCCTCTGCGGTGCAACGACGCGAAGCAAAGAGATCCTCTGCGGTGCAACGACGCAAAGAGATCCTCTGCGGTGCAATGACGCAAGGCAAAGATATCCTCTGTGATGCAATGATGCAAGGACATCCTCTGCGGTGCAACGACACAAACAGATTCTCTGCGATGCAAGGATGTGACACAAACAAATCCTCTGAAAGGCAAATACGCAACACAAACAGATGCTCTGCGGAGGAATGACGTGAGGCAAACAGATCCTCTGCGGTGCAACGACGCGAGGCAAAGAGATCCTCTGGGTGCTACTATGCAAAGAGTTCCTCTGCGGTGCAACGAAGCAAGGAGATCCTGTGCAGTGCAACGATGCGAGGCAAAGATATCCTCTGCAGTGCAACGATGCAAGGATATCCTCTGCGGTGCAACGACGCGAGGCAAAGAGTTCCTCTGCGGTGCAACTACGCAAAGAGATCCTCTGCGGTGCAACAACGCAAAGAGATCCTCTGCTGTGCAATGACACAAGGCAAAGATATCCTCTGCGGTGCAATGATGCAAGGAGATCCTCTGCGGTGCAACGACACGAGGCAAACAGATCCTCTGCGGTGCAATGACGCAAGGAGATCCTCTGCAGTGCAACGACACGAGGCAAACAGATCCTATGCAGTGCAATCACGCGAGGCAAAGAGATCCTCTGGGTGCAACAACGCAAACAGATCCTCTGCGGTGCAATGACGCGAGGCAAAGACATCCTCTGTGGTGCAATGACATGACGCAAGGTGATCCTCTGCGGTGCAACAACGCAAACAGATCCTCTGCGGTGTAAGGATGCGATGCAAAGACATCCTCTGTGGTGCAACTACGCAAAGATATCCTCTGCGGTGCAACAACGCAAAGAGATCCTCTGCTGTGCAATGACACAAGGCAAAGATATCCTCTGCGGTGCAATGATGCAAGGAGATCCTCTGCGGTGCAACGACACGAGGCAAACAGATCCTCTGCGGTGCAATGACGCAAGGAGATCCTCTGCAGTGCAACGACACGAGGCAAACAGATCCTCTGCAGTGCAATGACGCGAGGCAAAGAGATCCTCTGGGTGCAACAACGCAAACAGATCCTCTGCGGTGCAATGACGCGAGGCAAAGACATCCTCTGTGGTGCAACGACATGACGCAAGGTGATCCTCTGCAGTGCAACAACGCAAACAGATCCTCTGCGGTGTAAGGATGCGATGCAAAGACATCCTCTGTGGTGCAACTACGCAAAGAGATCCTCTGCGGTGCAACAACGCAAAGAGATCCTCTGCTGTGCAATGACACAAGGCAAAGATATACTCTGCGGTGCAATGATGCAAGGAGATCCTCTGCGGTGCAACGACACGAGGCAAACAGATCCTCTGCGGTGCAATGACGCAAGGAGATCCTCTGCAGTGCAACGACACGAGGCAAACAGATCCTCTGCAGTGCAATGACGCGAGGCAAAGAGATCCTCTGGGTACAACAACGCAAACAGATCCTCTGCGGTGCAATGACGCGAGGCAAAGACATCATCTGTGGTGCAATGACATGACGCAAGGTGATCCTCTGCGGTGCAAAAACGCAAACAGATCCTCTGCAGTGTAAGGATGCGATGCAAAGACGTCCTCTGTGGTGCAACTACGCAAAGAGATCCTCTGCGTTGCAAACACGCGAGGGAAAGAGATCCTCTGCGGTGCAACGAAGCGAGGCAAAGAGATCCTGTGCGGTGCAACGACGCAAAGAGATCCTCTGCAGTGCAACAACGCAAACAGATCCTCTGCGGTGCAAGCACACAAGGCAAAGATATCCTCTGCAGTGCAACGACGCAAAGAGATCCTCTGCGGTGCAACGACACGAGGCAAACAGATCCTCTGCGGTGCAACGACGCAAAGAGATCCTCTGCGGTGCAACGACGCGAAGCAAAGAGATCCTCTGCGGTGCAACGACGCAAAGAGATCCTCTGCGGTGCAATGACGCAAGGCAAAGATATCCTCTGTGATGCAATGATGCAAGGACATCCTCTGCGGTGCAACGACACAAACAGATTCTCTGCGATGCAAGGATGTGACACAAACAAATCCTCTGAAAGGCAAATACGCAACACAAACAGATGCTCTGCGGAGGAATGACGTGAGGCAAACAGATCCTCTGCGGTGCAACGACGCGAGGCAAACAGATCCTCTGCGGTGCAATGACGCAAGGAGATCCTCTGCAGTGCAACGACACGAGGCAAACAGATCCTCTGCAGTGCAATGACGCGAGGCAAAGAGATCCTCTGGGTGCAACAACGCAAACAGATCCTCTGCGGTGCAATGACGCGAGGCAAAGACATCCTCTGTGGTGCAACGACATGACGCAAGGTGATCCTCTGCAGTGCAACAACGCAAACAGATCCTCTGTGGTGTAAGGATGCGATGCAAAGACATCCTCTGTGGTGCAACTACGCAAAGAGATCCTCTGCGGTGCAACAACGCAAAGAGATCCTCTGCTGTGCAATGACACAAGGCAAAGATATACTCTGCGGTGCAATGATGCAAGGAGATCCTCTGCGGTGCAACGACACGAGGCAAACAGATCCTCTGCGGTGCAATGACGCAAGGAGATCCTCAGCAGTGCAACGACACGAGGCAAACAGATCCTCTGCAGTGCAATGACGCGAGGCAAAGAGATCCTCTGGGTACAACAACGCAAACAGATCCTCTGAGGTGCAATGACGCGAGGCAAAGACATCATCTGTGGTGCAATGACATGACGCAAGGTGATCCTCTGCGGTGCAAAAACGCAAACAGATCCTCTGCAGTGTAAGGATGCGATGCAAAGACATCCTCTGTGGTGCAACTACGCAAAGAGATCCTCTGCGTTGCAAACACGCGAGGGAAAGAGATCCTCTGCGGTGCAACGAAGCGAGGCAAAGAGATCCTGTGCGGTGCAACGACGCAAAGAGATCCTCTGCAGTGCAACAACGCAAACAGATCCTCTGCGGTGCAAGCACACAAGGCAAAGATATCCTCTGCAGTGCAACGACGCAAAGAGATCCTCTGCGGTGCAACGACACGAGGCAAACAGATCCTCTGCGGTGCAACGACGCAAAGAGATCCTCTGCGGTGCAACGACGCGAAGCAAAGAGATCCTCTGCGGTGCAACGACGCAAAGAGATCCTCTGCGGTGCAATGACGCAAGGCAAAGATATCCTCTGTGATGCAATGATGCAAGGACATCCTCTGCGGTGCAACGACACAAACAGATTCTCTGCGATGCAAGGATGTGACACAAACAAATCCTCTGAAAGGCAAATACGCAACACAAACAGATGCTCTGCGGAGGAATGACGTGAGGCAAACAGATCCTCTGCGGTGCAACGACGCGAGGCAAAGAGATCCTCTGGGTGCTACTATGCAAAGAGTTCCTCTGCGGTGCAACGAAGCAAGGAGATCCTGTGCAGTGCAACGATGCGAGGCAAAGATATCCTCTGCAGTGCAACGATGCAAGGATATCCTCTGCGGTGCAACGACGCGAGGCAAAGAGTTCCTCTGCGGTGCAACTACGCAAAGAGATCCTCTGCGGTGCAACAACGCAAAGAGATCCTCTGCTGTGCAATGACACAAGGCAAAGATATCCTCTGCGGTGCAATGATGCAAGGAGATCCTCTGCGGTGCAACGACACGAGGCAAACAGATCCTCTGCGGTGCAATGACGCAAGGAGATCCTCTGCAGTGCAACGACACGAGGCAAACAGATCCTATGCAGTGCAATGACGCGAGGCAAAGAGATCCTCTGGGTGCAACAACGCAAACAGATCCTCTGCGGTGCAATGACGCGAGGCAAAGACATCCTCTGTGGTGCAATGACATGACGCAAGGTGATCCTCTGCGGTGCAACAACGCAAACAGATCCTCTGCGGTGTAAGGATGCGATGCAAAGACATCCTCTGTGGTGCAACTACGCAAAGAGATCCTCTGCGTTGCAAAGACGCGAGGCAATCAGATCCTTTGCGGTGCAATGACGCAAAGAGATCCTCTGCATTGCAACGACACGAGGGAAAGAGATCCTCTGCGGTGAAACGACGCGAGCCAAGACATCCTTTGCAGTGCAACAACGCAAACAAATCCTCTGCGGTGCAACGACACAAGGCAAAGATATCCTCTGCGGTGCAATGACACAAACATATTCTCTGCGATGCAATGCAAAGAAATTCTCTGAAAGGCAAATACGCGACACAAACAGAAGCTCTGCGGATGAACGACGTGAGACAAACAGATCCTCTGAGGTGAAATGATGCAAGGCAAACAGATCCTCTGCGGTGTCACGACGCAAGGATATCCTCTGTGGCGCAACGACACAAGGAGATCCTCTGCGGTGCAACGATGCAAACAGATCCTCTGCGGTGCAACGATGCAAGCAAAGAGATCCTCTGCAGTGCAATGATGCAAGGAGATCCTGTGCGGTGCAACACCGCAAGGTAAACAAATCCTCTGCGGTGAAACGATGCAAGGCAAAGAGATCCTCTGCAGTGCAACAACGCAAACAGATCCTCTGCCTTGCAAGGATGCAATGCAAAGAGATCCTCTGCTGTGCAACGACGCGAGGCAAAGAGATCCTCTGCAGTGCAACGATGCAAGGAGATCCTGTGCGGTGCAACACCGCAAGGTAAACAGATCCTCTGCGGTGAAACGATGCAAGGCAAAGAGATCCTCTGCGGTGCAACAATGCGAACAGATCCTCTGCGTTGCAAGGATGCAATGCAAAGAGATCCTCTGCGGTGAACCTACGCGACGCAAACAAATCCTCTGCGAATAAATGACGCGAGGCAAACAGATCCTCTGCGGTGCAACGACGCAAAGAGATCCTCTGCGTTGCAAAGACACGAGGCAAAGAAATCCTCTGCGGTGCAATGACGCGAGGCAAACAGATCCTCTGCGATGCAACAACGCAAGGCAAGCAGATCCTCTGCGGTGCAACAACTCAAACAGATCCTCTGCGGTACAAGGACACAAGGCAAAGATATTCTCTGCGGTGCAACGATGCAAAGAGATCCTCTGCGGTGCAACGACACGAGGCAAACAGATCCTCTGCGGTGCAATGACGCAAAGAGATCCTCTGCGGTGCAACGACGCGAGACAAAGAGATCCTTTGCGGTGCAACGACGCAAAGAGATCCTCTGCGGTGCAACAACGCAAAAAGATCCTCTGCGGTGCAATGACGCAAGGCAAAGATATCCTCTGTGATGCAATGATGCAAGGAGATCCTCTGCGGTGCAACGACACAAACAGATTCTCTGCGATGCAAGGATGTGATACAAACAAATCCTCTGAAAGGCAAATACGCGACACAAACAGATGCTCTGCGGAGGAACGACGTGAGGCAAACAGATCCTCTGCGGTGCAACGACGCGAGGCAAAGAGATCCTCTGCGGTGCGACTATGCAAAGAGTTCCTCTGCGGTGCAACGCAGCAAGGAGATCCTGTGCAGTGCAGCGATGCGAGGCAAAGATATCCTCTGCAGTGCAACGATGCAAGGATATCCTCTGCGGTGCAACGACACGAGGCAAAGGGTTCCTCTGCGGTGCAACTACGCAAAGAGATCCTCTGAGGTGCAACAACGCAAAGAGATCCTCTGCTGTGCAATGACACAAGGCAAAGATATCCTCTGCGGTGCAATGATGCAAGGAGATCCTCTGCGGTGCAACGACACGAGGCAAACAGATCCTCTGCGGTGCAATGACACAAGGAGATCCTCTGCGATGCAACGACACAAACAGATTCTCTGCGATGCAAGGATGTGACACAAACAAATCCTCTGAAAGGCAAATACGCGACACAAACAGAAGCTCTGCGGATGAACGACGTGAGACAAACAGATCCTCTGAGGTGAAATGATGCAAGGCAAACAGATCCTCTGCGGTGTCACGACGCAAGGATATCCTCTGTGGCGCAACGACACAAGGAGATCCTCTGCAGTGCAACAACGCAAAAAGATCCTCTGCGGTGCAATGACGCGAGGCAAAGACATCCTCTGTGGTGCAACGACATGACGCAAGGTGATCCTGTGCGGTGCCACAACGCAAAAAGATCCTCTGCGGTGTAAGGATGCGATGCAAAGACATCCTCTGTGGTGCAACTACGCAAAGAGATCCTCTGCGTTGCAAAGACGCGAGGCAATCAGATCCTCTGCGGTGCAACGACGCAAAGAGATCCTCTGCGGTGCAACGACACGAGGGAAAGAGATCCTCTGCGGTGAAACGACGCGAGCCAAGACATCCTTTGCAGTGCAACAACGCAAACAAATCCTCTGCGGTGCAAGGACACAAGGCAAAGATATCCTCTGCGGTGCAATGACACAAACATATTCTCTGCGATGCAATGCAAAGAAATCCTCTGAAAGGCAAATACGCGACACAAACAGAAGCTCTGCGGATGAACGACGTGAGACAAACAGATCCTCTGAGGTGAAATGATGCAAGGCAAACAGATCCTCTGCGGTGTCACGACGCAAGGATATCCTCTGTGGCGCAACGACACAAGGAGATCCTCTGCGGTGCAACGATGCAAACAGATCCTCTGCGGTGCAACGATGCAAGCAAAGAGATCCTCTGCTGTGCAACGACGCGAGGCAAAGAGATCCTCTGCAGTGCAACGATGCAAGGAGATCCTGTGTGGTGCAACACCGCGAGGTAAACAAATCCTCTGCGGTGCAACAACGCAAACAGATCCTCTGCGTTGCAAGGATGCAATGCAAAGAAATCCTCTGCGGTGAACCTACGCGACGCAAACAGATCCTCTGCGTTGCAAGGATGCGATGCAAAGACATCCTCTGCGCTGCAACTACACAAAGACATCCTCTGCGTTGCAAAGACGTGAGGCAAACAGATCCTCTGCAGTGCAACGACGCGAGGCAAAGTGATCCTCTGCGGTGCAATGACGCGAGGCAAGACATCCTCTGCGGTGCAACGACGCAAGGAGATCCTCTGCGGTGCAACAACGCAAGGCAAACAGATCCTCTGCGGTGCAACAACGCAAACAGATCCTCTGCGGTGCAAGGACAAAAGGCAAAGATATTCTCTGCAGTGCAACGATGCAAAGAGATCCTCTGCGGTGCAACGACGCGAGGCAAAGAGATCGTCTGCGGTGCAACGACGCAAAGAGATCCTCTGCAGTGCAACAACGCAAACAGATCCTCTGCGGTGTAAGGATGCGATGCAAAGACATCCTCTGCGCTGCAACTACACAAAGACATCCTCTGCGTTGCAAAGACGCGAGGCAAACAGATCCTCTGCTGTGCAACGACGCAAAGAGATCCTCTGCGGTGCAACGACGCGAGGCAAACAGATCCTCTGCAGTGCAACGACGCGAGGGAAAGAGATCCTCTGTGGTGCAACGACGCAAAGAGATCCTCTGCGATGCAACGACGCGAGGCAAAGAGATCCTCTGCGGTGCAACGACGCAAGGAGATCCTCTGCGGTGCAATGACGCAAGGCAAACATATTCTCTGTGATGCAATAATGCAAGGAGGTCCTCTGCGGTGCAACGACACAAACAGATTCTCTGCAATGCAAGGATGCGATACAAACAAATCCTCTGAAAGGCAAATACGCGACACAAACAGATGCCCTGCGGAGGAACGACGTGAGGCAAACAGATCCTCTGCGGTGCAACGACGCGAGGCAAAGAGATACTCTGCAGTGCGACTATGCAAAGAGTTCCTCTGCGGTGCAACGTAGCAAGGAGATCCTGTGCAGTGCAACGATGCGAGGCAAAGATATCCTCTGCAGTGCAACGATGCAAGGGTATCCTCTGCGGTGCAACGACGCGAGGCAAAGAGTTCCTCTGCGGTGCAACTACGCAAAGAGCTCCTCTGCTGTGCAATGACACAAGGCAAAGATATCCTCTGCGGTGCAGTGATGCAAGGAGATCCTCTGCGGTGCAACGACGCGAGGCAAAGAGATCCTCTGCGGTGCAATGACACAAGGATATCCTCTGCGGTGCAACGACACGAGGCAAACAGATCCTCTACAGTACAATGACGCGAGGCAAAGAGATCCTCTGGGTGAAACAACGCAAACAGATCCTCTGCGGTGCAATGACACAAGGCAAAGATATCCTCTGTGATGCAATGATGCAAGGAGATCCTCTGCGATGCAACGACACAAACAGATTCTCTGCGATGCAAGGATGTGACACAAAGAAATCCTCTGAAAGGCAAATACGCGACACAAACAGAAGCTCTGCGGATGAACGACGTGAGACAAACAGATCCTCTGAGGTGAAATGATGCAAGGCAAACAGATCCTCTGCGGTGTCACGACGCAAGGATATCCTCTGTGGCGCAACGACACAAGGAGATCCTCTGCGGTGCAACGATGCAAACAGATCCTCTGCGGTGCAACGATGCAAGCAAAGAGATCCTCTGCTGTGCAACGACGCGAGGCAAAGAGATCCTCTGCAGTGCAACGATGCAAGGAGATCCTGTGCGGTGCAACACCGCGAGGTAAACAAATCCTCTGCGGTGAAACGATGCAAGGAAAAGAGATCCTCTGCGGTGCAACAACGCAAACAGATCCTCTGCGTTGCAAGGATGCAATGCAAAGAGATCCTCTGCGGTGAACCTACGCGACGCAAACAAATCCTCTGCGAATAAATGACGTGACGCAAACAGATCCTCTGCTGTGTATGGATGCGATGCAAAGACATCCTCTGGGGTGCAACTACGCAAAGGAATCCTCTGCGTTGCAAAGACGCGAGGCAAACAGATCCTCTGCGGTGCAACGATGCAAAGAGATCCTCTGCGGTGCAACGACGCAAACAGATCCTCTGCGGTGCAATGACGCAAGGCAAAGATATCCTCTGTGATGCAATGATGCAAGGAGATCCTCTGCGGTGCAACGACACAAACAGATTCTCTGCGATGCAAGGATGTGATACAAACAAATCCTCTGAAAGGCAAATACGCGACACAAACAGATGCTCTGCGGAGGAACGACGTGAGGCAAACAGATCCTCTGCGGTGCAACGACGCGAGGCAAAGAGATCCTCTGCGGTGCGACTATGCAAAGAGTTCCTCTGCGGTGCAACGCAGCAAGGAGATCCTGTGCAGTGCAGCGATGCGAGGCAAAGATATCCTCTGCAGTGCAACGATGCAAGGATATCCTCTGCGGTGCAACGACACGAGGCAAAGGGTTCCTCTGCGGTGCAACTACGCAAAGAGATCCTCTGAGGTGCAACAACGCAAAGAGATCCTCTGCTGTGCAATGACACAAGGCAAAGATATCCTCTGCGGTGCAATGATGCAAGGAGATCCTCTGCGGTGCAACGACACGAGGCAAACAGATCCTCTGCGGTGCAATGACACAAGGAGATCCTCTGCGATGCAACGACACAAACAGATTCTCTGCGATGCAAGGATGTGACACAAACAAATCCTCTGAAAGGCAAATACGCGACACAAACAGAAGCTCTGCGGATGAACGACGTGAGACAAACAGATCCTCTGAGGTGAAATGATGCAAGGCAAACAGATCCTCTGCGGTGTCACGACGCAAGGATATCCTCTGTGGCGCAACGACACAAGGAGATCCTCTGCAGTGCAACAACGCAAAAAGATCCTCTGCGGTGCAATGACGCGAGGCAAAGACATCCTCTGTGGTGCAACGACATGACGCAAGGTGATCCTGTGCGGTGCCACAACGCAAAAAGATCCTCTGCGGTGTAAGGATGCGATGCAAAGACATCCTCTGTGGTGCAACTACGCAAAGAGATCCTCTGCGTTGCAAAGACGCGAGGCAATCAGATCCTCTGCGGTGCAACGACGCAAAGAGATCCTCTGCGGTGCAACGACACGAGGGAAAGAGATCCTCTGCGGTGAAACGACGCGAGCCAAGACATCCTTTGCAGTGCAACAACGCAAACAAATCCTCTGCGGTGCAAGGACACAAGGCAAAGATATCCTCTGCGGTGCAATGACACAAACATATTCTCTGCGATGCAATGCAAAGAAATCCTCTGAAAGGCAAATACGCGACACAAACAGAAGCTCTGCGGATGAACGACGTGAGACAAACAGATCCTCTGAGGTGAAATGATGCAAGGCAAACAGATCCTCTGCGGTGTCACGACGCAAGGATATCCTCTGTGGCGCAACGACACAAGGAGATCCTCTGCGGTGCAACGATGCAAACAGATCCTCTGCGGTGCAACGATGCAAGCAAAGAGATCCTCTGCTGTGCAACGACGCGAGGCAAAGAGATCCTCTGCAGTGCAACGATGCAAGGAGATCCTGTGTGGTGCAACACCGCGAGGTAAACAAATCCTCTGCGGTGCAACAACGCAAACAGATCCTCTGCGTTGCAAGGATGCAATGCAAAGAAATCCTCTGCGGTGAACCTACGCGACGCAAACAGATCCTCTGCGTTGCAAGGATGCGATGCAAAGACATCCTCTGCGCTGCAACTACACAAAGACATCCTCTGCGTTGCAAAGACGTGAGGCAAACAGATCCTCTGCAGTGCAACGACGCGAGGCAAAGTGATCCTCTGCGGTGCAATGACGCGAGGCAAGACATCCTCTGCGGTGCAACGACGCAAGGAGATCCTCTGCGGTGCAACAACGCAAGGCAAACAGATCCTCTGCGGTGCAACAACGCAAACAGATCCTCTGCGGTGCAAGGACAAAAGGCAAAGATATTCTCTGCAGTGCAACGATGCAAAGAGATCCTCTGCGGTGCAACGACGCGAGGCAAAGAGATCGTCTGCGGTGCAACGACGCAAAGAGATCCTCTGCAGTGCAACAACGCAAACAGATCCTCTGCGGTGTAAGGATGCGATGCAAAGACATCCTCTGCGCTGCAACTACACAAAGACATCCTCTGCGTTGCAAAGACGCGAGGCAAACAGATCCTCTGCTGTGCAACGACGCAAAGAGATCCTCTGCGGTGCAACGACGCGAGGCAAACAGATCCTCTGCAGTGCAACGACGCGAGGGAAAGAGATCCTCTGTGGTGCAACGACGCAAAGAGATCCTCTGCGATGCAACGACGCGAGGCAAAGAGATCCTCTGCGGTGCAACGACGCAAGGAGATCCTCTGCGGTGCAATGACGCAAGGCAAACATATTCTCTGTGATGCAATAATGCAAGGAGGTCCTCTGCGGTGCAACGACACAAACAGATTCTCTGCAATGCAAGGATGCGATACAAACAAATCCTCTGAAAGGCAAATACGCGACACAAACAGATGCCCTGCGGAGGAACGACGTGAGGCAAACAGATCCTCTGCGGTGCAACGACGCGAGGCAAAGAGATACTCTGCAGTGCGACTATGCAAAGAGTTCCTCTGCGGTGCAACGTAGCAAGGAGATCCTGTGCAGTGCAACGATGCGAGGCAAAGATATCCTCTGCAGTGCAACGATGCAAGGGTATCCTCTGCGGTGCAACGACGCGAGGCAAAGAGTTCCTCTGCGGTGCAACTACGCAAAGAGCTCCTCTGCTGTGCAATGACACAAGGCAAAGATATCCTCTGCGGTGCAGTGATGCAAGGAGATCCTCTGCGGTGCAACGACGCGAGGCAAAGAGATCCTCTGCGGTGCAATGACACAAGGATATCCTCTGCGGTGCAACGACACGAGGCAAACAGATCCTCTACAGTACAATGACGCGAGGCAAAGAGATCCTCTGGGTGAAACAACGCAAACAGATCCTCTGCGGTGCAATGACACAAGGCAAAGATATCCTCTGTGATGCAATGATGCAAGGAGATCCTCTGCGATGCAACGACACAAACAGATTCTCTGCGATGCAAGGATGTGACACAAAGAAATCCTCTGAAAGGCAAATACGCGACACAAACAGAAGCTCTGCGGATGAACGACGTGAGACAAACAGATCCTCTGAGGTGAAATGATGCAAGGCAAACAGATCCTCTGCGGTGTCACGACGCAAGGATATCCTCTGTGGCGCAACGACACAAGGAGATCCTCTGCGGTGCAACGATGCAAACAGATCCTCTGCGGTGCAACGATGCAAGCAAAGAGATCCTCTGCTGTGCAACGACGCGAGGCAAAGAGATCCTCTGCAGTGCAACGATGCAAGGAGATCCTGTGCGGTGCAACACCGCGAGGTAAACAAATCCTCTGCGGTGAAACGATGCAAGGAAAAGAGATCCTCTGCGGTGCAACAACGCAAACAGATCCTCTGCGTTGCAAGGATGCAATGCAAAGAGATCCTCTGCGGTGAACCTACGCGACGCAAACAAATCCTCTGCGAATAAATGACGTGACGCAAACAGATCCTCTGCTGTGTATGGATGCGATGCAAAGACATCCTCTGGGGTGCAACTACGCAAAGGAATCCTCTGCGTTGCAAAGACGCGAGGCAAACAGATCCTCTGCGGTGCAACGATGCAAAGAGATCCTCTGCGGTGCAACGACGCAAACAGATCCTCTGCGGTGCAATGACGCAAGGCAAAGATATCCTCTGTGATGCAATGATGCAAGGAGATCCTCTGCGGTGCAACGACACAAACAGATCCTCTGCGGTGCAATGACGCAAGGCGAAGATATCCTCTGTGATGCAATGATGCAAGGAGATCCTCTGCGGTGCAACGACACAAACAGATTCTCTGCGATGCAAGGATGTGATACAAACAAATCCTCTGAAAGGCAAATACGCGACACAAACAGATGCTCTGCGGAGGAACGACGTGAGGCAAACAGATCCTCTGCGGTGCAACGACGCAAGGCAAAGAGATCCTCTGCGGTGCGACTATGCAAAGAGTTCCTCTGCGGTGCAACGAAGCAAGGAGATCCTGTGCAGTGCAACGATGTGAGGCAAAGATATCCTCTGCGGTGCAATGATGCAAGGAGATCCTCTGCGGTGCAACGACACGAGGCAAACAGATCCTCTGCGGTGCAATGACGCGAGGCAACGAGATCCTCTGCGGTGCAACAACGCAAACAGATCCTCTGCGGTGCAATGACGCGAGGCAAACAGATCCTCTGCGGTGCAATGACGCGAGGCAAAGAGATCCTCTGCAGTGCAACAACGCAAAAAGATCCTCTGCGGTGCAATGACGCGAGGCAAAGACATCCTCTGTGGTGCAACGACATGACGCAAGGTGATCCTGTGCGGTGCCACAATGCAAACAGATCCTCTGCGGTGTAAGGATGCGATGCAAAGACATCCTCTGCGGTGCAACTACGCAAAGAGATCCTCTGCGTTGCAAAGACGCGAGGCAATCAGATCCTCTGCGGTGCAACGACGCAAAGAGATCCTCTGCGGTGCAACGACACGAGGCAAAGATATCCTCTGCGGTGCAATGACACAAACATATTCTCTGCGATGCAATGCAAAGAAATCCTCTGAAAGGCAAATACGCGACACAAACAGAAGCTCTGCGGATGAACGATGCGAGACAAACAGATCCTCTGTGGTGAAACGATGCAAGGCAAAGAGATCCTCTGCGGTGCAACAACGCAAACAGATCCTCTGCTTTGCAAGGATGCAATGCAAAGAGATCTTCTGCGGAGGAACGACGTGAGGCGAACAGATCCTCTGCGGTGAAACAATGCAAGGCAAACAGATCCTCTGCGGTGCAACGATGCAAACAGATCCTCTGCGGTGCAACGATGCAAGCAAAGAGATCCTCTGCTGTGCAACGACGCGAGGCAAAGAGATCCTCTGCAGTGCAACGATGCAAGGAGATCCTCTGCGGTGCAACAACGCAAACAGATCCTCTGCGTTGCAAGGATGCAATGCAAAGAAATCCTCTGCGGTGAACCTACGCGACGCAAACAGATCCTCTGCGTTGCAAGGATGCGATGCAAAGACATCCTCTGCGCTGCAACTACACAAAGACATCCTCTGCGTTGCAAAGACGCGAGGCAAACAGATCCTCTGCAGTGCAACGACGCGAGGCAAAGTGATCCTCTGCGGTGCAATGACGCGAGGCAAGACATCCTCTGCGGTGCAACGACGCAAGGAGATCCTCTGCGGTGCAAGGACACAAGGCAAAGATATTCTCTGCAGTGCAACGATGCAAAGAGATCCTCTGCGGTGCAATGACGCAAGGCAAAGATATCCTCTGTGATGCAATGATGCAAGGAGATCCTCTGCGGTGCAACGACACAAACAGATTCTCTGCGATGCAAGGATGTGATACAAACAAATCCTCTGAAAGGCAAATACGCGACACAAACAGATGCTCTGCGGAGGAACGACGTGAGGCAAACAGATCCTCTGCGGTGCAACGACGCAAGGCAAAGAGATCCTCTGCGGTGCGACTATGCAAAGAGTTCCTCTGCGGTGCAACGCAGCAAGGAGATCCTGTGCAGTGCAGCGATGCGAGGCAAAGATATCCTCTGCAGTGCAACGATGCAAGGATATCCTCTGCGGTGCAACGACACGAGGCAAAGGGTTCCTCTGCGGTGCAACTACGCAAAGAGATCCTCTGAGGTGCAACAACGCAAAGAGATCCTCTGCTGTGCAATGACACAAGGCAAAGATATCCTCTGCGGTGCAATGATGCAAGGAGATCCTCTGCGGTGCAACGACACGAGGCAAACAGAGCCTCTGCGGTGCAATGGCACAAGGAGATCCTCTGCGATGCAACGACACAAACAGATTCTCTGCGATGCAAGGATGTGACACAAACAAATCCTCTGAAAGGCAAATACGCGACACAAACAGAAGCTCTGCGGATGAACGACGTGAGACAAACAGATCCTCTGAGGTGAAATGATGCAAGGCAAACAGATCCTCTGCGGTGTCACGACGCAAGGATATCCTCTGTGGCGCAACGACACAAGGAGATCCTCTGCAGTGCAACAACCCAAAAAGATCCTCTGCGGTGCAATGACGCGAGGCAAAGACATCCTCTGTGGTGCAACGACATGACGCAAGGTGATCCTGTGCGGTGCCACAACGCAAAAAGATCCTCTGCGGTGTAAGGATGCGATGCAAAGACATCCTCTGTGGTGCAACTACGCAAAGAGATCCTCTGCGTTGCAAAGACGCGAGGCAATCAGATCCTCTGCGGTGCAACGACGCAAAGAGATCCTCTGCGGTGCAACGACACGAGGGAAAGAGATCCTCTGCGGTGAAACGACGCGAGCCAAGACATCCTTTGCAGTGCAACAACGCAAACAAATCCTCTGCGGTGCAAGGACACAAGGCAAAGATATCCTCTGCGGTGCAATGACACAAACATATTCTCTGCGATGCAATGCAAAGAAATCCTCTGAAAGGCAAATACGCGACACAAACAGAAGCTCTGCGGATGAACGACGTGAGACAAACAGATCCTCTGAGGTGAAATGATGCAAGGCAAACAGATCCTCTGCGGTGTCACGACGCAAGGATATCCTCTGTGGCGCAACGACACAAGGAGATCCTCTGCGGTGCAACGATGCAAACAGATCCTCTGCGGTGCAACGATGCAAGCAAAGAGATCCTCTGCTGTGCAACGACGCGAGGCAAAGAGATCCTCTGCAGTGCAACGATGCAAGGAGATCCTGTGTGGTGCAACACCGCGAGGTAAACAAATCCTCTGCGGTGCAACAACGCAAACAGATCCTCTGCGTTGCAAGGATGCGATGCAAAGACATCCTCTGCGCTGCAACTACACAAAGACATCCTCTGCGTTGCAAAGACGTGAGGCAAACAGATCCTCTGCAGTGCAACGACGCGAGGCAAAGTGATCCTCTGCGGTGCAATGACGCGAGGCAAGACATCCTCTGCGGTGCAACGACGCAAGGAGATCCTCTGCGGTGCAACAACGCAAGACAAACAGATCCTCTGCGGTGCAACAACGCAAACAGATCCTCTGCGGTGCAAGGACACAAGGCAAAGATATTCTCTGCAGTGCAACGATGCAAAGAGATCCTCTGCGGTGCAACGACGCGAGGCAAAGAGATCGTCTGCGGTGCAACGACGCAAAGAGATCCTCTGCAGTGCAACAACGCAAACAGATCCTCTGCGGTGTAAGGATGCGATGCAAAGACATCCTCTGCGCTGCAACTACACAAAGACATCCTCTGCGTTGCAAAGACGCGAGGCAAACAGATCCTCTGCTGTGCAACGACGCAAAGAGATCCTCTGCGGTGCAACGACGCGAGGCAAACAGATCCTCTGCAGTGCAACGACGCGAGGGAAAGAGATCCTCTGTGGTGCAACGACGCAAAGAGATCCTCTGCGATGCAACGACGCGAGGCAAAGAGATCCTCTGCGGTGCAACGACGCAAGGAGATCCTCTGCGGTGCAATGACGCAAGGCAAAGATATTCTCTGTGATGCAATAATGCAAGGAGGTCCTCTGCGGTGCAACGACACAAACAGATTCTCTGCAATGCAAGGATGCGATACAAACAAATCCTCTGAAAGGCAAATACGCGACACAAACAGATGCCCTGCGGAGGAACGACGTGAGGCAAACAGATCCTCTGCGGTGCAACGACGCGAGGCAAAGAGTTCCTCTGCGGTGCAACTACGCAAAGAGATCCTCTGCTGTGCAATGACACAAGGCAAAGATATCCTCTGCGGTGCAGTGATGCAAGGAGATCCTCTGCGGTGCAACGACGCGAGGCAAAGAGATCCTCTGCGGTGCAATGACACAAGGAGATCCTCTGCGGTGCAACGACACGAGGCAAACAGATCCTCTACAGTACAATGACGCGAGGCAAAGAGATCCTCTGGGTGCAACAACGCAAACAGATCCTCTGCGGTGCAATGACACAAGGCAAAGATATCCTCTGTGATGCAATGATGCAAGGAGATCCTCTGCGATGCAACGACACAAACAGATTCTCTGCGATGCAAGGATGTGACACAAAGAAATCCTCTGAAAGGCAAATACGCGACACAAACAGAAGCTCTGCGGATGAACGACGTGAGACAAACAGATCCTCTGAGGTGAAATGATGCAAGGCAAACAGATCCTCTGCGGTGTCACGACGCAAGGATATCCTCTGTGGCGCAACGACACAAGGAGATCCTCTGCGGTGCAACGATGCAAACAGATCCTCTGCGGTGCAACGATGCAAGCAAAGAGATCCTCTGCTGTGCAACGACGCGAGGCAAAGAGATCCTCTGCAGTGCAACGATGCAAGGAGATCCTGTGCGGTGCAACACCGCGAGGTAAACAAATCCTCTGCGGTGAAACGATGCAAGGAAAAGAGATCCTCTGCGGTGCAACAACGCAAACAGATCCTCTGCGTTGCAAGGATGCAATGCAAAGAGATCCTCTGCGGTGAACCTACGCGACGCAAACAAATCCTCTGCGAATAAATGACGTGACGCAAACAGATCCTCTGCTGTGTATGGATGCGATGCAAAGACATCCTCTGGGGTGCAACTACGCAAAGGAATCCTCTGCGTTGCAAAGACGCGAGGCAAACAGATCCTCTGCGGTGCAACGATGCAAAGAGATCCTCTGCGGTGCAACGACGCAAACAGATCCTCTGCGGTGCAATGACGCAAGGCAAAGATATCCTCTGTGATGCAATGATGCAAGGAGATCCTCTGCGGTGCAACGACACAAACAGATCCTCTGCGGTGCAATGACGCAAGGCGAAGATATCCTCTGTGATGCAATGATGCAAGGAGATCCTCTGCGGTGCAACGACACAAACAGATTCTCTGCGATGCAAGGATGTGATACAAACAAATCCTCTGAAAGGCAAATACGCGACACAAACAGATGCTCTGCGGAGGAACGACGTGAGGCAAACAGATCCTCTGCGGTGCAACGACGCAAGGCAAAGAGATCCTCTGCGGTGCGACTATGCAAAGAGTTCCTCTGCGGTGCAACGAAGCAAGGAGATCCTGTGCAGTGCAACGATGTGAGGCAAAGATATCCTCTGCGGTGCAATGATGCAAGGAGATCCTCTGCGGTGCAACGACACGAGGCAAACAGATCCTCTGCGGTGCAATGACGCGAGGCAACGAGATCCTCTGCGGTGCAACAACGCAAACAGATCCTCTGCGGTGCAATGACGCGAGGCAAACAGATCCTCTGCGGTGCAATGACGCGAGGCAAAGAGATCCTCTGCAGTGCAACAACGCAAAAAGATCCTCTGCGGTGCAATGACGCGAGGCAAAGACATCCTCTGTGGTGCAACGACATGACGCAAGGTGATCCTGTGCGGTGCCACAATGCAAACAGATCCTCTGCGGTGTAAGGATGCGATGCAAAGACATCCTCTGCGGTGCAACTACGCAAAGAGATCCTCTGCGTTGCAAAGACGCGAGGCAATCAGATCCTCTGCGGTGCAACGACGCAAAGAGATCCTCTGCGGTGCAACGACACGAGGCAAAGATATCCTCTGCGGTGCAATGACACAAACATATTCTCTGCGATGCAATGCAAAGAAATCCTCTGAAAGGCAAATACGCGACACAAACAGAAGCTCTGCGGATGAACGATGCGAGACAAACAGATCCTCTGCGGTGAAACGATGCAAGGCAAAGAGATCCTCTGCGGTGCAACAACGCAAACAGATCCTCTGCTTTGCAAGGATGCAATGCAAAGAGATCTTCTGCGGAGGAACGACGTGAGGCGAACAGATCCTCTGCGGTGAAACAATGCAAGGCAAACAGATCCTCTGCGGTGCAACGATGCAAACAGATCCTCTGCGGTGCAACGATGCAAGCAAAGAGATCCTCTGCTGTGCAACGACGCGAGGCAAAGAGATCCTCTGCAGTGCAACGATGCAAGGAGATCCTCTGCGGTGCAACAACGCAAACAGATCCTCTGCGTTGCAAGGATGCAATGCAAAGAAATCCTCTGCGGTGAACCTACGCGACGCAAACAGATCCTTTGCGTTGCAAGGATGCGATGCAAAGACATCCTCTGCGCTGCAACTACACAAAGACATCCTCTGCGTTGCAAAGACGCGAGGCAAACAGATCCTCTGCAGTGCAACGACGCGAGGCAAAGTGATCCTCTGCGGTGCAATGACGCGAGGCAAGACATCCTCTGCGGTGCAACGACGCAAGGAGATCCTCTGCGGTGCAAGGACACAAGGCAAAGATATTCTCTGCAGTGCAACGATGCAAAGAGATCCTCTGCGGTGCAACGACACGAGGCAAACAGATCCTCTGCGGTGCAACGACGCAAAGAGATCCTCTGCGGTGCAACAACGCAAAAAGATCCTCTGCGGTGCAATGACGAAAGGCAAAGATATCCTCTGTGATGCAATGATGCAAGGAGATCCTCTGCGGTGCAACGACACAAACAGATTCTCTGCGATGCAAGGATGTGATACAAACAAATCCTCTGAAAGGCAAATACGCGACACAAACAGATGCTCTGCGGAGGAACGACGTGAGGCAAACAGATCCTCTGCGGTGCAACGACGCGAGGCAAAGAGATCCTCTGCGGTGCAACAACGCAAAGAGATCCTCTGCTGTGCAATGACGCGAGGCAAAAACATCCTCTGTGGTGCAACGACATGACGCAAGGTTACCCTCTGCGGTGCAACAACGCAAACAGATCCTCTGCGGTGTAAGAATGCGATGCAAAGACATCCTCTGCGGTGCAACTACGCAAAGAGATCCTCTGCGTTGCAAAGACGCGAGGCAATCAGATCCTCTGCGGTGCAACGACGCGAGGCAAAGTGATCCTCTGCGGTGCAACGACACGAGGCAAAGAGATCCTCTGCGGTGCAATGACGCGAGGCAAGACATCCTCTGCGGTGCAACGACGCAAGGAGATCCTCTGCGGTGCAACAACGCAAGGCAAACAGATCATCTGCGGTGCAACAACGCAAACAGATCCTCTGCGGTGCAAGGTCACAAGGCAAAGATATCCTCTGCGGTGCAATGACACAAACATATTCTCTGCGATGCAATGCAAAGAAATCCTCTGAAAGGCAAATACGCGACACAAACAGAAGCTCTGCGGATGAACGATGCGAGACAAACAGATCCTCTGCGGTGAAACGATGCAAGGCAAAGAGATCCTCTGCGGTGCAACAACGCAAACAGATCCTCTGCTTTGCAAGGATGCAATGCAAAGAGATCTTCTGCGGAGGAACGACGTGAGGCGAACAGATCCTCTGCGGTGAAACAATGCAAGGCAAACAGATCCTCTGCGGTGCAACGACGCAAGGAGATCGTCTGCAGCGCAATACTGCAAGGAGATCCTCTGTGGTGTAATGACGCAAAGACATCCTCTGCGGTGCAACGACGCGAGGCAAACAGATCCTCTCTGGTGCAACGATGCAAGGCAAAGACATCCTCTGCGGTGCAATGATACGAGGAAAAGAGATCCTCTGCGGTGCAACGACACGAGGCAAACAGATCCTCTGCGGTGCAATGGCACAAGGAGATCCTCTGCGATGCAACGACACAAACAGATTCTCTGCGATGCAAGGATGTGACACAAACAAATCCTCTGAAAGGCAAATACGCGACACAAACAGAAGCTCTGCGGATGAACGACGTGAGACAAACAGATCCTCTGAGGTGAAATGATGCAAGGCAAACAGATCCTCTGCGGTGTCACGACGCAAGGATATCCTCTGTGGCGCAACGACACAAGGAGATCCTCTGCAGTGCAACAACCCAAAAAGATCCTCTGCGGTGCAATGACGCGAGGCAAAGACATCCTCTGTGGTGCAACGACATGACGCAAGGTGATCCTGTGCGGTGCCACAACGCAAAAAGATCCTCTGCGGTGTAAGGATGCGATGCAAAGACATCCTCTGTGGTGCAACTACGCAAAGAGATCCTCTGCGTTGCAAAGACGCGAGGCAATCAGATCCTCTGCGGTGCAACGACGCAAAGAGATCCTCTGCGGTGCAACGACACGAGGGAAAGAGATCCTCTGCGGTGAAACGACGCGAGCCAAGACATCCTTTGCAGTGCAACAACGCAAACAAATCCTCTGCGGTGCAAGGACACAAGGCAAAGATATCCTCTGCGGTGCAATGACACAAACATATTCTCTGCGATGCAATGCAAAGAAATCCTCTGAAAGGCAAATACGCGACACAAACAGAAGCTCTGCGGATGAACGACGTGAGACAAACAGATCCTCTGAGGTGAAATGATGCAAGGCAAACAGATCCTCTGCGGTGTCACGACGCAAGGATATCCTCTGTGGCGCAACGACACAAGGAGATCCTCTGCGGTGCAACGATGCAAACAGATCCTCTGCGGTGCAACGATGCAAGCAAAGAGATCCTCTGCTGTGCAACGACGCGAGGCAAAGAGATCCTCTGCAGTGCAACGATGCAAGGAGATCCTGTGTGGTGCAACACCGCGAGGTAAACAAATCCTCTGCGGTGCAACAACGCAAACAGATCCTCTGCGTTGCAAGGATGCGATGCAAAGACATCCTCTGCGCTGCAACTACACAAAGACATCCTCTGCGTTGCAAAGACGTGAGGCAAACAGATCCTCTGCAGTGCAACGACGCGAGGCAAAGTGATCCTCTGTGGTGCAATGACGCGAGGCAAGACATCCTCTGCGGTGCAACGACGCAAGGAGATCCTCTGCGGTGCAACAACGCAAGGCAAACAGATCCTCTGCGGTGCAACAACGCAAACAGATCCTCTGCGGTGCAAGGACACAAGGCAAAGATATTCTCTGCAGTGCAACGATGCAAAGAGATCCTCTGCGGTGCAACGACGCGAGGCAAAGAGATCGTCTGCGGTGCAACGACGCAAAGAGATCCTCTGCAGTGCAACAACGCAAACAGATCCTCTGCGGTGTAAGGATGCGATGCAAAGACATCCTCTGCGCTGCAACTACACAAAGACATCCTCTGCGTTGCAAAGACGCGAGGCAAACAGATCCTCTGCTGTGCAACGACGCAAAGAGATCCTCTGCGGTGCAACGACGCGAGGCAAACAGATCCTCTGCAGTGCAACGACGCGAGGGAAAGAGATCCTCTGTGGTGCAACGACGCAAAGAGATCCTCTGCGATGCAACGACGCGAGGCAAAGAGATCCTCTGCGGTGCAACGACGCAAGGAGATCCTCTGCGGTGCAATGACGCAAGGCAAAGATATTCTCTGTGATGCAATAATGCAAGGAGGTCCTCTGCGGTGCAACGACACAAACAGATTCTCTGCAATGCAAGGATGCGATACAAACAAATCCTCTGAAAGGCAAATACGCGACACAAACAGATGCCCTGCGGAGGAACGACGTGAGGCAAACAGATCCTCTGCGGTGCAACGACGCGAGGCAAAGAGTTCCTCTGCGGTGCAACTACGCAAAGAGATCCTCTGCTGTGCAATGACACAAGGCAAAGATATCCTCTGCGGTGCAGTGATGCAAGGAGATCCTCTGCGGTGCAACGACGCGAGGCAAAGAGATCCTCTGCGGTGCAATGACACAAGGATATCCTCTGCGGTGCAACGACACGAGGCAAACAGATCCTCTACAGTACAATGACGCGAGGCAAAGAGATCCTCTGGGTGCAACAACGCAAACAGATCCTCTGCGGTGCAATGACACAAGGCAAAGATATCCTCTGTGATGCAATGATGCAAGGAGATCCTCTGCGATGCAACGACACAAACAGATTCTCTGCGATGCAAGGATGTGACACAAAGAAATCCTCTGAAAGGCAAATACGCGACACAAACAGAAGCTCTGCGGATGAACGACGTGAGACAAACAGATCCTCTGAGGTGAAATGATGCAAGGCAAACAGATCCTCTGCGGTGTCACGACGCAAGGATATCCTCTGTGGCGCAACGACACAAGGAGATCCTCTGCGGTGCAACGATGCAAACAGATCCTCTGCGGTGCAACGATGCAAGCAAAGAGATCCTCTGCTGTGCAACGACGCGAGGCAAAGAGATCCTCTGCAGTGCAACGATGCAAGGAGATCCTGTGCGGTGCAACACCGCGAGGTAAACAAATCCTCTGCGGTGAAACGATGCAAGGAAAAGAGATCCTCTGCGGTGCAACAACGCAAACAGATCCTCTGCGTTGCAAGGATGCAATGCAAAGAGATCCTCTGCGGTGAACCTACGCGACGCAAACAAATCCTCTGCGAATAAATGACGTGACGCAAACAGATCCTCTGCTGTGTATGGATGCGATGCAAAGACATCCTCTGGGGTGCAACTACGCAAAGGAATCCTCTGCGTTGCAAAGACGCGAGGCAAACAGATCCTCTGCGGTGCAACGATGCAAAGAGATCCTCTGCGGTGCAACGACGCAAACAGATCCTCTGCGGTGCAATGACGCAAGGCAAAGATATCCTCTGTGATGCAATGATGCAAGGAGATCCTCTGCGGTGCAACGACACAAACAGATCCTCTGCGGTGCAATGACGCAAGGCGAAGATATCCTCTGTGATGCAATGATGCAAGGAGATCCTCTGCGGTGCAACGACACAAACAGATTCTCTGCGATGCAAGGATGTGATACAAACAAATCCTCTGAAAGGCAAATACGCGACACAAACAGATGCTCTGCGGAGGAACGACGTGAGGCAAACAGATCCTCTGCGGTGCAACGACGCAAGGCAAAGAGATCCTCTGCGGTGCGACTATGCAAAGAGTTCCTCTGCGGTGCAACGAAGCAAGGAGATCCTGTGCAGTGCAACGATGTGAGGCAAAGATATCCTCTGCGGTGCAATGATGCAAGGAGATCCTCTGCGGTGCAACGACACGAGGCAAACAGATCCTCTGCGGTGCAATGACGCGAGGCAACGAGATCCTCTGCGGTGCAACAACGCAAACAGATCCTCTGCGGTGCAATGACGCGAGGCAAACAGATCCTCTGCGGTGCAATGACGCGAGGCAAAGAGATCCTCTGCAGTGCAACAACGCAAAAAGATCCTCTGCGGTGCAATGACGCGAGGCAAAGACATCCTCTGTGGTGCAACGACATGACGCAAGGTGATCCTGTGCGGTGCCACAATGCAAACAGATCCTCTGCGGTGTAAGGATGCGATGCAAAGACATCCTCTGCGGTGCAACTACGCAAAGAGATCCTCTGCGTTGCAAAGACGCGAGGCAATCAGATCCTCTGCGGTGCAACGACGCAAAGAGATCCTCTGCGGTGCAACGACACGAGGCAAAGATATCCTCTGCGGTGCAATGACACAAACATATTCTCTGCGATGCAATGCAAAGAAATCCTCTGAAAGGCAAATACGCGACACAAACAGAAGCTCTGCGGATGAACGATGCGAGACAAACAGATCCTCTGCGGTGAAACGATGCAAGGCAAAGAGATCCTCTGCGGTGCAACAACGCAAACAGATCCTCTGCTTTGCAAGGATGCAATGCAAAGAGATCTTCTGCGGAGGAACGACGTGAGGCGAACAGATCCTCTGCGGTGAAACAATGCAAGGCAAACAGATCCTCTGCGGTGCAACGATGCAAACAGATCCTCTGCGGTGCAACGATGCAAGCAAAGAGATCCTCTGCTGTGCAACGACGCGAGGCAAAGAGATCCTCTGCAGTGCAACGATGCAAGGAGATCCTCTGCGGTGCAACAACGCAAACAGATCCTCTGCGTTGCAAGGATGCAATGCAAAGAAATCCTCTGCGGTGAACCTACGCGACGCAAACAGATCCTTTGCGTTGCAAGGATGCGATGCAAAGACATCCTCTGCGCTGCAACTACACAAAGACATCCTCTGCGTTGCAAAGACGCGAGGCAAACAGATCCTCTGCAGTGCAACGACGCGAGGCAAAGTGATCCTCTGCGGTGCAATGACGCGAGGCAAGACATCCTCTGCGGTGCAACGACGCAAGGAGATCCTCTGCGGTGCAAGGACACAAGGCAAAGATATTCTCTGCAGTGCAACGATGCAAAGAGATCCTCTGCGGTGCAACGACACGAGGCAAACAGATCCTCTGCGGTGCAACGACGCAAAGAGATCCTCTGCGGTGCAACAACGCAAAAAGATCCTCTGCGGTGCAATGACGAAAGGCAAAGATATCCTCTGTGATGCAATGATGCAAGGAGATCCTCTGCGGTGCAACGACACAAACAGATTCTCTGCGATGCAAGGATGTGATACAAACAAATCCTCTGAAAGGCAAATACGCGACACAAACAGATGCTCTGCGGAGGAACGACGTGAGGCAAACAGATCCTCTGCGGTGCAACGACGCGAGGCAAAGAGATCCTCTGCGGTGCAACAACGCAAAGAGATCCTCTGCTGTGCAATGACGCGAGGCAAAGACATCCTCTGTGGTGCAACGACATGACGCAAGGTTACCCTCTGCGGTGCAACAACGCAAACAGATCCTCTGCGGTGTAAGAATGCGATGCAAAGACATCCTCTGCGGTGCAACTACGCAAAGAGATCCTCTGCGTTGCAAAGACGCGAGGCAATCAGATCCTCTGCGGTGCAACGACGCGAGGCAAAGTGATCCTCTGCGGTGCAACGACACGAGGCAAAGAGATCCTCTGCGGTGCAATGACGCGAGGCAAGACATCCTCTGCGGTGCAACGACGCAAGGAGATCCTCTGCGGTGCAACAACGCAAGGCAAACAGATCATCTGCGGTGCAACAACGCAAACAGATCCTCTGCGGTGCAAGGTCACAAGGCAAAGATATCCTCTGCGGTGCAATGACACAAACATATTCTCTGCGATGCAATGCAAAGAAATCCTCTGAAAGGCAAATACGCGACACAAACAGAAGCTCTGCGGATGAACGATGCGAGACAAACAGATCCTCTGCGGTGAAACGATGCAAGGCAAAGAGATCCTCTGCGGTGCAACAACGCAAACAGATCCTCTGCTTTGCAAGGATGCAATGCAAAGAGATCTTCTGCGGAGGAACGACGTGAGGCGAACAGATCCTCTGCGGTGAAACAATGCAAGGCAAACAGATCCTCTGCGGTGCAACGACGCAAGGAGATCGTCTGCAGCGCAATACTGCAAGGAGATCCTCTGTGGTGTAATGACGCAAAGACATCCTCTGCGGTGCAACGACGCGAGGCAAACAGATCCTCTCTGGTGCAACGATGCAAGGCAAAGACATCCTCTGCGGTGCAATGATACGAGGAAAAGAGATCCTCTGCAGTGCAATGACGTGAGGAAAAGAGATCCTCTGCGGTGTAACGACGCAAAGAGATCCTCTGCGGTGCAACAACACAAACAGATTCTCTGCGATGCAAGGATGTGAAACAAACAAATCCTCTGAAAGGCAAATACGCGACACAAACAGATGCTCGGCGGAGGAACGACGTGAGGCAAACAGATCCTCTGCGGTGCAACGACGCGAGGCAAACATATCGTCTGCGGTGCAAGGACACAAAGACACCCTCTGTGGCGCAACGACTCAGCGCCAACAAAACCTAGACCACTGTTCAAGGTCAGGAAGAGAAGGCAGAAGGGAGCTGTGAAAGGGCCTTTAGCCATCTGAAAGATGCTGCCAAGAAACAGCGAATCAGTTCCTCCCTGTGCACCGTATTGTGGACACGGAGGAGTGAGCTTGAAACGAACCAAAGGAAATGCAGCTGAGGTATTACGGAAGGAGAATGCAGAGGCAGTTGGAAAGACATCTACGCTATCATGAGTTCGAAGGAGAGAAGAGGGAACTACGGTTTGTACCTCATCGTGCAAGGAACAGAGAGCTCTAAATGACATTATTGGTTGGCAGAGCGAAAAGAAACCAAGGGATGTGCTTCTTCACACCTCATGCAGCTGAGCTGCGGAACGGACTGCAGGTGTTGTAGGGGCCAACGGCAGGCGGACATCCTGTCCGTTCCAAAGGCTGGACTGAATCCCGCCTAGCGTGAGTTACAGAATCACTGAAGTCACGAGCTGCCGAGCCCTTCACTTTCCACGCTAATTAAATCTGGCTTGCCTGCCCGGCACATGTGAAAACCTCTCTGAAAGTTGCCCAGAAATGGTCTTGTGACACAAGAGGTTCTTCTCTGGAAGACTTGTGGGCAGCACCCTGAGGCTGAGCTTACCCTGAACTGAGCCCTGCTGCTCTGCTGGGGGACCCCAGGGGCTCCCCGACATTTTCAGACAAATTCAGAAGCACAAGCCGCTTGGAAACAAAGCCCCCGAGACGCCTCCGCCATTTCATATTGGATTTTCAGGAGAAGCTTTCCCAAGCGGGAGAGGGTGCCATTCGGAGCAAATACACCAGTGCGCAATGGAAGCTGGCAGAAGATAGAAAGGAGACGGTGGTGACCTCGGGATGGCGTGGAGGAGTAAGCACGTCGTGTCAGTGCACCTCTTACGGAATCGTGACACAGGACAAGAAAACTGTCATCTCTGGAAAAGGACAATCTGGTGTGCCTGCACGGGTCAGGCTGACAGTTCTCACGCAAGAACAGGCAATACCTTTCACACACAGTGGATATCGCTTCTCTCGGGCTTCCCTGAGTTTCTCACTGGAGAAAGCGCTTGGCCTTCTTTACGAAAACAAACCAAAGACCTTGTTCAAGAACAGATTAACATTTTCTCCACTGCTTCTTCAGGATTGTTGCCTTTCAGTTTCCACTGTCAGTAAGCACGTTTACAAGCTACAGGGGAGGCCGATGGCTACAACAGAGCGTTATTCTGAGCCTTTGTAAGCACCTAATTTGAAGGGATCTTAGCCAAGTACTTTGTCTCAGCAGTGTGAACTGCTACAGCTCTGTCTCCTCCCGTGTACAACTCCACAAGCCAGCAACCGGCCAACGTCAGGCCAGGAATCCTTGGCCTTACAAGTTCTGTCCCAATGGAGAGACCGGTTTGGCTTCATCTTGGAGAAAGACACAGTGAATCCATAAATTCACTAGAGGTCACAGGGAGGCCAGAAGGGAGAGGTTTATACACATCGCAAGCGGTAAATAAAGAGCTGTATTATTTCTGTGCTCGCAGAATAGGGCAATAACTCCACAGTCCATAGCTGTGAGGAGCTGAGCAAGACATACGGGTAGGGTATCAACTGGCTTTGCTGTGAACCCCGAGAAAGAGAGGGAGAGAGAGAGAGAAAGAGAGCGCAAGCAGCTCTCCTAGCAGGGGACAGAGCAGTTAAAAGAGGGGTGTTATGGTCAGCTGGATGAAACAAGCGGGCAAGGCAGCCGGTCCTTTTTGGGGACTAACAGGAACAAAGCGAAGCCTTTTGCTGGAGGGAGGACAGAGCAGAAGCCCTTGGCCAAGGCCCGGGGGGTTCTCTCGCAACAGAAATGCAAGAGGCTGCTCTCAGGGGGCTGTGGGTAAACTAGCAACAGAGCAAAAAAAAAGATCGAAATACCAAGAAGACCGAGTACCTAACCCCAAAGGGTGACTGACAACACGCGTCACAGACCCATGCAAAGAGCAAAGAAGAAAGAAAAGGAAAAAAATAAAACAAACACAAAGACGAAGGAGCATAAACCCTACAGACTTTTTCTTACACTCATAGTTTTGAGGTGAAAGTCAGTGCTCGCCAGCCATTCTCAAGGTGGCTGTTGTCCACCTACAATCAGACCGATTTCAAACCTCTAGCAACAACACAAACTCCGGACTCACGAAACGCCATCGAGAAATCTGTCAGATGTCCATGTAAGTACAGGGCTCTTCTGCCTCTATGCAGAATATAGGCTGTCTACAGAGCAGAGAGATGTCTCTGTACGTAGAGCACACGCTGCTCGTCTGTACAACAGACCCACAGAGGCAGGGCAAGGTGCGGGGCTCCTGCCCGCACGCAGGCGAGGCCCTCTTTGCAGAGCACAGGCAGAAGGGCGAGACAAGGCAAGGCTGCCAGGAGGCTGCCAGGTACCAGAGCCCCCCTCTCGCAGCTTGGTAGAGGCACCCTGCGGCCAGTCTGACCTGCAGTCTCAGCTGCATTCATCGGGCAGATGATCAGGCACTGATGATCAGGCCCTCGTCCCCACGACATCAAGCATCATCCAGGGGAAAAGCAGAGCCTGGGGCCCTGGCAGGATTCTCCACAGGAATCAAGGCTCATCTAGGACCAAATGCATCCTGCTGCTTAGCACCGTCGGGCTGGTGGCACAGTCAGGGCTTTGGCTCCTAGGACCATAGGACCCTGCCTTGAGGAGCACAAGCAACAAGGACTGCTGGCCCAGGGACAGGGCCTCCTTGACTGAGCGGGCAAGAGAGCCTCTGCTCGCAGGCTGGCTAAACGCGTGAGGAAGGCCTGCAGCCACACGCACCAGCACAGGCTGCTCAGACTCTGCAGGCAGGCTGCGGGGGGCAGCGAGGAGGCGTCCAGGAGACAGCAGCACAGAGCCACAGCACCTCACACACCACGGCTGAAACCAGAATGACCGGGCACCCCCCTCCGCCAGGTGCTGCGTTCTTACCCACACACAGGGAAAAACTGAGCAAGGATGCAAAGGCCAAGGGCACGCTAAGTCATACCAATACTCCTTTAGGAGTAAACCAGTGTGCCGCTCGTACACACGACAGGCACTGGAAGAAAAACTGCCCACATTTATTGGATCAAGGAAAAGGAACGGAGGCAGCTGCCGAGGTATTGGCAGAGATAGGCTTAGACTGAAGGGGACCGGAGGATGCTGTCAAAGTCTCCCCAGCCCATCCTCTGGTTCCAATAAAGCTGGGCAACAAAACGACAGATTTCTTTTGGGTTTTTTTCTTTCTTTTCAATAGACAGCGCAGCAACTCCCACAGTACTTACTGATTGTAAGGGACCTACAAGTAAAATTAAAACTTGTGGAATTGGTGTCACCGGGAAAAGGACTCTACGGTCATTTTTAGAACCGATGGGCTGTACTACTAGAAATACTACGGTAACTCATTCACTTCTCAATACGCCAGAGTGTCCCTTGCCACTGCTGGGGTGAGATTGGTTATGTAAACTGAGCGCTGCTCAGCTCCATATTCCTCCAGAAAAGGCACGGAAAGCTCAGACACGCTTGTTGACTAAGAAGAGTAACGGAGAAGAAGATATTCCAGAAGAACTATCGGATGCTGTCATTCCTTTAGCATGGGCTGCAGGAACACCAGCACAAACAAAAAGCGTACAACCCGCAAAAAAAATAAATCAAATGGAAATCAGGAGCTCAGCCGGTAAGGAAAAAAAACAGCGTCTCATCAAATTGGAAGCCCGAAAAGGGTTAGAACCCGTAATAAACTCCCTCTTGGAGCACGGACAATTAAGAGACTGTCAGTCAGAATTTAACACTCCACTTTTACCTGCAAAGAAACCTCACTACCGTGAACACTGGTTGGTACGAGATTTAAGAGAAGTTCATGTGAGAACTGCAGACGTGCACCCTGTGCTTCCAAATCCATACACCCTCCTTGTGTCAGTCCCTGACACTAATGCTTATTTCACAGTTCTAGACTTAAAAGAGGCTTTCTTTTGCGTTCCAGTGGATGAACAGAGTCGGCTCATCTCTGCTTTCGGACAGGAAAGCCCGACCGCCGGATGAAAGACTCAACTGTGTTGGACCGTATTGCCGCAAGGATTCAAAGAAAGCCCAACCTTATTTGGTAACGTACTGGTAGAAGAATTAGCGCCATGGCAAGGTAATAACGGACACGTGACGTTGCTGCAATATGTGGATGATCTGTTAATTGGTTTAAGGAATCGCAGTGAACGTTTAGAAGCTACAATTAGTCTGTTGAATTTGGGGTGGCTTGCAGGACACGGCGTCTCCGAAAACAAAGAAATGGAGCGCAGAGCGGAAGGAGATGATTTGGAGAATGGCTGTGCCCACAACAAAGAACCAGCCGAGAGGATTCCTGGGTATGGCTGGATGGTGTCGGCTGGGGATTCCTACTTTTGGACTGATCGCTAAACCACTGCACGCTGCCATCAAGGGGCCGGAGGGACCACAGGAGAGGCAACAACTGGCTTTAGGAGTCCCAAGTCAAACGTTAGGAAGCTGGAAGAGACCTGTGGGGTATTTACCACTGTGTTTGTAGCCCACGCTCTGATCTCTCTCCTACGAAACAAAGGACACCGCTGGATTTCTCCCAGCAGACTGCCCAAACACCAGGCTGTTCTGCTGGAGCAGGATGATGTCACCCTTTCGTGCCTGCCACCTGAAATCCTGAGACTTTGCTGGTGATCTCACAATGAAATGAGCTACCGACAACAATCCAGCAAGTCTACTCCAGACGGCCAAATTGCCAGGATACTCACAGAATCACAGAATGTTCGGGGTTGGAAGGGACCTCTGTGGGTCATCTAGTCCAACCCCCCTGCCGAAGCAGGGTCACCTACAGCAGGCTGCACAGGACCTTGTCCAGGCGGGACTTGAATATCTCCAGAGAAGGAGACTCTTTCTCCTTCTTTACTCCTCTTTTTTCTCTTTTTACTCCTCTTTCTGATTTTCCTTTAGAGTTATACACAGAGGGAAGTAGTTGCATATCTGGAGGAAAGTGATGTGCTGCATACGCAGTAGTAACCAGAGACCACGTTACAACACCTCAGCCCAAAAAGCAGAATTGATTGCTTACTGCAAAAAGAGCAAGTATTTTTCACACATTCCAGATACGCTTTTGGAGTTGCCCATGCTCATGGGGCAATTTGGAAAAAAGAGGACTTCTAAGCACAACAATCCACAAGTCGAAAAGAAAACAACAGGAGAAAGTGTAAAACGAGCAATAACGCCCAGGCACTACCGGCAAATAGATTCTTCACACTTACCCAGATGTAACCAGCAGAAATATTTGTTAGTCCTCGTAAATACTTTTTGTGGCTGGCCTGAACCTTTCCCCTGTTGCACCAACACGGAAGAGAGGTAATTAAAGTAACGTTAAAAGCAACAGTCCCCACATTTGGTACTCCAGAAGGAATACCTTACAAGGGACGGAAAACCATATCCTACTCATGCACTTACAACAAAAGAGGAGAGGAAACAGTTAAACAGTATATCATCTCTCTTGCGCAGATTTTAGCTTCGGCTACATAGGTCCTTCAATCAGAGGACACCGCTGCCCTTGAATACCCCTGTCCAGTCTTTTCTCGTCTACATTTGACCTTGGAAAGAAAGTTACACCGCAGTAAAAGCGGACAGAGTGCACTCCTGGATCCATTACACACTTTCATTGATAGCTATAATCATTGTTTCCATCCTGTTTGCATGTCTGAAGAGTTTGATCACTACACAAATAGCTCAGTCTTACGTATAGGTTGCACAAAATCAAGGTCAGTCCTGTGGAAACATAGGATTTCAATAAGGCTCAGAGGGGCGAAACGTCACACTGAGGAACGAGCAGAGGAATTCAAATGGGAAACGATCATTGAAATGAACCAGACCATTGCTATACACACTCTGTCTGTATGCTGCCATACTGCACACCGCGTAAACAAACCCCAGGCTTGGGGACAGCAGGTCCACACCTGCAAACCTTGGACCCCTCACAGGGAACAAATGTTCCTCGCTTGCTTTCCCCGAGTGCAAGATGCCACCACAAGCACCAGACAGGACACTGCCTTTACCACGACAGCAAGGGGAAAGCCTCCACCCTGGCAAGTGAATTCACCTTGGGAAGGCAGAGAGCAAGGAACCAAGGAGACTGCCCTTCAGGAACGCAATAAGCCTTGGTCGGAACAGGATGATCTAACAACAGAGATGAATTTTTGCCTTCAGAATACTCTTTCTTTGCAACTCGAGTCTCTTACCATCAAGCCTGAAAGTCATCCAAGAACGGGACCCTGCGGCGTATCGCTGAGAAGCTGACGTGGTGACCACTCTGCTCGAGTCTCCTCATCTCAGCTGCAAGCTCGTCAGAAGATGCTGCAAGAGACAAGCAGCACCATGACGTTGCGATACAGAAGAAAACCCAAGCAGCGAGACTCATTGCCCGGCTGCCAGACACCAGAGCGCAGCGAGTTCTGCGAACGGGTACTCAGCAGTGCGCAAGCCAACGCGCTTTAGACAAGACCCTAACAGACTTTCACGAGCATCAGGCCAGGGCGGCCTCTCCGAAAGCCAGTCCCCTCCTCCTCCCACCAGCAGCAGGTGTGCAACAGCAACAGGCACCCACACCACCAGCACAGGTGCATTTGTGACGCTACTGCCAGAAGAACACTCCACACCGCCTTTCCAGTCCAGCTCTGCACAGCGGGGCAGTGCCAGAACGAAGTCTGCTCGGGCAGCCGCTGCTTGGCCCGGCTGCCATGGCCACGGCCATGGCTATTGCCCAAGCCAGGACCCTGCTCCCCACGCCCACCACCGCTCGGCTGCAGCTCCCCAACCACAGAGCCCTCGGCTGGGTTCTGCCCCCCAGACCCTTCAGCTCTCGGTTAGGAACCTTCTGACCTGCCCCTGTGTCAGCACCAAGGCCGTGCCCAGCTCTCTGCGTTTCCTCACCCGAGGGCCTGGGGCAGACACGGACGGCCACCACACAACTGTCACGATCGCTGCCGGGTGCAAACAGGCGGCACCTCGGGCCCCAGACTCCGGCTCCCGCGCTCAGCCGCGGAACCGCGGGCACCCCGGGCTCCGAGCGCCCGGCCAGACGCCCCGGCTCCCCGGCCCGCAGCGCGCCCGCAGCCGGGGCAGGGCCGAGCTGCCCGCCACCGCCCGCTCCTCGCACGGAAGCGGCTTCCGCCCCCCCTTCGCCGGCGCCTCGGCCCCCGCCGCCCCCCCCCCCCCGACACCGCCCGCTTCTCCGCCGGGCACCGCCGCTCCGCCCCGCTCCGCCCCGCTCCGCCCCGCTCCGCCCCCAGCTCCGCCCCCAGCTCCGCCCCCAGCGCCCCGTGCCGGCCGTTGCTTCCCACGCGCCTGCTGGCCCCGCGCCGGCCGTTGCTGCCCGCAGCTTCCCGAAGCCGCGCGCGCGCCCGCCCCGGGATGCGCGGGGGGGAGGGGGGGGGGGAGCGGGGGGAGCCCCGGGGGAAGGGGCCGCCGACAGCCCCGGCCAGAGGCGAGAGCGGCCCGGCAGAGCTTCCCGCCAGGCAGCGCCCGCCCGCAGCTCCGGCAGGAGCGGGCACCGCGGGCAGAGAGCGGCGCCCGGGGAAGAGCCCGGCCCCGGGACCGGCCCGGGGGCAATGCCGGGCCGCGCAGGAAAGCACAGGCGAGCCCCGCCCGGCCCCGGCGGCCCCTCGGCGCGGCCCCGGCGGCCCTTCGGCGCGGCCACGGCGGCCCTTCGGCCCGGCCCCGGCTCCACCCGAAGCCCCACCGGGGCCAAGCCCCAGCCCCGCGCTGCTGACCTGCTCCGGCCGCTCCCGGGGAGGGCTCGCCGAGGCGGCTCCGCACTCCCGCAGCCCCGGGCACGGCCTCCAGGCCGGCTCTCCCGGGACGGGACGGGCCGGGACGGGCCGGGCCGGGCCGAGCCTGCCCGGGCCCTGCCTCGCCGCTGCGCGGGCAGCTTCCCCCGAGCGGCTCTGCCGCGTCCCCGTCGCCTTGGCGACCGCCCCAGCCTCTCTCTCCTGCGGCACCGCGCCGCCCCATTGGCCGGCAGCCTCGATGCCTCTGGGCGCAGCCAATGGCGAGCGCCCTGCTAGGCGACAGGGCCCACAGGCCCAGCTGAGCCCTGGCCCTCCTGCCCGGCCCGGCCCCTCCGCCAGCCCCGGGCCAGGCCCGGCCCAGCCGCCCGGCGCTGCCCGGCCCGACACAGCCCCGACGCGGGGGGAGAGAAAGGGCTCGGGGCTGCGGGGACGGCTCAGCCCCCGCACAGCTCGGCGCAGGAGTGGCCAGGCCCGGCCGGTGCCAGGTTCGGTTCCCCCTTGGCTTTTCCCCCCAGAGGAGCCTCTTCCCAGCAACCGGACGGGCACATGAGCCCGTCAGAACACACGGCCGGGGCCTGGCAGAGGGCACCACGTCCACAAAGACCTCCTCGCCCCTGACCGGGGACTCGGCCAGGCCCTGTGACGCTCTTCCACATCGGTCTCAACAACGTCCGTGTTGGCTCCCTGGAGCAAAACCACCAAGGAATAAACTGGGAACAAACTGGGTAAAACTCCCTGCTGGCGTGTGCCCACATCTCCTCTTCCCTTGCTGTCCACACACAGCTTTGGTGCAGCACAGGCAAAGCATCCACCAGTACCCCCAAGTCCTTCTCAGCAGGGCTGCTCTCAGTCCCCTCATTCTCCCAGCCGGTATTGATAGCAGGGGTTGCCCCGACCCAGATGCAGGACATCGCACTTCACCTTGTTGAACCTCATGAGGTTTACAAAGGCCCATTTCTCGAGCTTGTCCAGGTCCCTCTGGATGGCATCCCGCCCTTCTGGCGTGTCATCTGCACCACTCAGCTTGGTGTTGTCTGCAAGCTTGCTGAGGGTGCGCTTGATCTCGCTGTCCAAGTCATTGATGAAAAGATTAAACAGCACCTGCCCCAGTACAGACCCCTGAGGGACATCACTTGTCACCAGCGTCCACCTGGACATTGAGCCATTGACCACTACCCTCTGGCCGCCACCTTCCAAGCCACCGCATAGTCCACCCATCCAATCCACGTTCCTCCAATTTAGAGAGAAGGATGTTGTGAGGGAATGTGTCAAAGACTTTACAGAAGTCCAGACAGATGACATCCATAGCTCTTCCCTTGTCCGCTGATCTAGCCACGCCATCATAGAAAGCCACTCTGTTGGCCAGACAGGACTTGCCCTTGTCTCCCATAACATCCTCACAGGGGAAGGAAGGGTGGGCTAGATCAGTGGTCAGTGAGGCGGACTGAGAACTGGCTGAATGGCAGAGCTCAGCGCGTTGTCATCAGCGGCGCTGGGTCTAGTTGGAGGCCGGTAACCAGTGGTGTTCCCCAGGGGTCAGTACTCAGCCCAGTCTTGTTTAACTTCTTCATCAATGACCTGCATGAAGAGTTAGAATGTACCCTCAGCAAGTTTGCTGACGACACAAAACTGGGAGGAGTGGTAGACGTCATTGCTGAGCAACTCTCCATCACCTTTGAAAGACATCCTCTGCGATGCAACGACGCGAGGCAAAGTCATCTCCTGCGGTGCAAGGACGCAAAGAGATCCCCCGTGGTGCAAGGACACAAAGACACCCTCTGTGGCGCAACGACGCAGCGCCAACAAAACCTAGACCACTGTTCAAGGTCAGGAAGAGAAGGCAGAAGGGAGCTGTGAAAGGGCCTTTAGCCATCTGAAAGATGCTGCCAAGAAACAGCGAATCAGTTCCTCCCTGTGCACCGTATTGTGGACACGGAGGAGTGAGCTTGAAACGAACCAAAGGAAATGCAGCTGAGGTATTACGGAAGGAGAATGCAGAGGCAGTTGGAAAGACATCTACGCTATCATGAGTTCGAAGGAGAGAAGAGGGAACTACGGTTTGTACCTCATCGTGCAAGGAACAGAGAGCTCTAAATGACATTATTGGTTGGCAGAGCGAAAAGAAACCAAGGGATGTGCTTCTTCACACCTCATGCAGCTGAGCTGCGGAACGGACTGCAGGTGTTGTAGGGGCCAACGGCAGGCGGACATCCTGTCCGTTCCAAAGGCTGGACTGAATCCCGCCTAGCGTGAGTTACAGAATCACTGAAGTCACGAGCTGCCGAGCCCTTCACTTTCCACGCTAATTAAATCTGGCTTGCCTGCCCGGCACATGTGAAAACCTCTCTGAAAGTTGCCCAGAAATGGTCTTGTGACACAAGAGGTTCTTCTCTGGAAGACTTGTGGGCAGCACCCTGAGGCTGAGCTTACCCTGAACTGAGCCCTGCTGCTCTGCTGGGGGACCCCAGGGGCTCCCCGACATTTTCAGACAAATTCAGAAGCACAAGCCGCTTGGAAACAAAGCCCCCGAGACGCCTCCGCCATTTCATATTGGATTTTCAGGAGAAGCTTTCCCAAGCGGGAGAGGGTGCCATTCGGAGCAAATACACCAGTGCGCAATGGAAGCTGGCAGAAGATAGAAAGGAGACGGTGGTGACCTCGGGATGGCGTGGAGGAGTAAGCACGTCGTGTCAGTGCACCTCTTACGGAATCGTGACACAGGACAAGAAAACTGTCATCTCTGGAAAAGGACAATCTGGTGTGCCTGCACGGGTCAGGCTGACAGTTCTCACGCAAGAACAGGCAATACCTTTCACACACAGTGGATATCGCTTCTCTCGGGCTTCCCTGAGTTTCTCACTGGAGAAAGCGCTTGGCCTTCTTTACGAAAACAAACCAAAGACCTTGTTCAAGAACAGATTAACATTTTCTCCACTGCTTCTTCAGGATTGTTGCCTTTCAGTTTCCACTGTCAGTAAGCACGTTTACAAGCTACAGGGGAGGCCGATGGCTACAACAGAGCGTTATTCTGAGCCTTTGTAAGCACCTAATTTGAAGGGATCTTAGCCAAGTACTTTGTCTCAGCAGTGTGAACTGCTACAGCTCTGTCTCCTCCCGTGTACAACTCCACAAGCCAGCAACCGGCCAACGTCAGGCCAGGAATCCTTGGCCTTACAAGTTCTGTCCCAATGGAGAGACCGGTTTGGCTTCATCTTGGAGAAAGACACAGTGAATCCATAAATTCACTAGAGGTCACAGGGAGGCCAGAAGGGAGAGGTTTATACACATCGCAAGCGGTAAATAAAGAGCTGTATTATTTCTGTGCTCGCAGAATAGGGCAATAACTCCACAGTCCATAGCTGTGAGGAGCTGAGCAAGACATACGGGTAGGGTATCAACTGGCTTTGCTGTGAACCTCGAGAAAGAGAGGAAGAGAGAGAGAGAAAGAGAGCGCAAGCAGCTCTCCTAGCAGGGGACAGAGCAGTTAAAAGAGGGGTGTTATGGTCAGCTGGATGAAACAAGCGGGCAAGGCAGCCGGTCCTTTTTGGGGACTAACAGGAACAAAGCGAAGCCTTTTGCTGGAGGGAGGACAGAGCAGAAGCCCTTGGCCAAGGCCCGGGGGGTTCTCTCGCAACAGAAATGCAAGAGGCTGCTCTCAGGGGGCTGTGGGTAAACTAGCAACAGAGCAAAAAAAAAGATCGAAACCGAAATACCAAGAAGACCGACTACCTAACCCCAAAGGGTGACTGACAACACGCGTCACAGACCCATGCAAAGAGCAAAGAAGAAAGAAAAGGAAAAAAATAAAACAAACACAAAGACGAAGGAGCATAAACCCTACAGACTTTTTCTTACACTCATAGTTTTGAGGTGAAAGTCAGTGCTCGCCAGCCATTCTCAAGGTGGCTGTTGTCCACCTACAATCAGACCGATTTCAAACCTCTAGCAACAACACAAACTCCGGACTCACGAAACGCCATCGAGAAATCTGTCAGATGTCCATGTAAGTACAGGGCTCTTCTGCCTCTATGCAGAATATAGGCTGTCTACAGAGCAGAGAGATGTCTCTGTACGTAGAGCACACGCTGCTCGTCTGTACAACAGACCCACAGAGGCAGGGCAAGGTGCGGGGCTCCTGCCCGCACGCAGGCGAGGCCCTCTTTGCAGAGCACAGGCAGAAGGGCGAGACAAGGCAAGGCTGCCAGGAGGCTGCCAGGTACCAGAGCCCCCCTCTCGCAGCTTGGTAGAGGCACCCTGCGGCCAGTCTGACCTGCAGTCTCAGCTGCATTCATCGGGCAGATGCTCAGGCACTGATGATCAGGCCCTCGTCCCCACGACATCAAGCACCATCCAGGGGAAAAGCAGAGCCTGGGGCCCTGGCAGGATTCTCCACAGGAATCAAGGCTCATCTAGGACCAAACGCATCCTGCTGCTTAGCACCGTCGGGCTGGTGGCACAGTCAGGGCTTTGGCTCCTAGGACCATAGGACCCTGCCTTGAGGAGCACAAGCAACAAGGACTGCTGGCCCAGGGACAGGGCCTCCTTGACTGAGCGGGCAAGAGAGCCTCTGCTCGCAGGCTGGCTAAACGCGTGAGGAAGGCCTGCAGCCACACGCACCAGCACAGGCTGCTCAGACTCTGCAGGCAGGCTGCGGGGGGCAGCGAGGAGGCGTCCAGGAGACAGCAGCACAGAGCCACAGCACCTCACACACCACGGCTGAAACCAGAATGACCGGGCACCCCCCTCCGCCAGGTGCTGCGTTCTTACCCACACACAGGGAAAAACTGAGCAAGGATGCAAAGGCCAAGGGCACGCTAAGTCATACCAATACTCCTTTAGGAGTAAACCAGTGTGCCGCTCGTACACACGACAGGCACTGGAAGAAAAACTGCCCACATTTATTGGATCAAGGAAAAGGAACGGAGGCAGCTGCCGAGGTATTGGCAGAGATAGGCTTAGACTGAAGGGGACCGGAGGATGCTGTCAAAGTCTCCCCAGCCCATCCTCTGGTTCCAATAAAGCTGGGCAACAAAACGACAGATTTCTTTTGGGTTTTTTTCTTTCTTTTCAATAGACAGCGCAGCAACTCCCACAGTACTTACTGATTGTAAGGGACCTACAAGTAAAATTAAAACTTGTGGAATTGGTGTCACCGGGAAAAGGACTCTACGGTCATTTTTAGAACCGATGGGCTGTACTACTAGAAATACTACGGTAACTCATTCACTTCTCAATACGCCAGAGTGTCCCTTGCCACTGCTGGGGTGAGATTGGTTATGTAAACTGAGCGCTGCTCAGCTCCATATTCCTCCAGAAAAGGCACGGAAAGCTCAGACACGCTTGTTGACTAAGAAGAGTAACGGAGAAGAAGATATTCCAGAAGAACTATCGGATGCTGTCATTCCTTTAGCATGGGCTGCAGGAACACCAGCACAAACAAAAAGCGTACAACCCGCAAAAAAAATAAATCAAATGGAAATCAGGAGCTCAGCCGGTAAGGAAAAAAAACAGCGTCTCATCAAATTGGAAGCCCGAAAAGGGTTAGAACCCGTAATAAACTCCCTCTTGGAGCACGGACAATTAAGAGACTGTCAGTCAGAATTTAACACTCCACTTTTACCTGCAAAGAAACCTCACTACCGTGAACACTGGTTGGTACGAGATTTAAGAGAAGTTCATGTGAGAACTGCAGACGTGCACCCTGTGCTTCCAAATCCATACACCCTCCTTGTGTCAGTCCCTGACACTAATGCTTATTTCACAGTTCTAGACTTAAAAGAGGCTTTCTTTTGCGTTCCAGTGGATGAACAGAGTCGGCTCATCTCTGCTTTCGGACAGGAAAGCCCGACCGCCGGATGAAAGACTCAACTGTGTTGGACCGTATTGCCGCAAGGATTCAAAGAAAGCCCAACCTTATTTGGTAACGTACTGGTAGAAGAATTAGCGCCATGGCAAGGTAATAACGGACACGTGACGTTGCTGCAATATGTGGATGATCTGTTAATTGGTTTAAGGAATCGCAGTGAACGTTTAGAAGCTACAATTAGTCTGTTGAATTTGGGGTGGCTTGCAGGACACGGCGTCTCCGAAAACAAAGAAATGGAGCGCAGAGCGGAAGGAGATGATTTGGAGAATGGCTGTGCCCACAACAAAGAACCAGCCGAGAGGATTCCTGGGTATGGCTGGATGGTGTCGGCTGGGGATTCCTACTTTTGGACTGATCGCTAAACCACTGCACGCTGCCATCAAGGGGCCGGAGGGACCACAGGAGAGGCAACAACTGGCTTTAGGAGTCCCAAGTCAAACGTTAGGAAGCTGGAAGAGACCTGTGGGGTATTTACCACTGTGTTTGTAGCCCACGCTCTGATCTCTCTCCTACGAAACAAAGGACACCGCTGGATTTCTCCCAGCAGACTGCCCAAACACCAGGCTGTTCTGCTGGAGCAGGATGATGTCACCCTTTCGTGCCTGCCACCTGAAATCCTGAGACTTTGCTGGTGATCTCACAATGAAATGAGCTACCGACAACAATCCAGCAAGTCTACTCCAGACGGCCAAATTGCCAGGATACTCACAGAATCACAGAATGTTCGGGGTTGGAAGGGACCTCTGTGGGTCATCTAGTCCAACCCCCCTGCCGAAGCAGGGTCACCTACAGCAGGCTGCACAGGACCTTGTCCAGGCGGGACTTGAATATCTCCAGAGAAGGAGACTCTTTCTCCTTCTTTACTCCTCTTTTTTCTCTTTTTACTCCTCTTTCTGATTTTCCTTTAGAGTTATACACAGAGGGAAGTAGTTGCATATCTGGAGGAAAGTGATGTGCTGCATACGCAGTAGTAACCAGAGACCACGTTACAACACCTCAGCCCAAAAAGCAGAATTGATTGCTTACTGCAAAAAGAGCAAGTATTTTTCACACATTCCAGATACGCTTTTGGAGTTGCCCATGCTCATGGGGCAATTTGGAAAAAAGAGGACTTCTAAGCACAACAATCCACAAGTCGAAAAGAAAACAACAGGAGAAAGTGTAAAACGAGCAATAACGCCCAGGCACTACCGGCAAATAGATTCTTCACACTTACCCAGATGTAACCAGCAGAAATATTTGTTAGTCCTCGTAAATACTTTTTGTGGCTGGCCTGAACCTTTCCCCTGTTGCACCAACACGGAAGAGAGGTAATTAAAGTAACGTTAAAAGCAACAGTCCCCACATTTGGTACTCCAGAAGGAATACCTTACAAGGGACGGAAAACCATATCCTACTCATGCACTCACAACAAAAGAGGAGAGGAAACAGTTAAACAGTATATCATCTCTCTTGCGCAGATTTTAGCTTCGGCTACATAGGTCCTTCAATCAGAGGACACCGCTGCCCTTGAATACCCCTGTCCAGTCTTTTCTCGTCTACATTTGACCTTGGAAAGAAAGTTACACCGCAGTAAAAGCGGACAGAGTGCACTCCTGGATCCATTACACACTTTCATTGATAGCTATAATCATTGTTTCCATCCTGTTTGCATGTCTGAAGAGTTTGATCACTACACAAATAGCTCAGTCTTACGTATAGGTTGCACAAAATCAAGGTCAGTCCTGTGGAAACATAGGATTTCAATAAGGCTCAGAGGGGCGAAACGTCACACTGAGGAACGAGCAGAGGAATTCAAATGGGAAACGATCATTGAAATGAACCAGACCATTGCTATACACACTCTGTCTGTATGCTGCCATACTGCACACCGCGTAAACAAACCCCAGGCTTGGGGACAGCAGGTCCACACCTGCAAACCTTGGACCCCTCACAGGGAACAAATGTTCCTCGCTTGCTTTCCCCGAGTGCAAGATGCCACCACAAGCACCAGACAGGACACTGCCTTTACCACGACAGCAAGGGGAAAGCCTCCACCCTGGCAAGTGAATTCACCTTGGGAAGGCAGAGAGCAAGGAACCAAGGAGACTGCCCTTCAGGAACGCAATAAGCCTTGGTCGGAACAGGATGATCTAACAACAGAGATGAATTTTTGCCTTCAGAATACTCTTTCTTTGCAACTCGAGTCTCTTACCATCAAGCCTGAAAGTCATCCAAGAACGGGACCCTGCGGCGTATCGCTGAGAAGCTGACGTGGTGACCACTCTGCTCGAGTCTCCTCATCTCAGCTGCAAGCTCGTCAGAAGATGCTGCAAGAGACAAGCAGCACCATGACGTTGCGATACAGAAGAAAACCCAAGCAGCGAGACTCATTGCCCGGCTGCCAGACACCAGAGCGCAGCGAGTTCTGCGAACGGGTACTCAGCAGTGCGCAAGCCAACGCGCTTTAGACAAGACCCTAACAGACTTTCACGAGCATCAGGCCAGGGCGGCCTCTCCGAAAGCCAGTCCCCTCCTCCTCCCACCAGCAGCAGGTGTGCAACAGCAACAGGCACCCACACCACCAGCACAGGCGCATTTGTGACGCTGCTGCCAGAAGAACACTCCACACCGCCTTTCCAGTCCAGCTCTGCACAGCGGGGCAGTGCCAGAACGAAGTCTGCTCGGGCAGCCGCTGCTTGGCCCGGCTGCCATGGCCACGGCCACGGCCATTGCCCAGGCCAGGACCCTGCTCCCCACGCCCACCACCGCTCGGCTGCAGCTCCCCAACCACAGAGCCCTCGGCTGGGTTCTGCCCCCCAGACCCTTCAGCTCTCGGTTAGGAACCTTCTGACCTGCCCCTGTGTCAGCACCAAGGCCGTGCCCAGCTCTCTGCGTTTCCTCACCCAAGGGCCTGGGGCAGACACGGACGGCCACCACACAACTGTCACGATCGCTGCCGGGTGCAAACAGGCGGCACCTCGGGCCCCAGACTCCGGCTCCCGCGCTCAGCCGCGGAACCGCGGGCACCCCGGGCTCCGAGCGCCCGGCCAGACGCCCCGGCTCCCCGGCCCGCAGCGCGCCCGCAGCCGGGGCAGGGCCGAGCTGCCCGCCACCGCCCGCTCCTCGCACGGAAGAGGCTTCCGCCCCTCCTTCGCCGGCGCCTCGGCCCCCGCCGCCCCCCCCCCGAAACCGCCCGCTTCTCCGCCGGGCACCGCCGCTCCGCCCCGCTCCGCCCCCAGCTCCGCCCCCAGCTCCGCCCCCAGCTCCGCCCCCAGCGCCCCGTGCCGGCCGTTGCTTCCCACGCGCCCGCTGGCCCCGCGCCGGCCGTTGCTGCCCGCAGCTTCCCGAAGCCGCGCGCGCGCCCGCCCCGGGATGCGCGGGGGGGAGGGGGGGGGGGAGCGGGGGGAGCCCCGGGGGAAGGGGCCGCCGACAGCCCCGGCCAGAGGCGAGAGCGGCCCGGCAGAGCTTCCCGCCAGGCAGCGCCCGCCCGCAGCTCCGGCAGGAGCGGGCACCGCGGGCAGAGAGCGGCGCCCGGGGAAGAGCCCGGCCCCGGGACCGGCCCGGGGGCAAAGCCGGGCCGCGCAGGAAAGCACAGGCGAGCCCCGCCCGGCCCCGGCGGCCCCTCGGCCCGGCCCCGGCGGCCCTTCGGCCCGGCCCCGGCTCCACCCGAAGCCCCACCGGGGCCAAGCCCCAGCCCCGCGCTGCTGACCTGCTCCGGCCGCTCCCGGGGAGGGCTCGCCGAGGCGGCTCCGCACTCCCGCAGCCCCGGGCACGGCCTCCAGGCCGGCTCTCCCGGGACGGGACGGGACGGGACGGGACGGGACGGGCCGGGCCGGGCCGAGCCCTGCCTCGCCGCTGCGCGGGCAGCTTCCACCGAGCGGCTCTGCCGCGTCCCCGTCGCCTTGGCGACCGCCCCAGCCTCTCTCTCCTGCGGCACCGCGCCGCCCCATTGGCCGGCAGCCTCGATGCCTCTGGGCGCAGCCAATGGCGAGCGCCCTGCTAGGCGACAGGGCCCACAGGCCCAGCTGAGCCCTGGCCCTCCTGCCCGGCCCGGCCCCTCCGCCAGCCCCGGGCCAGGCCGGGCCCAGCCGCCCGGCGCTGCCCGGCCCGACACAGCCCCGACGCGGGGGGAGAGAAAGGGCTCGGGGCTGCGGGGACGGCTCAGCCCCCGCACAGCTCGGCGCAGGAGTGGCCAGGCCCGGCCGGTGCCAGGTTCGGTCCCCCCTTGGCTTTTCCCCCCAGAGGAGCCTCTTCCCAGCAACCGGACGGGCACATGAGCCCGTCAGAACACACGGCCGGGGCCTGGCAGAGGGCACCACGTCCACAAAGACCTCCTCGCCCCTGACCGGGGACTCGGCCAGGCCCTGTGACGCTCTTCCACATCGGTCTCAACAACGTCCGTGTTGGCTCCCTGGAGCAAAACCACCAAGGAATAAACTGGGAACAAACTGGGTAAAACTCCCTGCTGGCGTGTGCCCACATCTCCTCTTCCCTTGCTGTCCACACACAGCTTTGGTGCAGCACAGGCAAAGCATCCACCAGTACCCCCAAGTCCTTCTCGGCAGGGCTGCTCTCAGTCCCCTCATCCCCCCAGCCGGTATTGATAGCAGGGGTTGCCCCGACCCAGATGCAGGACATTGCACTTCACCTTGTTGAACCTCATGAGGTTTACAAAGGCCCATTTCTCGAGCTTGTCCAGGTCCCTCTGGATGGCATCCCGCCCTTCTGGCGTGTCATCTGCACCACTCAGCTTGGTGTTGTCTGCAAGCTTGCTGAGGGTGCGCTTGATCTCGCTGTCCAAGTCATTGATGAAAAGATTAAACAGCACCTGCCCCAGTACAGACCCCTGAGGGACATCACTTGTCACCAGCGTCCACCTGGACATTGAGCCATTGACCACTACCCTCTGGCCGCCACCTTCCAAGCCACCGCATAGTCCACCCATCCAATCCACGTTCCTCCAATTTAGAGAGAAGGATGTTGTGAGGGAATGTGTCAAAGACTTTACAGAAGTCCAGACAGATGACATCCATAGCTCTTCCCTTGTCCGCTGATCTAGCCACGCCATCATAGAAAGCCACTCTGTTGGCCAGACAGGACTTGCCCTTGTCTCCCATAACATCCTCACAGGGGAAGGAAGGGTGGGCTAGATCAGTGGTCAGTGAGGCGGACTGAGAACTGGCTGAATGGCAGAGCTCAGCGCGTTGTCATCAGCGGCGCTGGGTCTAGTTGGAGGCCGGTAACCAGTGGTGTTCCCCAGGGGTCAGTACTCAGCCCAGTCTTGTTTAACTTCTTCATCAATGACCTGCATGAAGAGTTAGAATGTACCCTCAGCAAGTTTGCTGACGACACAAAACTGGGAGGAGTGGTAGACGTCATTGCTGAGCAACTCTCCATCACCTTTGAAAGACATCCTCTGCGATGCAACGACGCGAGGCAAAGTCATCTCCTGCGGTGCAAGGACGCAAAGAGATCCCCCGTGGTGCAAGGACACAAAGACACCCTCTGTGGCGCAACGACGCAGCGCCAACAAAACCTAGACCACTGTTCAAGGTCAGGAAGAGAAGGCAGAAGGGAGCTGTGAAAGGGCCTTTAGCCATCTGAAAGATGCTGCCAAGAAACAGCGAATCAGTTCCTCCCTGTGCACCGTATTGTGGACACGGAGGAGTGAGCTTGAAACGAACCAAAGGAAATGCAGCTGAGGTATTACGGAAGGAGAATGCAGAGGCAGTTGGAAAGACATCTACGCTATCATGAGTTCGAAGGAGAGAAGAGGGAACTACGGTTTGTACCTCATCGTGCAAGGAACAGAGAGCTCTAAATGACATTATTGGTTGGCAGAGCGAAAAGAAACCAAGGGATGTGCTTCTTCACACCTCATGCAGCTGAGCCGCATGGAACGGACTGCAGGTGTTGTAGGGGCCAACGGCAGGCGGACATCCTGTCCGTTCCAAAGGCTGGACTGAATCCCGCCTAGCGTGAGTTACAGAATCACTGAAGTCACGAGCTGCCGAGCCCTTCACTTTCCACGCTAATTAAATCTGGCTTGCCTGCCCGGCACATGTGAAAACCTCTCTGAAAGTTGCCCAGAAATGGTCTTGTGACACAAGAGGTTCTTCTCTGGAAGACTTGTGGGCAGCACCCTGAGGCTGAGCTTACCCTGAACTGAGCCCTGCTGCTCTGCTGGGGGACCCCAGGGGCTCCCCGACATTTTCAGACAAATTCAGAAGCACAAGCCGCTTGGAAACAAAGCCCCCAAGACGCCTCCGCCATTTCATATTGGATTTTCAGGAGAAGCTTTCCCAAGCGGGAGAGGGTGCCATTCGGAGCAAATACACCAGTGCGCAATGGAAGCTGGCAGAAGATAGAAAGGAGACGGTGGTGACCTCGGGATGGCGTGGAGGAGTAAGCACGTCGTGTCAGTGCACCTCTTACGGAATCGTGACACAGGACAAGAAAACTGTCATCTCTGGAAAAGGACAATCTGGTGTGCCTGCACGGGTCAGGCTGACAGTTCTCACGCAAGAACAGGCAATACCTTTCACACACAGTGGATATCGCTTCTCTCGGGCTTCCCTGAGTTTCTCACTGGAGAAAGCGCTTGGCCTTCTTTACGAAAACAAACCAAAGACCTTGTTCAAGAACAGATTAACATTTTCTCCACTGCTTCTTCAGGATTGTTGCCTTTCAGTTTCCACTGTCAGTAAGCACGTTTACAAGCTACAGGGGAGGCCGATGGCTACAACAGAGCGTTATTCTGAGCCTTTGTAAGCACCTAATTTGAAGGGATCTTAGCCAAGTACTTTGTCTCAGCAGTGTGAACTGCTACAGCTCTGTCTCCTCCCGTGTACAACTCCACAAGCCAGCAACCGGCCAACGTCAGGCCAGGAATCCTTGGCCTTACAAGTTCTGTCCCAATGGAGAGACCGGTTTGGCTTCATCTTGGAGAAAGACACAGTGAATCCATAAATTCACTAGAGGTCACAGGGAGGCCAGAAGGGAGAGGTTTATACACATCGCAAGCGGTAAATAAAGAGCTGTATTATTTCTGTGCTCGCAGAATAGGGCAATAACTCCACAGTCCATAGCTGTGAGGAGCTGAGCAAGACATACGGGTAGGGTATCAACTGGCTTTGCTGTGAACCCCGAGAAAGAGAGGGAGAGAGAGGGAGAAAGAGAGCGCAAGCAGCTCTTCTAGCAGGGGACAGAGCAGTTAAAAGAGGGGTGTTATGGTCAGCTGGATGAAACAAGCGGGCAAGGCAGCCGGTCCTTTTTGGGGACTAACAGGAACAAAGCGAAGCCTTTTGCTGGAGGGAGGACAGAGCAGAAGCCCTTGGCCAAGGCCCGGGGGGTTCTCTCGCAACAGAAATGCAAGAGGCTGCTCTCAGGGGGCTGTGGGTAAACTAGCAACAGAGCAAAAAAAAAGATCGAAACCGAAATACCAAGAAGACCGAGTACCTAACCCCAAAGGGTGACTGACAACACGCGTCACAGACCAATGCAAAGAGCAAAGAAGAAAGAAAAGGAAAAAAATAAAACAAACACAAAGACGAAGGAGCATAAACCCTACAGACTTTTTCTTACACTCATAGTTTTGAGGTGAAAGTCAGTGCTCGCCAGCCATTCTCAAGGTGGCTGTTGTCCACCTACAATCAGACCGATTTCAAACCTCTAGCAACAACACAAACTCCGGACTCACGAAACGCCATCGAGAAATCTGTCAGATGTCCATGTAAGTACAGGGCTCTTCTGCCTCTATGCAGAATATAGGCTGTCTACAGAGCAGAGAGATGTCTCTGTACGTAGAGCACACGCTGCTCGTCTGTACAACAGACCCACAGAGGCAGGGCAAGGTGCGGGGCTCCTGCCCGCACGCAGGCGAGGCCCTCTTTGCAGAGCACAGGCAGAAGGGCGAGACAAGGCAAGGCTGCCAGGAGGCTGCCAGGTACCAGAGCCCCCCTCTCGCAGCTTGGTAGAGGCACCCTGCGGCCAGTCTGACCTGCAGTCTCAGCTGCATTCATCGGGCAGATGATCAGGCACTGATGATCAGGCCCTCGTCCCCACGACATCAAGCATCATCCAGGGGAAAAGCAGAGCCTGGGGCCCTGGCAGGATTCTCCACAGGAATCAAGGCTCATCTAGGACCAAATGCATCCTGCTGCTTAGCACCATCGGGCTGGTGGCACAGTCAGGGCTTTGGCTCCTAGGACCATAGGACCCTGCCTTGAGGAGCACAAGCAACAAGGACTGCTGGCCCAGGGACAGGGCCTCCTTGACTGAGCGGGCAAGAGAGCCTCTGCTCGCAGGCTGGCTAAACGCGTGAGGAAGGCCTGCAGCCACACGCACCAGCACAGGCTGCTCAGACTCTGCAGGCAGGCTGCGGGGGGCAGCGAGGAGGCGTCCAGGAGACAGCAGCACAGAGCCACAGCACCTCACACACCACGGCTGAAACCAGAATGACCGGGCACCCCCCTCCGCCAGGTGCTGCGTTCTTACCCACACACAGGGAAAAACTGAGCAAGGATGCAAAGGTCAAGGGCACGCTAAGTCATACCAATACTCCTTTAGGAGTAAACCAGTGTGCCGCTCGTACACACGACAGGCACTGGAAGAAAAACTGCCCACATTTATTGGATCAAGGAAAAGGAACGGAGGCAGCTGCCGAGGTATTGGCAGAGATAGGCTTAGACTGAAGGGGACCGGAGGATGCTGTCAAAGTCTCCCCAGCCCATCCTCTGGTTCCAATAAAGCTGGGCAACAAAACGACAGATTTCTTTTGGGTTTTTTTCTTTCTTTTCAATAGACAGCGCAGCAACTCCCACAGTACTTACTGATTGTAAGGGACCTACAAGTAAAATTAAAACTTGTGGAATTGGTGTCACCGGGAAAAGGACTCTACGGTCATTTTTAGAACCGATGGGCTGTACTACTAGAAATACTACGGTAACTCATTCACTTCTCAATACGCCAGAGTGTCCCTTGCCACTGCTGGGGTGAGATTGGTTATGTAAACTGAGCGCTGCTCAGCTCCATATTCCTCCAGAAAAGGCACGGAAAGCTCAGACACGCTTGTTGACTAAGAAGAGTAACGGAGAAGAAGATATTCCAGAAGAACTATCGGATGCTGTCATTCCTTTAGCATGGGCTGCAGGAACACCAGCACAAACAAAAAGCGTACAACCCGCAAAAAAAATAAATCAAATGGAAATCAGGAGCTCAGCCGGTAAGGAAAAAAAACAGTGTCTCATCAAATTGGAAGCCCGAAAAGGGTTAGAACCCGTAATAAACTCCCTCTTGGAGCACGGACAATTAAGAGACTGTCAGTCAGAATTTAACACTCCACTTTTACCTGCAAAGAAACCTCACTACCGTGAACACTGGTTGGTACGAGATTTAAGAGAAGTTCATGTGAGAACTGCAGACGTGCACCCTGTGCTTCCAAATCCATACACCCTCCTTGTGTCAGTCCCTGACACTAATGCTTATTTCACAGTTCTAGACTTAAAAGAGGCTTTCTTTTGCGTTCCAGTGGATGAACAGAGTCGGCTCATCTCTGCTTTCGGACAGGAAAGCCCGACCGCCGGATGAAAGACTCAACTGTGTTGGACCGTATTGCCGCAAGGATTCAAAGAAAGCCCAACCTTATTTGGTAACGTACTGGTAGAAGAATTAGCGCCATGGCAAGGTAATAACGGACACGTGACGTTGCTGCAATATGTGGATGATCTGTTAATTGGTTTAAGGAATCGCAGTGAACGTTTAGAAGCTACAATTAGTCTGTTGAATTTGGGGTGGCTTGCAGGACACGGCGTCTCCGAAAACAAAGAAATGGAGCGCAGAGCGGAAGGAGATGATTTGGAGAATGGCTGTGCCCACAACAAAGAACCAGCCGAGAGGATTCCTGGGTATGGCTGGATGGTGTCGGCTGGGGATTCCTACTTTTGGACTGATCGCTAAACCACTGCACGCTGCCATCAAGGGGCCGGAGGGACCACAGGAGAGGCAACAACTGGCTTTAGGAGTCCCAAGTCAAACGTTAGGAAGCTGGAAGAGACCTGTGGGGTATTTACCACTGTGTTTGTAGCCCACGCTCTGATCTCTCTCCTACGAAACAAAGGACACCACTGGATTTCTCCCAGCAGACTGCCCAAACACCAGGCTGTTCTGCTGGAGCAGGATGATGTCACCCTTTCGTGCCTGCCACCTGAAATCCTGAGACTTTGCTGGTGATCTCACAATGAAATGAGCTACCGACAACAATCCAGCAAGTCTACTCCAGACGGCCAAATTGCCAGGATACTCACAGAATCACAGAATGTTCGGGGTTGGAAGGGACCTCTGTGGGTCATCTAGTCCAACCCCCCTGCCGAAGCAGGGTCACCTACAGCAGGCTGCACAGGACCTTGTCCAGGCGGGACTTGAATATCTCCAGAGAAGGAGACTCTTTCTCCTTCTTTACTCCTCTTTTTTCTCTTTTTACTCCTCTTTCTGATTTTCCTTTAGAGTTATACACAGAGGGAAGTAGTTGCATATCTGGAGGAAAGTGATGTGCTGCATACGCAGTAGTAACCAGAGACCACGTTACAACACCTCAGCCCAAAAAGCAGAATTGATTGCTTACTGCAAAAAGAGCAAGTATTTTTCACACATTCCAGATACGCTTTTGGAGTTGCCCATGCTCATGGGGCAATTTGGAAAAAAGAGGACTTCTAAGCACAACAATCCACAAGTCGAAAAGAAAACAACAGGAGAAAGTGTAAAACGAGCAATAACGCCCAGGCACTACCGGCAAATAGATTCTTCACACTTACCCAGATGTAACCAGCAGAAATATTTGTTAGTCCTCGTAAATACTTTTTGTGGCTGGCCTGAACCTTTCCCCTGTTGCACCAACACGGAAGAGAGGTAATTAAAGTAACGTTAAAAGCAACAGTCCCCACATTTGGTACTCCAGAAGGAATACCTTACAAGGGACGGAAAACCATATCCTACTCATGCACTCACAACAAAAGAGGAGAGGAAACAGTTAAACAGTATATCATCTCTCTTGCGCAGATTTTAGCTTCGGCTACATAGGTCCTTCAATCAGAGGACACCGCTGCCCTTGAATACCCCTGTCCAGTCTTTTCTCGTCTACATTTGACCTTGGAAAGAAAGTTACACCGCAGTAAAAGCGGACAGAGTGCACTCCTGGATCCATTACACACTTTCATTGATAGCTATAATCATTGTTTCCATCCTGTTTGCATGTCTGAAGAGTTTGATCACTACACAAATAGCTCAGTCTTACGTATAGGTTGCACAAAATCAAGGTCAGTCCTGTGGAAACATAGGATTTCAATAAGGCTCAGAGGGGCGAAACGTCACACTGAGGAACGAGCAGAGGAATTCAAATGGGAAACGATCATTGAAATGAACCAGACCATTGCTATACACACTCTGTCTGTATGCTGCCATACTGCACACCGCGTAAACAAACCCCAGGCTTGGGGACAGCAGGTCCACACCTGCAAACCTTGGACCCCTCACAGGGAACAAATGTTCCTCGCTTGCTTTCCCCGAGTGCAAGATGCCACCACAAGCACCAGACAGGACACTGCCTTTACCACGACAGCAAGGGGAAAGCCTCCACCCTGGCAAGTGAATTCACCTTGGGAAGGCAGAGAGCAAGGAACCAAGGAGACTGCCCTTCAGGAACGCAATAAGCCTTGGTCGGAACAGGATGATCTAACAACAGAGATGAATTTTTGCCTTCAGAATACTCTTTCTTTGCAACTCGAGTCTCTTACCATCAAGCCTGAAAGTCATCCAAGAACGGGACCCTGCGGCGTATCGCTGAGAAGCTGACGTGGTGACCACTCTGCTCGAGTCTCCTCATCTCAGCTGCAAGCTCGTCAGAAGATGCTGCAAGAGACAAGCAGCACCATGACGTTGCGATACAGAAGAAAACCCAAGCAGCGAGACTCATTGCCCGGCTGCCAGACACCAGAGCGCAGCGAGTTCTGCGAACGGGTACTCAGCAGTGCGCAAGCCAACGCGCTTTAGACAAGACCCTAACAGACTTTCACGAGCATCAGGCCAGGGCGGCCTCTCCGAAAGCCAGTCCCCTCCTCCTCCCACCAGCAGCCGGTGTGCAACAGCAACAGGCACCCACACCACCAGCACAGGCGCATTTGTGACGCTGCTGCCAGAAGAACACTCCACACCGCCTTTCCAGTCCAGCTCTGCACAGCGGGGCAGTGCCAGAACGAAGTCTGCTCGGGCAGCCGCTGCTTGGCCCGGCTGCGATGGCCACGGCCACGGCCATTGCCCAAGCCAGGACCCTGCTCCCCACGCCCACCACCGCTCGGCTGCAGCTCCCCAACCACAGAGCCCTCGGCTGGGTTCTGCCCCCCAGACCCTTCAGCTCTCGGTTAGGAACCTTCTGACCTGCCCCTGTGTCAGCACCAAGGCCGTGCCCAGCTCTCTGCGTTTCCTCACCCGAGGGCCTGGGGCAGACACGGACGGCCACCACACAACTGTCACGATCGCTGCCGGGTGCAAACAGGCGGCACCTCGGGCCCCAGACTCCGGCTCCCGCGCTCAGCCGCGGAACCGCGGGCACCCCGGGCTCCGAGCGCCCGGCCAGACGCCCCGGCTCCCCGGCCCGCAGCGCGCCCGCAGCCGGGGCAGGGCCGAGCTGCCCGCCACCGCCCGCTCCTCGCACGGAAGAGGCTTCCGCCCCTCCTTCGCCGGCGCCTCGGCCCCCGCCGCCCCCCCCCCGACACCGCCCGCTTCTCCGCCGGGCACCGCCGCTCCGCCCCGCTCCGCCCCCAGCTCCGCCCCCAGCTCCGCCCCCAGCGCCCCGTGCCGGCCGTTGCTTCCCACGCGCCCGCTGGCCCCGCGCCGGCCGTTGCTGCCCGCAGCTTCCCGAAGCCGCGCGCGCGCCCGCCCCGGGATGCGCGGGGGGGAGGGGGGGGGGGAGCGGGGGGAGCCCCGGGGGAAGGGGCCGCCGACAGCCCCGGCCAGAGGCGAGAGCGGCCCGGCAGAGCTTCCCGCCAGGCAGCGCCCGCCCGCAGCTCCGGCAGGAGCGGGCACCGCGGGCAGAGAGCGGCGCCCGGGGAAGAGCCCGGCCCCGGGACCGGCCCGGGGGCAAAGCCGGGCCGCGCAGGAAAGCACAGGCGAGCCCCGCCCGGCCCCGGCGGCCCCTCGGCCCGGCCCCGGCGGCCCTTCGGCGCGGCCCCGGCTCCACCCGAAGCCCCACCGGGGCCAAGCCCCAGCCCCGCGCTGCTGACCTGCTCCGGCCGCTCCCGGGGAGGGCTCGCCGAGGCGGCTCCGCACTCCCGCAGCCCCGGGCACGGCCTCCAGGCCGGCTCTCCCGGGACGGGACGGGACGGGCCGGGCCGGGCCGGGCCGGGCCGGGCCGAGCCCTGCCTCGCCGCTGCGCGGGCAGCTTCCACCGAGCGGCTCTGCCGCGTCCCCGTCGCCTTGGCGACCGCCCCAGCCTCTCTCTCCTGCGGCACCGCGCCGCCCCATTGGCCGGCAGCCTCGATGCCTCTGGGCGCAGCCAATGGCGAGCGCCCTGCTAGGCGACAGGGCCCACAGGCCCAGCTGAGCCCTGGCCCTCCTGCCCGGCCCGGCCCCTCCGCCAGCCCCGGGCCAGGCCCGGCCCAGCCGCCCGGCGCTGCCCGGCCCGACACAGCCCCGACGCGGGGGGAGAGAAAGGGCTCGGGGCTGCGGGGACGGCTCAGCCCCCGCACAGCTCGGCGCAGGAGTGGCCAGGCCCGGCCGGTGCCAGGTTCGGTCCCCCCTTGGCTTTTCCCCCCAGAGGAGCCTCTTCCCAGCAACCGGACGGGCACATGAGCCCGTCAGAACACACGGCCGGGGCCTGGCAGAGGGCACCACGTCCACAAAGACCTCCTCGCCCCTGACCGGGGACTCGGCCAGGCCCTGTGACGCTCTTCCACATCGGTCTCAACAACGTCCGTGTTGGCTCCCTGGAGCAAAACCACCAAGGAATAAACTGGGAACAAACTGGGTAAAACTCCCTGCTGGCGTGTGCCCACATCTCCTCTTCCCTTGCTGTCCACACACAGCTTTGGTGCAGCACAGGCAAAGCATCCACCAGTACCCCCAAGTCCTTCTCGGCAGGGCTGCTCTCAGTCCCCTCATCCCCCCAGCCGGTATTGATAGCAGGGGTTGCCCCGACCCAGATGCAGGACATTGCACTTCACCTTGTTGAACCTCATGAGGTTTACAAAGGCCCATTTCTCGAGCTTGTCCAGGTCCCTCTGGATGGCATCCCGCCCTTCTGGCGTGTCATCTGCACCACTCAGCTTGGTGTTGTCTGCAAGCTTGCTGAGGGTGCGCTTGATCTCGCTGTCCAAGTCATTGATGAAAAGATTAAACAGCACCTGCCCCAGTACAGACCCCTGAGGGACATCACTTGTCACCAGCGTCCACCTGGACATTGAGCCATTGACCACTACCCTCTGGCCGCCACCTTCCAAGCCACCGCATAGTCCACCCATCCAATCCACGTTCCTCCAATTTAGAGAGAAGGATGTTGTGAGGGAATGTGTCAAAGACTTTACAGAAGTCCAGACAGATGACATCCATAGCTCTTCCCTTGTCCGCTGATCTAGCCACGCCATCATAGAAAGCCACTCTGTTGGCCAGACAGGACTTGCCCTTGTCTCCCATAACATCCTCACAGGGGAAGGAAGGGTGGGCTAGATCAGTGGTCAGTGAGGCGGACTGAGAACTGGCTGAATGGCAGAGCTCAGCGCGTTGTCATCAGCGGCGCTGGGTCTAGTTGGAGGCCGGTAACCAGTGGTGTTCCCCAGGGGTCAGTACTCAGCCCAGTCTTGTTTAACTTCTTCATCAATGACCTGCATGAAGAGTTAGAATGTACCCTCAGCAAGTTTGCTGACGACACAAAACTGGGAGGAGTGGTAGACGTCATTGCTGAGCAACTCTCCATCACCTTTGAAAGACATCCTCTGCGATGCAACGACGCGAGGCAAAGTCATCTCCTGCGGTGCAAGGACGCAAAGAGATCCCCCGTGGTGCAAGGACACAAAGACACCCTCTGTGGCGCAACGACGCAGCGCCAACAAAACCTAGACCACTGTTCAAGGTCAGGAAGAGAAGGCAGAAGGGAGCTGTGAAAGGGCCTTTAGCCATCTGAAAGATGCTGCCAAGAAACAGCGAATCAGTTCCTCCCTGTGCACCGTATTGTGGACACGGAGGAGTGAGCTTGAAACGAACCAAAGGAAATGCAGCTGAGGTATTACGGAAGGAGAATGCAGAGGCAGTTGGAAAGACATCTACGCTATCATGAGTTCGAAGGAGAGAAGAGGGAACTACGGTTTGTACCTCATCGTGCAAGGAACAGAGAGCTCTAAATGACATTATTGGTTGGCAGAGCGAAAAGAAACCAAGGGATGTGCTTCTTCACACCTCATGCAGCTGAGCTGCGGAACGGACTGCAGGTGTTGTAGGGGCCAACGGCAGGCGGACATCCTGTCCGTTCCAAAGGCTGGACTGAATCCCGCCTAGCGTGAGTTACAGAATCACTGAAGTCACGAGCTGCCGAGCCCTTCACTTTCCACGCTAATTAAATCTGGCTTGCCTGCCCGGCACATGTGAAAACCTCTCTGAAAGTTGCCCAGAAATGGTCTTGTGACACAAGAGGTTCTTCTCTGGAAGACTTGTGGGCAGCACCCTGAGGCTGAGCTTACCCTGAACTGAGCCCTGCTGCTCTGCTGGGGGACCCCAGGGGCTCCCCGACATTTTCAGACAAATTCAGAAGCACAAGCCGCTTGGAAACAAAGCCCCCGAGACGCCTCCGCCATTTCATATTGGATTTTCAGGAGAAGCTTTCCCAAGCGGGAGAGGGTGCCATTCGGAGCAAATACACCAGTGCGCAATGGAAGCTGGCAGAAGATAGAAAGGAGACGGTGGTGACCTCGGGATGGCGTGGAGGAGTAAGCACGTCGTGTCAGTGCACCTCTTACGGAATCGTGACACAGGACAAGAAAACTGTCATCTCTGGAAAAGGACAATCTGGTGTGCCTGCACGGGTCAGGCTGACAGTTCTCACGCAAGAACAGGCAATACCTTTCACACACAGTGGATATCGCTTCTCTCGGGCTTCCCTGAGTTTCTCACTGGAGAAAGCGCTTGGCCTTCTTTACGAAAACAAACCAAAGACCTTGTTCAAGAACAGATTAACATTTTCTCCACTGCTTCTTCAGGATTGTTGCCTTTCAGTTTCCACTGTCAGTAAGCACGTTTACAAGCTACAGGGGAGGCCGATGGCTACAACAGAGCGTTATTCTGAGCCTTTGTAAGCACCTAATTTGAAGGGATCTTAGCCAAGTACTTTGTCTCAGCAGTGTGAACTGCTACAGCTCTGTCTCCTCCCGTGTACAACTCCACAAGCCAGCAACCGGCCAACGTCAGGCCAGGAATCCTTGGCCTTACAAGTTCTGTCCCAATGGAGAGACCGGTTTGGCTTCATCTTGGAGAAAGACACAGTGAATCCATAAATTCACTAGAGGTCACAGGGAGGCCAGAAGGGAGAGGTTTATACACATCGCAAGCGGTAAATAAAGAGCTGTATTATTTCTGTGCTCGCAGAATAGGGCAATAACTCCACAGTCCATAGCTGTGAGGAGCTGAGCAAGACATACGGGTAGGGTATCAACTGGCTTTGCTGTGAACCCCGAGAAAGAGAGGGAGAGAGAGGGAGAAAGAGAGCGCAAGCAGCTCTTCTAGCAGGGGACAGAGCAGTTAAAAGAGGGGTGTTATGGTCAGCTGGATGAAACAAGCGGGCAAGGCAGCCGGTCCTTTTTGGGGACTAACAGGAACAAAGCGAAGCCTTTTGCTGGAGGGAGGACAGAGCAGAAGCCCTTGGCCAAGGCCCGGGGGGTTCTCTCGCAACAGAAATGCAAGAGGCTGCTCTCAGGGGGCTGTGGGTAAACTAGCAACAGAGCAAAAAAAAAGATCGAAACCGAAATACCAAGAAGACCGACTACCTAACCCCAAAGGGTGACTGACAACACGCGTCACAGACCAATGCAAAGAGCAAAGAAGAAAGAAAAGGAAAAAAATAAAACAAACACAAAGACGAAGGAGCATAAACCCTACAGACTTTTTCTTACACTCATAGTTTTGAGGTGAAAGTCAGTGCTCGCCAGCCATTCTCAAGGTGGCTGTTGTCCACCTACAATCAGACCGATTTCAAACCTCTAGCAACAACACAAACTCCGGACTCACGAAACGCCATCGAGAAATCTGTCAGATGTCCATGTAAGTACAGGGCTCTTCTGCCTCTATGCAGAATATAGGCTGTCTACAGAGCAGAGAGACGTCTCTGTACGTAGAGCACACGCTGCTCGTCTGTACAACAGACCCACAGAGGCAGGGCAAGGTGCGGGGCTCCTGCCCGCACGCAGGCGAGGCCCTCTTTGCAGAGCACAGGCAGAAGGGCGAGACAAGGCAAGGCTGCCAGGAGGCTGCCAGGTACCAGAGCCCCCCTCTCGCAGCTTGGTAGAGGCACCCTGCGGCCAGTCTGACCTGCAGTCTCAGCTGCATTCATCGGGCAGATGATCAGGCACTGATGATCAGGCCCTCGTCCCCACGACATCAAGCATCATCCAGGGGAAAAGCAGAGCCTGGGGCCCTGGCAGGATTCTCCACAGGAATCAAGGCTCATCTAGGACCAAATGCATCCTGCTGCTTAGCACCGTCGGGCTGGTGGCACAGTCAGGGCTTTGGCTCCTAGGACCATAGGACCCTGCCTTGAGGAGCACAAGCAACAAGGACTGCTGGCCCAGGGACAGGGCCTCCTTGACTGAGCGGGCAAGAGAGCCTCTGCTCGCAGGCTGGCTAAACGCGTGAGGAAGGCCTGCAGCCACACGCACCAGCACAGGCTGCTCAGACTCTGCAGGCAGGCTGCGGGGGGCAGCGAGGAGGCGTCCAGGAGACAGCAGCACAGAGCCACAGCACCTCACACACCACGGCTGAAACCAGAATGACCGGGCACCCCCCTCCGCCAGGTGCTGCGTTCTTACCCACACACAGGGAAAAACTGAGCAAGGATGCAAAGGTCAAGGGCACGCTAAGTCATACCAATACTCCTTTAGGAGTAAACCAGTGTGCCGCTCGTACACACGACAGGCACTGGAAGAAAAACTGCCCACATTTATTGGATCAAGGAAAAGGAACGGAGGCAGCTGCCGAGGTATTGGCAGAGATAGGCTTAGACTGAAGGGGACCGGAGGATGCTGTCAAAGTCTCCCCAGCCCATCCTCTGGTTCCAATAAAGCTGGGCAACAAAACGACAGATTTCTTTTGGGTTTTTTTCTTTCTTTTCAATAGACAGCGCAGCAACTCCCACAGTACTTACTGATTGTAAGGGACCTACAAGTAAAATTAAAACTTGTGGAATTGGTGTCACCGGGAAAAGGACTCTACGGTCATTTTTAGAACCGATGGGCTGTACTACTAGAAATACTACGGTAACTCATTCACTTCTCAATACGCCAGAGTGTCCCTTGCCACTGCTGGGGTGAGATTGGTTATGTAAACTGAGCGCTGCTCAGCTCCATATTCCTCCAGAAAAGGCACGGAAAGCTCAGACACGCTTGTTGACTAAGAAGAGTAACGGAGAAGAAGATATTCCAGAAGAACTATCGGATGCTGTCATTCCTTTAGCATGGGCTGCAGGAACACCAGCACAAACAAAAAGCGTACAACCCGCAAAAAAAATAAATCAAATGGAAATCAGGAGCTCAGCCGGTAAGGAAAAAAAACAGCGTCTCATCAAATTGGAAGCCCGAAAAGGGTTAGAACCCGTAATAAACTCCCTCTTGGAGCACGGACAATTAAGAGACTGTCAGTCAGAATTTAACACTCCACTTTTACCTGCAAAGAAACCTCACTACCGTGAACACTGGTTGGTACGAGATTTAAGAGAAGTTCATGTGAGAACTGCAGACGTGCACCCTGTGCTTCCAAATCCATACACCCTCCTTGTGTCAGTCCCTGACACTAATGCTTATTTCACAGTTCTAGACTTAAAAGAGGCTTTCTTTTGCGTTCCAGTGGATGAACAGAGTCGGCTCATCTCTGCTTTCGGACAGGAAAGCCCGACCGCCGGATGAAAGACTCAACTGTGTTGGACCGTATTGCCGCAAGGATTCAAAGAAAGCCCAACCTTATTTGGTAACGTACTGGTAGAAGAATTAGCGCCATGGCAAGGTAATAACGGACACGTGACGTTGCTGCAATATGTGGATGATCTGTTAATTGGTTTAAGGAATCGCAGTGAACGTTTAGAAGCTACAATTAGTCTGTTGAATTTGGGGTGGCTTGCAGGACACGGCGTCTCCGAAAACAAAGAAATGGAGCGCAGAGCGGAAGGAGATGATTTGGAGAATGGCTGTGCCCACAACAAAGAACCAGCCGAGAGGATTCCTGGGTATGGCTGGATGGTGTCGGCTGGGGATTCCTACTTTTGGACTGATCGCTAAACCACTGCACGCTGCCATCAAGGGGCCGGAGGGACCACAGGAGAGGCAACAACTGGCTTTAGGAGTCCCAAGTCAAACGTTAGGAAGCTGGAAGAGACCTGTGGGGTATTTACCACTGTGTTTGTAGCCCACGCTCTGATCTCTCTCCTACGAAACAAAGGACACCGCTGGATTTCTCCCAGCAGACTGCCCAAACACCAGGCTGTTCTGCTGGAGCAGGATGATGTCACCCTTTCGTGCCTGCCACCTGAAATCCTGAGACTTTGCTGGTGATCTCACAATGAAATGAGCTACCGACAACAATCCAGCAAGTCTACTCCAGACGGCCAAATTGCCAGGATACTCACAGAATCACAGAATGTTCGGGGTTGGAAGGGACCTCTGTGGGTCATCTAGTCCAACCCCCCTGCCGAAGCAGGGTCACCTACAGCAGGCTGCACAGGACCTTGTCCAGGCGGGACTTGAATATCTCCAGAGAAGGAGACTCTTTCTCCTTCTTTACTCCTCTTTTTTCTCTTTTTACTCCTCTTTCTGATTTTCCTTTAGAGTTATACACAGAGGGAAGTAGTTGCATATCTGGAGGAAAGTGATGTGCTGCATACGCAGTAGTAACCAGAGACCACGTTACAACACCTCAGCCCAAAAAGCAGAATTGATTGCTTACTGCAAAAAGAGCAAGTATTTTTCACACATTCCAGATACGCTTTTGGAGTTGCCCATGCTCATGGGGCAATTTGGAAAAAAGAGGACTTCTAAGCACAACAATCCACAAGTCGAAAAGAAAACAATAGGAGAAAGTGTAAAACGAGCAATAACGCCCAGGCACTACCGGCAAATAGATTCTTCACACTTACCCAGATGTAACCAGCAGAAATATTTGTTAGTCCTCGTAAATACTTTTTGTGGCTGGCCTGAACCTTTCCCCTGTTGCACCAACACGGAAGAGAGGTAATTAAAGTAACGTTAAAAGCAACAGTCCCCACATTTGGTACTCCAGAAGGAATACCTTACAAGGGACGGAAAACCATATCCTACTCATGCACTTACAACAAAAGAGGAGAGGAAACAGTTAAACAGTATATCATCTCTCTTGCGCAGATTTTAGCTTCGGCTACATAGGTCCTTCAATCAGAGGACACCGCTGCCCTTGAATACCCCTGTCCAGTCTTTTCTCGTCTACATTTGACCTTGGAAAGAAAGTTACACCGCAGTAAAAGCGGACAGAGTGCACTCCTGGATCCATTACACACTTTCATTGATAGCTATAATCATTGTTTCCATCCTGTTTGCATGTCTGAAGAGTTTGATCACTACACAAATAGCTCAGTCTTACGTATAGGTTGCACAAAATCAAGGTCAGTCCTGTGGAAACATAGGATTTCAATAAGGCTCAGAGGGGCGAAACGTCACACTGAGGAACGAGCAGAGGAATTCAAATGGGAAACGATCATTGAAATGAACCAGACCATTGCTATACACACTCTGTCTGTATGCTGCCATACTGCACACCGCGTAAACAAACCCCAGGCTTGGGGACAGCAGGTCCACACCTGCAAACCTTGGACCCCTCACAGGGAACAAATGTTCCTCGCTTGCTTTCCCCGAGTGCAAGATGCCACCACAAGCACCAGACAGGACACTGCCTTTACCACGACAGCAAGGGGAAAGCCTCCACCCTGGCAAGTGAATTCACCTTGGGAAGGCAGAGAGCAAGGAACCAAGGAGACTGCCCTTCAGGAACGCAATAAGCCTTGGTCGGAACAGGATGATCTAACAACAGAGATGAATTTTTGCCTTCAGAATACTCTTTCTTTGCAACTCGAGTCTCTTACCATCAAGCCTGAAAGTCATCCAAGAACGGGACCCTGCGGCGTATCGCTGAGAAGCTGACGTGGTGACCGCTCTGCTCGAGTCTCCTCATCTCAGCTGCAAGCTCGTCAGAAGATGCTGCAAGAGACAAGCAGCACCATGACGTTGCGATACAGAAGAAAACCCAAGCAGCGAGACTCATTGCCCGGCTGCCAGACACCAGAGCGCAGCGAGTTCTGCGAACGGGTACTCAGCAGTGCGCAAGCCAACGCGCTTTAGACAAGACCCTAACAGACTTTCACGAGCATCAGGCCAGGGCGGCCTCTCCGAAAGCCAGTCCCCTTCTCCTCCCACCAGCAGCAGGTGTGCAACAGCAACAGGCACCCACACCACCAGCACAGGTGCATTTGTGACGCTACTGCCAGAAGAACACTCCACACCGCCTTTCCAGTCCAGCTCTGCACAGCGGGGCAGTGCCAGAACGAAGTCTGCTCGGGCAGCCGCTGCTTGGCCCGGCTGCCATGGCCACGGCCATGGCTATTGCCCAAGCCAGGACCCTGCTCCCCACGCCCACCACCGCTCGGCTGCAGCTCCCCAACCACAGAGCCCTCGGCTGGGTTCTGCCCCCCAGACCCTTCAGCTCTCGGTTAGGAACCTTCTGACCTGCCCCTGTGTCAGCACCAAGGCCGTGCCCAGCTCTCTGCGTTTCCTCACCCAAGGGCCTGGGGCAGACACGGACGGCCACCACACAACTGTCACGATCGCTGCCGGGTGCAAACAGGCGGCACCTCGGGCCCCAGACTCCGGCTCCCGCGCTCAGCCGCGGAACCGCGGGCACCCCGGGCTCCGAGCGCCCGGCCAGACGCCCCGGCTCCCCGGCCCGCAGCGCGCCCGCAGCCGGGGCAGGGCCGAGCTGCCCGCCGCCGCCCGCTCCTCGCACGGAAGCGGCTTCCGCCCCCCCTTCGCCGGCGCCTCGGCCCCCGCCGCCCCCCCCCCCCCCGACACCGCCCGCTTCTCCGCCGGGCACCGCCGCTCCGCCCCGCTCCGCCCCGCTCCGCCCCGCTCCGCCCCCAGCTCCGCCCCCAGCTCCGCCCCCAGCGCCCCGTGCCGGCCGTTGCTTCCCACGCGCCCGCTGGCCCCGCGCCGGCCGTTGCTGCCCGCAGCTTCCCGAAGCCGCGCGCGCGCCCGCCCCGGGATGCGCGGGGGGGAGGGGGGGGGGGGAGCGGGGGGAGCCCCGGGGGAAGGGGCCGCCGACAGCCCCGGCCAGAGGCGAGAGCGGCCCGGCAGAGCTTCCCGCCAGGCAGCGCCCGCCCGCAGCTCCGGCAGGAGCGGGCACCGCGGGCAGAGAGCGGCGCCCGGGGAAGAGCCCGGCCCCGGGACCGGCCCGGGGGCAATGCCGGGCCGCGCAGGAAAGCACAGGCGAGCCCCGCCCGGCCCCGGCGGCCCCTCGGCGCGGCCCCGGCGGCCCTTCGGCGCGGCCACGGCGGCCCTTCGGCCCGGCCCCGGCGGCCCTTCGGCCCGGCCCCGGCTCCACCCGAAGCCCCACCGGGGCCAAGCCCCAGCCCCGCGCTGCTGACCTGCTCCGGCCGCTCCCGGGGAGGGCTCGCCGAGGCGGCTCCGCACTCCCGCAGCCCCGGGCACGGCCTCCAGGCCGGCTCTCCCGGGACGGGACGGGCCGGGACGGGCCGGGCCGGGCCGAGCCTGCCCGGGCCCTGCCTCGCCGCTGCGCGGGCAGCTTCCCCCGAGCGGCTCTGCCGCGTCCCCGTCGCCTTGGCGACCGCCCCAGCCTCTCTCTCCTGCGGCACCGCGCCGCCCCATTGGCCGGCAGCCTCGATGCCTCTGGGCGCAGCCAATGGCGAGCGCCCTGCTAGGCGACAGGGCCCACAGGCCCAGCTGAGCCCTGGCCCTCCTGCCCGGCCCGGCCCCTCCGCCAGCCCCGGGCCAGGCCCGGCCCAGCCGCCCGGCGCTGCCCGGCCCGACACAGCCCCGACGCGGGGGGAGAGAAAGGGCTCGGGGCTGCGGGGACGGCTCAGCCCCCGCACAGCTCGGCGCAGGAGTGGCCAGGCCCGGCCGGTGCCAGGTTCGGTTCCCCCTTGGCTTTTCCCCCCAGAGGAGCCTCTTCCCAGCAACCGGACGGGCACATGAGCCCGTCAGAACACACGGCCGGGGCCTGGCAGAGGGCACCACGTCCACAAAGACCTCCTCGCCCCTGACCGGGGACTCGGCCAGGCCCTGTGACGCTCTTCCACATCGGTCTCAACAACGTCCGTGTTGGCTCCCTGGAGCAAAACCACCAAGGAATAAACTGGGAACAAACTGGGTAAAACTCCCTGCTGGCGTGTGCCCACATCTCCTCTTCCCTTGCTGTCCACACACAGCTTTGGTGCAGCACAGGCAAAGCATCCACCAGTACCCCCAAGTCCTTCTCAGCAGGGCTGCTCTCAGTCCCCTCATTCTCCCAGCCGGTATTGATAGCAGGGGTTGCCCCGACCCAGATGCAGGACATCGCACTTCACCTTGTTGAACCTCATGAGGTTTACAAAGGCCCATTTCTCGAGCTTGTCCAGGTCCCTCTGGATGGCATCCCGCCCTTCTGGCGTGTCATCTGCACCACTCAGCTTGGTGTTGTCTGCAAGCTTGCTGAGGGTGCGCTTGATCTCGCTGTCCAAGTCATTGATGAAAAGATTAAACAGCACCTGCCCCAGTACAGACCCCTGAGGGACATCACTTGTCACCAGCGTCCACCTGGACATTGAGCCATTGACCACTACCCTCTGGCCGCCACCTTCCAAGCCACCGCATAGTCCACCCATCCAATCCACGTTCCTCCAATTTAGAGAGAAGGATGTTGTGAGGGAATGTGTCAAAGACTTTACAGAAGTCCAGACAGATGACATCCATAGCTCTTCCCTTGTCCGCTGATCTAGCCACGCCATCATAGAAAGCCACTCTGTTGGCCAGACAGGACTTGCCCTTGTCTCCCATAACATCCTCACAGGGGAAGGAAGGGTGGGCTAGATCAGTGGTCAGTGAGGCGGACTGAGAACTGGCTGAATGGCAGAGCTCAGCGCGTTGTCATCAGCGGCGCTGGGTCTAGTTGGAGGCCGGTAACCAGTGGTGTTCCCCAGGGGTCAGTACTCAGCCCAGTCTTGTTTAACTTCTTCATCAATGACCTGCATGAAGAGTTAGAATGTACCCTCAGCAAGTTTGCTGACGACACAAAACTGGGAGGAGTGGTAGACGTCATTGCTGAGCAACTCTCCATCACCTTTGAAAGACATCCTCTGCGATGCAACGACGCGAGGCAAAGTCATCTCCTGCGGTGCAAGGACGCAAAGAGATCCCCCGTGGTGCAAGGACACAAAGACACCCTCTGTGGCGCAACGACGCAGCGCCAACAAAACCTAGACCACTGTTCAAGGTCAGGAAGAGAAGGCAGAAGGGAGCTGTGAAAGGGCCTTTAGCCATCTGAAAGATGCTGCCAAGAAACAGCGAATCAGTTCCTCCCTGTGCACCGTATTGTGGACACGGAGGAGTGAGCTTGAAACGAACCAAAGGAAATGCAGCTGAGGTATTACGGAAGGAGAATGCAGAGGCAGTTGGAAAGACATCTACGCTATCATGAGTTCGAAGGAGAGAAGAGGGAACTACGGTTTGTACCTCATCGTGCAAGGAACAGAGAGCTCTAAATGACATTATTGGTTGGCAGAGCGAAAAGAAACCAAGGGATGTGCTTCTTCACACCTCATGCAGCTGAGCTGCGGAACGGACTGCAGGTGTTGTAGGGGCCAACGGCAGGCGGACATCCTGTCCGTTCCAAAGGCTGGACTGAATCCCGCCTAGCGTGAGTTACAGAATCACTGAAGTCACGAGCTGCCGAGCCCTTCACTTTCCACGCTAATTAAATCTGGCTTGCCTGCCCGGCACATGTGAAAACCTCTCTGAAAGTTGCCCAGAAATGGTCTTGTGACACAAGAGGTTCTTCTCTGGAAGACTTGTGGGCAGCACCCTGAGGCTGAGCTTACCCTGAACTGAGCCCTGCTGCTCTGCTGGGGGACCCCAGGGGCTCCCCGACATTTTCAGACAAATTCAGAAGCACAAGCCGCTTGGAAACAAAGCCCCCGAGACGCCTCCGCCATTTCATATTGGATTTTCAGGAGAAGCTTTCCCAAGCGGGAGAGGGTGCCATTCGGAGCAAATACACCAGTGCGCAATGGAAGCTGGCAGAAGATAGAAAGGAGACGGTGGTGACCTCGGGATGGCGTGGAGGAGTAAGCACGTCGTGTCAGTGCACCTCTTACGGAATCGTGACACAGGACAAGAAAACTGTCATCTCTGGAAAAGGACAATCTGGTGTGCCTGCACGGGTCAGGCTGACAGTTCTCACGCAAGAACAGGCAATACCTTTCACACACAGTGGATATCGCTTCTCTCGGGCTTCCCTGAGTTTCTCACTGGAGAAAGCGCTTGGCCTTCTTTACGAAAACAAACCAAAGACCTTGTTCAAGAACAGATTAACATTTTCTCCACTGCTTCTTCAGGATTGTTGCCTTTCAGTTTCCACTGTCAGTAAGCACGTTTACAAGCTACAGGGGAGGCCGATGGCTACAACAGAGCGTTATTCTGAGCCTTTGTAAGCACCTAATTTGAAGGGATCTTAGCCAAGTACTTTGTCTCAGCAGTGTGAACTGCTACAGCTCTGTCTCCTCCCGTGTACAACTCCACAAGCCAGCAACCGGCCAACGTCAGGCCAGGAATCCTTGGCCTTACAAGTTCTGTCCCAATGGAGAGACCGGTTTGGCTTCATCTTGGAGAAAGACACAGTGAATCCATAAATTCACTAGAGGTCACAGGGAGGCCAGAAGGGAGAGGTTTATACACATCGCAAGCGGTAAATAAAGAGCTGTATTATTTCTGTGCTCGCAGAATAGGGCAATAACTCCACAGTCCATAGCTGTGAGGAGCTGAGCAAGACATACGGGTAGGGTATCAACTGGCTTTGCTGTGAACCCCGAGAAAGAGAGGGAGAGAGAGAGAGAAAGAGAGCGCAAGCAGCTCTCCTAGCAGGGGACAGAGCAGTTAAAAGAGGGGTGTTATGGTCAGCTGGATGAAACAAGCGGGCAAGGCAGCCGGTCCTTTTTGGGGACTAACAGGAACAAAGCGAAGCCTTTTGCTGGAGGGAGGACAGAGCAGAAGCCCTTGGCCAAGGCCCGGGGGGTTCTCTCGCAACAGAAATGCAAGAGGCTGCTCTCAGGGGGCTGTGGGTAAACTAGCAACAGAGCAAAAAAAAAGATCGAAACCGAAATACCAAGAAGACCGAATACCTAACCCCAAAGGGTGACTGACAACACGCGTCACAGACCCATGCAAAGAGCAAAGAAGAAAGAAAAGGAAAAAAATAAAACAAACACAAAGACGAAGGAGCATAAACCCTACAGACTTTTTCTTACACTCATAGTTTTGAGGTGAAAGTCAGTGCTCGCCAGCCATTCTCAAGGTGGCTGTTGTCCACCTACAATCAGACCGATTTCAAACCTCTAGCAACAACACAAACTCCGGACTCACGAAACGCCATCGAGAAATCTGTCAGATGTCCATGTAAGTACAGGGCTCTTCTGCCTCTATGCAGAATATAGGCTGTCTACAGAGCAGAGAGATGTCTCTGTACGTAGAGCACACGCTGCTCGTCTGTACAACAGACCCACAGAGGCAGGGCAAGGTGCGGGGCTCCTGCCCGCACGCAGGCGAGGCCCTCTTTGCAGAGCACAGGCAGAAGGGCGAGACAAGGCAAGGCTGCCAGGAGGCTGCCAGGTACCAGAGCCCCCCTCTCGCAGCTTGGTAGAGGCACCCTGCGGCCAGTCTGACCTGCAGTCTCAGCTGCATTCATCGGGCAGATGATCAGGCACTGATGATCAGGCCCTCGTCCCCACGACATCAAGCATCATCCAGGGGAAAAGCAGAGCCTGGGGCCCTGGCAGGATTCTCCACAGGAATCAAGGCTCATCTAGGACCAAATGCATCCTGCTGCTTAGCACCGTCGGGCTGGTGGCACAGTCAGGGCTTTGGCTCCTAGGACCATAGGACCCTGCCTTGAGGAGCACAAGCAACAAGGACTGCTGGCCCAGGGACAGGGCCTCCTTGACTGAGCGGGCAAGAGAGCCTCTGCTCGCAGGCTGGCTAAACGCGTGAGGAAGGCCTGCAGCCACACGCACCAGCACAGGCTGCTCAGACTCTGCAGGCAGGCTGCGGGGGGCAGCGAGGAGGCGTCCAGGAGACAGCAGCACAGAGCCACAGCACCTCACACACCACGGCTGAAACCAGAATGACCGGGCACCCCCCTCCGCCAGGTGCTGCGTTCTTACCCACACACAGGGAAAAACTGAGCAAGGATGCAAAGGTCAAGGGCACGCTAAGTCATACCAATACTCCTTTAGGAGTAAACCAGTGTGCCGCTCGTACACACGACAGGCACTGGAAGAAAAACTGCCCACATTTATTGGATCAAGGAAAAGGAACGGAGGCAGCTGCCGAGGTATTGGCAGAGATAGGCTTAGACTGAAGGGGACCGGAGGATGCTGTCAAAGTCTCCCCAGCCCATCCTCTGGTTCCAATAAAGCTGGGCAACAAAACGACAGATTTCTTTTGGGTTTTTTTCTTTCTTTTCAATAGACAGCGCAGCAACTCCCACAGTACTTACTGATTGTAAGGGACCTACAAGTAAAATTAAAACTTGTGGAATTGGTGTCACCGGGAAAAGGACTCTACGGTCATTTTTAGAACCGATGGGCTGTACTACTAGAAATACTACGGTAACTCATTCACTTCTCAATACGCCAGAGTGTCCCTTGCCACTGCTGGGGTGAGATTGGTTATGTAAACTGAGCGCTGCTCAGCTCCATATTCCTCCAGAAAAGGCACGGAAAGCTCAGACACGCTTGTTGACTAAGAAGAGTAACGGAGAAGAAGATATTCCAGAAGAACTATCGGATGCTGTCATTCCTTTAGCATGGGCTGCAGGAACACCAGCACAAACAAAAAGCGTACAACCCGCAAAAAAAATAAATCAAATGGAAATCAGGAGCTCAGCCGGTAAGGAAAAAAAACAGCGTCTCATCAAATTGGAAGCCCGAAAAGGGTTAGAACCCGTAATAAACTCCCTCTTGGAGCACGGACAATTAAGAGACTGTCAGTCAGAATTTAACACTCCACTTTTACCTGCAAAGAAACCTCACTACCGTGAACACTGGTTGGTACGAGATTTAAGAGAAGTTCATGTGAGAACTGCAGACGTGCACCCTGTGCTTCCAAATCCATACACCCTCCTTGTGTCAGTCCCTGACACTAATGCTTATTTCACAGTTCTAGACTTAAAAGAGGCTTTCTTTTGCGTTCCAGTGGATGAACAGAGTCGGCTCATCTCTGCTTTCGGACAGGAAAGCCCGACCGCCGGATGAAAGACTCAACTGTGTTGGACCGTATTGCCGCAAGGATTCAAAGAAAGCCCAACCTTATTTGGTAACGTACTGGTAGAAGAATTAGCGCCATGGCAAGGTAATAACGGACACGTGACGTTGCTGCAATATGTGGATGATCTGTTAATTGGTTTAAGGAATCGCAGTGAACGTTTAGAAGCTACAATTAGTCTGTTGAATTTGGGGTGGCTTGCAGGACACGGCGTCTCCGAAAACAAAGAAATGGAGCGCAGAGCGGAAGGAGATGATTTGGAGAATGGCTGTGCCCACAACAAAGAACCAGCCGAGAGGATTCCTGGGTATGGCTGGATGGTGTCGGCTGGGGATTCCTACTTTTGGACTGATCGCTAAACCACTGCACGCTGCCATCAAGGGGCCGGAGGGACCACAGGAGAGGCAACAACTGGCTTTAGGAGTCCCAAGTCAAACGTTAGGAAGCTGGAAGAGACCTGTGGGGTATTTACCACTGTGTTTGTAGCCCACGCTCTGATCTCTCTCCTACGAAACAAAGGACACCGCTGGATTTCTCCCAGCAGACTGCCCAAACACCAGGCTGTTCTGCTGGAGCAGGATGATGTCACCCTTTCGTGCCTGCCACCTGAAATCCTGAGACTTTGCTGGTGATCTCACAATGAAATGAGCTACCGACAACAATCCAGCAAGTCTACTCCAGACGGCCAAATTGCCAGGATACTCACAGAATCACAGAATGTTCGGGGTTGGAAGGGACCTCTGTGGGTCATCTAGTCCAACCCCCCTGCCGAAGCAGGGTCACCTACAGCAGGCTGCACAGGACCTTGTCCAGGCGGGACTTGAATATCTCCAGAGAAGGAGACTCTTTCTCCTTCTTTACTCCTCTTTTTTCTCTTTTTACTCCTCTTTCTGATTTTCCTTTAGAGTTATACACAGAGGGAAGTAGTTGCATATCTGGAGGAAAGTGATGTGCTGCATACGCAGTAGTAACCAGAGACCACGTTACAACACCTCAGCCCAAAAAGCAGAATTGATTGCTTACTGCAAAAAGAGCAAGTATTTTTCACACATTCCAGATACGCTTTTGGAGTTGCCCATGCTCATGGGGCAATTTGGAAAAAAGAGGACTTCTAAGCACAACAATCCACAAGTCGAAAAGAAAACAATAGGAGAAAGTGTAAAACGAGCAATAACGCCCAGGCACTACCGGCAAATAGATTCTTCACACTTACCCAGATGTAACCAGCAGAAATATTTGTTAGTCCTCGTAAATACTTTTTGTGGCTGGCCTGAACCTTTCCCCTGTTGCACCAACACGGAAGAGAGGTAATTAAAGTAACGTTAAAAGCAACAGTCCCCACATTTGGTACTCCAGAAGGAATACCTTACAAGGGACGGAAAACCATATCCTACTCATGCACTTACAACAAAAGAGGAGAGGAAACAGTTAAACAGTATATCATCTCTCTTGCGCAGATTTTAGCTTCGGCTACATAGGTCCTTCAATCAGAGGACACCGCTGCCCTTGAATACCCCTGTCCAGTCTTTTCTCGTCTACATTTGACCTTGGAAAGAAAGTTACACCGCAGTAAAAGCGGACAGAGTGCACTCCTGGATCCATTACACACTTTCATTGATAGCTATAATCATTGTTTCCATCCTGTTTGCATGTCTGAAGAGTTTGATCACTACACAAATAGCTCAGTCTTACGTATAGGTTGCACAAAATCAAGGTCAGTCCTGTGGAAACATAGGATTTCAATAAGGCTCAGAGGGGCGAAACGTCACACTGAGGAACGAGCAGAGGAATTCAAATGGGAAACGATCATTGAAATGAACCAGACCATTGCTATACACACTCTGTCTGTATGCTGCCATACTGCACACCGCGTAAACAAACCCCAGGCTTGGGGACAGCAGGTCCACACCTGCAAACCTTGGACCCCTCACAGGGAACAAATGTTCCTCGCTTGCTTTCCCCGAGTGCAAGATGCCACCACAAGCACCAGACAGGACACTGCCTTTACCACGACAGCAAGGGGAAAGCCTCCACCCTGGCAAGTGAATTCACCTTGGGAAGGCAGAGAGCAAGGAACCAAGGAGACTGCCCTTCAGGAACGCAATAAGCCTTGGTCGGAACAGGATGATCTAACAACAGAGATGAATTTTTGCCTTCAGAATACTCTTTCTTTGCAACTCGAGTCTCTTACCATCAAGCCTGAAAGTCATCCAAGAACGGGACCCTGCGGCGTATCGCTGAGAAGCTGACGTGGTGACCACTCTGCTCGAGTCTCCTCATCTCAGCTGCAAGCTCGTCAGAAGATGCTGCAAGAGACAAGCAGCACCATGACGTTGCGATACAGAAGAAAACCCAAGCAGCGAGACTCATTGCCCGGCTGCCAGACACCAGAGCGCAGCGAGTTCTGCGAACGGGTACTCAGCAGTGCGCAAGCCAACGCGCTTTAGACAAGACCCTAACAGACTTTCACGAGCATCAGGCCAGGGCGGCCTCTCCGAAAGCCAGTCCCCTTCTCCTCCCACCAGCAGCAGGTGTGCAACAGCAACAGGCACCCACACCACCAGCACAGGTGCATTTGTGACGCTACTGCCAGAAGAACACTCCACACCGCCTTTCCAGTCCAGCTCTGCACAGCGGGGCAGTGCCAGAACGAAGTCTGCTCGGGCAGCCGCTGCTTGGCCCGGCTGCCATGGCCACGGCCATGGCTATTGCCCAAGCCAGGACCCTGCTCCCCACGCCCACCACCGCTCGGCTGCAGCTCCCCAACCACAGAGCCCTCGGCTGGGTTCTGCCCCCCAGACCCTTCAGCTCTCGGTTAGGAACCTTCTGACCTGCCCCTGTGTCAGCACCAAGGCCGTGCCCAGCTCTCTGCGTTTCCTCACCCAAGGGCCTGGGGCAGACACGGACGGCCACCACACAACTGTCACGATCGCTGCCGGGTGCAAACAGGCGGCACCTCGGGCCCCAGACTCCGGCTCCCGCGCTCAGCCGCGGAACCGCGGGCACCCCGGGCTCCGAGCGCCCGGCCAGACGCCCCGGCTCCCCGGCCCGCAGCGCGCCCGCAGCCGGGGCAGGGCCGAGCTGCCCGCCACCGCCCGCTCCTCGCACGGAAGCGGCTTCCGCCCCCCCTTCGCCGGCGCCTCGGCCCCCGCCGCCCCCCCCCCCCCCGACACCGCCCGCTTCTCCGCCGGGCACCGCCGCTCCGCCCCGCTCCGCCCCGCTCCGCCCCGCTCCGCCCCCAGCTCCGCCCCCAGCTCCGCCCCCAGCGCCCCGTGCCGGCCGTTGCTTCCCACGCGCCCGCTGGCCCCGCGCCGGCCGTTGCTGCCCGCAGCTTCCCGAAGCCGCGCGCGCGCCCGCCCCGGGATGCGCGGGGGGGAGGGGGGGGGGGGAGCGGGGGGAGCCCCGGGGGAAGGGGCCGCCGACAGCCCCGGCCAGAGGCGAGAGCGGCCCGGCAGAGCTTCCCGCCAGGCAGCGCCCGCCCGCAGCTCCGGCAGGAGCGGGCACCGCGGGCAGAGAGCGGCGCCCGGGGAAGAGCCCGGCACCGGGACCGGCCCGGGGGCAATGCCGGGCCGCGCAGGAAAGCACAGGCGAGCCCCGCCCGGCCCCGGCGGCCCCTCGGCGCGGCCCCGGCGGCCCTTCGGCGCGGCCACGGCGGCCCTTCGGCCCGGCCCCGGCGGCCCTTCGGCCCGGCCCCGGCTCCACCCGAAGCCCCACCGGGGCCAAGCCCCAGCCCCGCGCTGCTGACCTGCTCCGGCCGCTCCCGGGGAGGGCTCGCCGAGGCGGCTCCGCACTCCCGCAGCCCCGGGCACGGCCTCCAGGCCGGCTCTCCCGGGACGGGACGGGCCGGGACGGGCCGGGCCGGGCCGAGCCTGCCCGGGCCCTGCCTCGCCGCTGCGCGGGCAGCTTCCCCCGAGCGGCTCTGCCGCGTCCCCGTCGCCTTGGCGACCGCCCCAGCCTCTCTCTCCTGCGGCACCGCGCCGCCCCATTGGCCGGCAGCCTCGATGCCTCTGGGCGCAACCAATGGCGAGCGCCCTGCTAGGCGACAGGGCCCACAGGCCCAGCTGAGCCCTGGCCCTCCTGCCCGGCCCGGCCCCTCCGCCAGCCCCGGGCCAGGCCCGGCCCAGCCGCCCGGCGCTGCCCGGCCCGACACAGCCCCGACGCGGGGGGAGAGAAAGGGCTCGGGGCTGCGGGGACGGCTCAGCCCCCGCACAGCTCGGCGCAGGAGTGGCCAGGCCCGGCCGGTGCCAGGTTCGGTTCCCCCTTGGCTTTTCCCCCCAGAGGAGCCTCTTCCCAGCAACCGGACGGGCACATGAGCCCGTCAGAACACACGGCCGGGGCCTGGCAGAGGGCACCACGTCCACAAAGACCTCCTCGCCCCTGACCGGGGACTCGGCCAGGCGCTGTGACGCTCTTCCACATCGGTCTCAACAACGTCCGTGTTGGCTCCCTGGAGCAAAACCACCAAGGAATAAACTGGGAACAAACTGGGTAAAACTCCCTGCTGGCGTGTGCCCACATCTCCTCTTCCCTTGCTGTCCACACACAGCTTTGGTGCAGCACAGGCAAAGCATCCACCAGTACCCCCAAGTCCTTCTCAGCAGGGCTGCTCTCAGTCCCCTCATTCTCCCAGCCGGTATTGATAGCAGGGGTTGCCCCGACCCAGATGCAGGACATCGCACTTCACCTTGTTGAACCTCATGAGGTTTACAAAGGCCCATTTCTCGAGCTTGTCCAGGTCCCTCTGGATGGCATCCCGCCCTTCTGGCGTGTCATCTGCACCACTCAGCTTGGTGTTGTCTGCAAGCTTGCTGAGGGTGCGCTTGATCTCGCTGTCCAAGTCATTGATGAAAAGATTAAACAGCACCTGCCCCAGTACAGACCCCTGAGGGACATCACTTGTCACCAGCGTCCACCTGGACATTGAGCCATTGACCACTACCCTCTGGCCGCCACCTTCCAAGCCACCGCATAGTCCACCCATCCAATCCACGTTCCTCCAATTTAGAGAGAAGGATGTTGTGAGGGAATGTGTCAAAGACTTTACAGAAGTCCAGACAGATGACATCCATAGCTCTTCCCTTGTCCGCTGATCTAGCCACGCCATCATAGAAAGCCACTCTGTTGGCCAGACAGGACTTGCCCTTGTCTCCCATAACATCCTCACAGGGGAAGGAAGGGTGGGCTAGATCAGTGGTCAGTGAGGCGGACTGAGAACTGGCTGAATGGCAGAGCTCAGCGCGTTGTCATCAGCGGCGCTGGGTCTAGTTGGAGGCCGGTAACCAGTGGTGTTCCCCAGGGGTCAGTACTCAGCCCAGTCTTGTTTAACTTCTTCATCAATGACCTGCATGAAGAGTTAGAATGTACCCTCAGCAAGTTTGCTGACGACACAAAACTGGGAGGAGTGGTAGACGTCATTGCTGAGCAACTCTCCATCACCTTTGAAAGACATCCTCTGCGATGCAACGACGCGAGGCAAAGTCATCTCCTGCGGTGCAAGGACGCAAAGAGATCCCCCGTGGTGCAAGGACACAAAGACACCCTCTGTGGCGCAACGACGCAGCGCCAACAAAACCTAGACCACTGTTCAAGGTCAGGAAGAGAAGGCAGAAGGGAGCTGTGAAAGGGCCTTTAGCCATCTGAAAGATGCTGCCAAGAAACAGCGAATCAGTTCCTCCCTGTGCACCGTATTGTGGACACGGAGGAGTGAGCTTGAAACGAACCAAAGGAAATGCAGCTGAGGTATTACGGAAGGAGAATGCAGAGGCAGTTGGAAAGACATCTACGCTATCATGAGTTCGAAGGAGAGAAGAGGGAACTACGGTTTGTACCTCATCGTGCAAGGAACAGAGAGCTCTAAATGACATTATTGGTTGGCAGAGCGAAAAGAAACCAAGGGATGTGCTTCTTCACACCTCATGCAGCTGAGCTGCGGAACGGACTGCAGGTGTTGTAGGGGCCAACGGCAGGCGGACATCCTGTCCGTTCCAAAGGCTGGACTGAATCCCGCCTAGCGTGAGTTACAGAATCACTGAAGTCACGAGCTGCCGAGCCCTTCACTTTCCACGCTAATTAAATCTGGCTTGCCTGCCCGGCACATGTGAAAACCTCTCTGAAAGTTGCCCAGAAATGGTCTTGTGACACAAGAGGTTCTTCTCTGGAAGACTTGTGGGCAGCACCCTGAGGCTGAGCTTACCCTGAACTGAGCCCTGCTGCTCTGCTGGGGGACCCCAGGGGCTCCCCGACATTTTCAGACAAATTCAGAAGCACAAGCCGCTTGGAAACAAAGCCCCCGAGACGCCTCCGCCATTTCATATTGGATTTTCAGGAGAAGCTTTCCCAAGCGGGAGAGGGTGCCATTCGGAGCAAATACACCAGTGCGCAATGGAAGCTGGCAGAAGATAGAAAGGAGACGGTGGTGACCTCGGGATGGCGTGGAGGAGTAAGCACGTCGTGTCAGTGCACCTCTTACGGAATCGTGACACAGGACAAGAAAACTGTCATCTCTGGAAAAGGACAATCTGGTGTGCCTGCACGGGTCAGGCTGACAGTTCTCACGCAAGAACAGGCAATACCTTTCACACACAGTGGATATCGCTTCTCTCGGGCTTCCCTGAGTTTCTCACTGGAGAAAGCGCTTGGCCTTCTTTACGAAAACAAACCAAAGACCTTGTTCAAGAACAGATTAACATTTTCTCCACTGCTTCTTCAGGATTGTTGCCTTTCAGTTTCCACTGTCAGTAAGCACGTTTACAAGCTACAGGGGAGGCCGATGGCTACAACAGAGCGTTATTCTGAGCCTTTGTAAGCACCTAATTTGAAGGGATCTTAGCCAAGTACTTTGTCTCAGCAGTGTGAACTGCTACAGCTCTGTCTCCTCCCGTGTACAACTCCACAAGCCAGCAACCGGCCAACGTCAGGCCAGGAATCCTTGGCCTTACAAGTTCTGTCCCAATGGAGAGACCGGTTTGGCTTCATCTTGGAGAAAGACACAGTGAATCCATAAATTCACTAGAGGTCACAGGGAGGCCAGAAGGGAGAGGTTTATACACATCGCAAGCGGTAAATAAAGAGCTGTATTATTTCTGTGCTCGCAGAATAGGGCAATAACTCCACAGTCCATAGCTGTGAGGAGCTGAGCAAGACATACGGGTAGGGTATCAACTGGCTTTGCTGTGAACCCCGAGAAAGAGAGGGAGAGAGAGAGAGAAAGAGAGCGCAAGCAGCTCTCCTAGCAGGGGACAGAGCAGTTAAAAGAGGGGTGTTATGGTCAGCTGGATGAAACAAGCGGGCAAGGCAGCCGGTCCTTTTTGGGGACTAACAGGAACAAAGCGAAGCCTTTTGCTGGAGGGAGGACAGAGCAGAAGCCCTTGGCCAAGGCCCGGGGGGTTCTCTCGCAACAGAAATGCAAGAGGCTGCTCTCAGGGGGCTGTGGGTAAACTAGCAACAGAGCAAAAAAAAAGATCGAAATACCAAGAAGACCGAGTACCTAACCCCAAAGGGTGACTGACAACACGCGTCACAGACCCATGCAAAGAGCAAAGAAGAAAGAAAAGGAAAAAAATAAAACAAACACAAAGACGAAGGAGCATAAACCCTACAGACTTTTTCTTACACTCATAGTTTTGAGGTGAAAGTCAGTGCTCGCCAGCCATTCTCAAGGTGGCTGTTGTCCACCTACAATCAGACCGATTTCAAACCTCTAGCAACAACACAAACTCCGGACTCACGAAACGCCATCGAGAAATCTGTCAGATGTCCATGTAAGTACAGGGCTCTTCTGCCTCTATGCAGAATATAGGCTGTCTACAGAGCAGAGAGATGTCTCTGTACGTAGAGCACACGCTGCTCGTCTGTACAACAGACCCACAGAGGCAGGGCAAGGTGCGGGGCTCCTGCCCGCACGCAGGCGAGGCCCTCTTTGCAGAGCACAGGCAGAAGGGCGAGACAAGGCAAGGCTGCCAGGAGGCTGCCAGGTACCAGAGCCCCCCTCTCGCAGCTTGGTAGAGGCACCCTGCGGCCAGTCTGACCTGCAGTCTCAGCTGCATTCATCGGGCAGATGATCAGGCACTGATGATCAGGCCCTCGTCCCCACGACATCAAGCATCATCCAGGGGAAAAGCAGAGCCTGGGGCCCTGGCAGGATTCTCCACAGGAATCAAGGCTCATCTAGGACCAAATGCATCCTGCTGCTTAGCACCGTCGGGCTGGTGGCACAGTCAGGGCTTTGGCTCCTAGGACCATAGGACCCTGCCTTGAGGAGCACAAGCAACAAGGACTGCTGGCCCAGGGACAGGGCCTCCTTGACTGAGCGGGCAAGAGAGCCTCTGCTCGCAGGCTGGCTAAACGCGTGAGGAAGGCCTGCAGCCACACGCACCAGCACAGGCTGCTCAGACTCTGCAGGCAGGCTGCGGGGGGCAGCGAGGAGGCGTCCAGGAGACAGCAGCACAGAGCCACAGCACCTCACACACCACGGCTGAAACCAGAATGACCGGGCACCCCCCTCCGCCAGGTGCTGCGTTCTTACCCACACACAGGGAAAAACTGAGCAAGGATGCAAAGGCCAAGGGCACGCTAAGTCATACCAATACTCCTTTAGGAGTAAACCAGTGTGCCGCTCGTACACACGACAGGCACTGGAAGAAAAACTGCCCACATTTATTGGATCAAGGAAAAGGAACGGAGGCAGCTGCCGAGGTATTGGCAGAGATAGGCTTAGACTGAAGGGGACCGGAGGATGCTGTCAAAGTCTCCCCAGCCCATCCTCTGGTTCCAATAAAGCTGGGCAACAAAACGACAGATTTCTTTTGGGTTTTTTTCTTTCTTTTCAATAGACAGCGCAGCAACTCCCACAGTACTTACTGATTGTAAGGGACCTACAAGTAAAATTAAAACTTGTGGAATTGGTGTCACCGGGAAAAGGACTCTACGGTCATTTTTAGAACCGATGGGCTGTACTACTAGAAATACTACGGTAACTCATTCACTTCTCAATACGCCAGAGTGTCCCTTGCCACTGCTGGGGTGAGATTGGTTATGTAAACTGAGCGCTGCTCAGCTCCATATTCCTCCAGAAAAGGCACGGAAAGCTCAGACACGCTTGTTGACTAAGAAGAGTAACGGAGAAGAAGATATTCCAGAAGAACTATCGGATGCTGTCATTCCTTTAGCATGGGCTGCAGGAACACCAGCACAAACAAAAAGCGTACAACCCGCAAAAAAAATAAATCAAATGGAAATCAGGAGCTCAGCCGGTAAGGAAAAAAAACAGCGTCTCATCAAATTGGAAGCCCGAAAAGGGTTAGAACCCGTAATAAACTCCCTCTTGGAGCACGGACAATTAAGAGACTGTCAGTCAGAATTTAACACTCCACTTTTACCTGCAAAGAAACCTCACTACCGTGAACACTGGTTGGTACGAGATTTAAGAGAAGTTCATGTGAGAACTGCAGACGTGCACCCTGTGCTTCCAAATCCATACACCCTCCTTGTGTCAGTCCCTGACACTAATGCTTATTTCACAGTCCTAGACTTAAAAGAGGCTTTCTTTTGCGTTCCAGTGGATGAACAGAGTCGGCTCATCTCTGCTTTCGGACAGGAAAGCCCGACCGCCGGATGAAAGACTCAACTGTGTTGGACCGTATTGCCGCAAGGATTCAAAGAAAGCCCAACCTTATTTGGTAACGTACTGGTAGAAGAATTAGCGCCATGGCAAGGTAATAACGGACACGTGACGTTGCTGCAATATGTGGATGATCTGTTAATTGGTTTAAGGAATCGCAGTGAACGTTTAGAAGCTACAATTAGTCTGTTGAATTTGGGGTGGCTTGCAGGACACGGCGTCTCCGAAAACAAAGAAATGGAGCGCAGAGCGGAAGGAGATGATTTGGAGAATGGCTGTGCCCACAACAAAGAACCAGCCGAGAGGATTCCTGGGTATGGCTGGATGGTGTCGGCTGGGGATTCCTACTTTTGGACTGATCGCTAAACCACTGCACGCTGCCATCAAGGGGCCGGAGGGACCACAGGAGAGGCAACAACTGGCTTTAGGAGTCCCAAGTCAAACGTTAGGAAGCTGGAAGAGACCTGTGGGGTATTTACCACTGTGTTTGTAGCCCACGCTCTGATCTCTCTCCTACGAAACAAAGGACACCGCTGGATTTCTCCCAGCAGACTGCCCAAACACCAGGCTGTTCTGCTGGAGCAGGATGATGTCACCCTTTCGTGCCTGCCACCTGAAATCCTGAGACTTTGCTGGTGATCTCACAATGAAATGAGCTACCGACAACAATCCAGCAAGTCTACTCCAGACGGCCAAATTGCCAGGATACTCACAGAATCACAGAATGTTCGGGGTTGGAAGGGACCTCTGTGGGTCATCTAGTCCAACCCCCCTGCCGAAGCAGGGTCACCTACAGCAGGCTGCACAGGACCTTGTCCAGGCGGGACTTGAATATCTCCAGAGAAGGAGACTCTTTCTCCTTCTTTACTCCTCTTTTTTCTCTTTTTACTCCTCTTTCTGATTTTCCTTTAGAGTTATACACAGAGGGAAGTAGTTGCATATCTGGAGGAAAGTGATGTGCTGCATACGCAGTAGTAACCAGAGACCACGTTACAACACCTCAGCCCAAAAAGCAGAATTGATTGCTTACTGCAAAAAGAGCAAGTATTTTTCACACATTCCAGATACGCTTTTGGAGTTGCCCATGCTCATGGGGCAATTTGGAAAAAAGAGGACTTCTAAGCACAACAATCCACAAGTCGAAAAGAAAACAATAGGAGAAAGTGTAAAACGAGCAATAACGCCCAGGCACTACCGGCAAATAGATTCTTCACACTTACCCAGATGTAACCAGCAGAAATATTTGTTAGTCCTCGTAAATACTTTTTGTGGCTGGCCTGAACCTTTCCCCTGTTGCACCAACACGGAAGAGAGGTAATTAAAGTAACGTTAAAAGCAACAGTCCCCACATTTGGTACTCCAGAAGGAATACCTTACAAGGGACGGAAAACCATATCCTACTCATGCACTCACAACAAAAGAGGAGAGGAAACAGTTAAACAGTATATCATCTCTCTTGCGCAGATTTTAGCTTCGGCTACATAGGTCCTTCAATCAGAGGACACCGCTGCCCTTGAATACCCCTGTCCAGTCTTTTCTCGTCTACATTTGACCTTGGAAAGAAAGTTACACCGCAGTAAAAGCGGACAGAGTGCACTCCTGGATCCATTACACACTTTCATTGATAGCTATAATCATTGTTTCCATCCTGTTTGCATGTCTGAAGAGTTTGATCACTACACAAATAGCTCAGTCTTACGTATAGGTTGCACAAAATCAAGGTCAGTCCTGTGGAAACATAGGATTTCAATAAGGCTCAGAGGGGCGAAACGTCACACTGAGGAACGAGCAGAGGAATTCAAATGGGAAACGATCATTGAAATGAACCAGACCATTGCTATACACACTCTGTCTGTATGCTGCCATACTGCACACCGCGTAAACAAACCCCAGGCTTGGGGACAGCAGGTCCACACCTGCAAACCTTGGACCCCTCACAGGGAACAAATGTTCCTCGCTTGCTTTCCCCGAGTGCAAGATGCCACCACAAGCACCAGACAGGACACTGCCTTTACCACGACAGCAAGGGGAAAGCCTCCACCCTGGCAAGTGAATTCACCTTGGGAAGGCAGAGAGCAAGGAACCAAGGAGACTGCCCTTCAGGAACGCAATAAGCCTTGGTTGGAACAGGATGATCTAACAACAGAGATGAATTTTTGCCTTCAGAATACTCTTTCTTTGCAACTCGAGTCTCTTACCATCAAGCCTGAAAGTCATCCAAGAACGGGACCCTGCGGCGTATCGCTGAGAAGCTGACGTGGTGACCACTCTGCTCGAGTCTCCTCATCTCAGCTGCAAGCTCGTCAGAAGATGCTGCAAGAGACAAGCAGCACCATGATGTTGCGATACAGAAGAAAACCCAAGCAGCGAGACTCATTGCCCGGCTGCCAGACACCAGAGCGCAGCGAGTTCTGCGAACGGGTGTACTCAGCAGTGCGCAAGCCAACGCGCTTTAGACAAGACCCTAACAGACTTTCACGAGCATCAGACCAGGGCGGCCTCTCCAAAAGCCAGTCCCCTCCTCCTCCCACCAGCAGCAGGTGTGCAACAGCAACAGGCACCCACACCACCAGCACAGGCGCATTTGTGACGCTGCTGCCAGAAGAACACTCCACACCGCCTTTCCAGTCCAGCTCTGCACAGCGGGGCAGTGCCAGAACGAAGTCTGCTCGGGCAGCCGCTGCTTGGCCCGGCTGCGATGGCCACGGCCACGGCTATTGCCCAAGCCAGGACCCTGCTCCCCACGCCCACCATCGCTCGGCTGCAGCTCCCCAACCACAGAGCCCTCGGCTGGGTTCTGCCCCCCAGACCCCTCAGCTCTCGGTTAGGAACCTTCTGACCTGCCCCTGTGTCAGCACCAAGGCCGTGCCCAGCTCTCTGCGTTTCCTCACCCGAGGGCCTGGGGCAGACACGGACGGCCACCACACAACTGTCACGATCGCTGCCGGGTGCAAACAGGCGGCACCTCGGGCCCCAGACTCCGGCTCCCGCGCTCAGCCGCGGAACCGCGGGCACCCCGGGCTCCGAGCGCCCGGCCAGACGCCCCGGCTGCCCGGCCCGCAGCGCGCCCGCAGCCGGGGCAGGGCCGAGCTGCCCGCCACCGCCCGCTCCTCGCACGGAAGCGGCTTCCGCCCCCCCTTCGCCGGCGCCTCGGTCCCCGCCACCCCCCCCCGACACCGCTCGCTTCTCCGCCGGGCACCGCCGCTCCGCCCCGCTCCGCCCCGCTCCGCCCCGCACCGCCCCCAGCTCCGCCCCCAGCGCCCCGTGCCGGTCGTTGCCTCCCACGCGCCCGCTGGCCGCGCGCCGGCAGTTGCTGCCCGCAGCTTCCCGAAGCCGCGCGCGCGCCCGCCCCGGGATGCGCGGGAGGGAGGGGGGGGGGGAGCGGGGGGAGCCCCGGGGGAAGGGGCCGCCGACAGCCCCGGCCAGAGGCGAGAGCGGCCCGGCAGAGCTTCCCGCCAGGCAGCGCCCGCCCGCAGCTCCGGCAGGAGCGGGCACCGCGGGCAGAGAGCGGCGCCCGGGGAAGAGCCCGGCCCCGGGACCGGCCCGGGGGCAAAGCCGGGCCGCGCAGGAAAGCACAGGCGAGCCCCGCCCGGCCCCGGCGGCCCCTCGGCCCGGCCCCGGCGGCCCTTCGGCGCGGCCCCGGCTCCACCCGAAGCCCCGCCGGGGCCAAGCCCCAGCCCCGCGCTGCTGACCTGCTCCGGCCGCTCCCGGGGAGGGCTCGCCGAGGCGGCTCCGCACTCCCGCAGCCCCGGGCACGGCCTCCAGGCCGGCTCTCCCGGGACGGGACGGGCCGAGACGGGCCGGGCCGGGCCGAGCCTGCCCGGGCCCTGCCTCGCCGCTGCGCGGGCAGCTTCCCCCGAGCGGCTCCGCCGCGTCCCCGTCGCCTTGGCGACCGCCCCAGCCTCTCTCTCCTGCGGCACCGCGCCGCCCCATTGGCCGGCAGCCTCGATGCCTCTGGGCGCAGCCAATGGCGAGCGCCCTGCTAGGCGACAGGGCCCACAGGCCCAGCTGAGCCCTGGCCCTCCTGCCCGGCCCGGCCCCTCCGCCAGCCCCGGGCCAGGCCCGGCCCAGCCGCCCGGCGCTGCCCGGCCCGACACAGCCCCGACGCGGGGGGAGAGAAAGGGCTCGGGGCTGCGGGGACGGCTCAGCCCCCGCACAGCTCGGCGCAGGAGTGGCCAGGCCCGGCCGGTGCCAGGTTCGGTTCCCCCTTGGCTTTTCCCCCCAGAGGAGCCTCTTCCCAGCAACCGGACGGGCACATGAGCCCGTCAGAACACACGGCCGGGGCCTGGCAGAGGGCACCACGTCCACAAAGACCTCCTCGCCCCTGACCGGGGACTCGGCCAGGCCCTGTGACGCTCTTCCACATCGGTCTCAACAACATCCGTGTTGGCTCCCTGGAGCAAAACCACCAAGGAATAAACTGGGAACAAACTGGGTAAAACTCCCTGCTGGCGTGTGCCCACATCTCCTCTTCCCTTGCTGTCCACACACAGCTTTGGTGCAGCACAGGCAAAGCATCCACCAGTACCCCCAAGTCCTTCTCGGCAGGGCTGCTCTCAGTCCCCTCATCCCCCCAGCCGGTATTGATAGCAGGGGTTGCCCCGACCCAGATGCAGGACATTGCACTTCACCTTGTTGAACCTCATGAGGTTTACAAAGGCCCATTTCTCGAGCTTGTCCAGGTCCCTCTGGATGGCATCCCGCCCTTCTGGCGTGTCATCTGCACCACTCAGCTTGGTGTTGTCTGCAAGCTTGCTGAGGGTGCGCTTGATCTCGCTGTCCAAGTCATTGATGAAAAGATTAAACAGCACCTGCCCCAGTACAGACCCCTGAGGGACATCACTTGTCACCAGCGTCCACCTGGACATTGAGCCATTGACCACTACCCTCTGGCCGCCACCTTCCAAGCCACCGCATAGTCCACCCATCCAATCCACGTTCCTCCAATTTAGAGAGAAGGATGTTGTGAGGGAATGTGTCAAAGACTTTACAGAAGTCCAGACAGATGACATCCATAGCTCTTCCCTTGTCCGCTGATCTAGCCACGCCATCATAGAAAGCCACTCTGTTGGCCAGACAGGACTTGCCCTTGTCTCCCATAACATCCTCACAGGGGAAGGAAGGGTGGGCTAGATCAGTGGTCAGTGAGGCGGACTGAGAACTGGCTGAATGGCAGAGCTCAGCGCGTTGTCATCAGCGGCGCTGGGTCTAGTTGGAGGCCGGTAACCAGTGGTGTTCCCCAGGGGTCAGTACTCAGCCCAGTCTTGTTTAACTTCTTCATCAATGACCTGCATGAAGAGTTAGAATGTACCCTCAGCAAGTTTGCTGACGACACAAAACTGGGAGGAGTGGTAGACGTCATTGCTGAGCAACTCTCCATCACCTTTGAAAGACATCCTCTGCGATGCAACGACGCGAGGCAAAGTCATCTCCTGCGGTGCAAGGACGCAAAGAGATCCCCCGTGGTGCAAGGACACAAAGACACCCTCTGTGGCGCAACGACGCAGCGCCAACAAAACCTAGACCACTGTTCAAGGTCAGGAAGAGAAGGCAGAAGGGAGCTGTGAAAGGGCCTTTAGCCATCTGAAAGATGCTGCCAAGAAACAGCGAATCAGTTCCTCCCTGTGCACCGTATTGTGGACACGGAGGAGTGAGCTTGAAACGAACCAAAGGAAATGCAGCTGAGGTATTACGGAAGGAGAATGCAGAGGCAGTTGGAAAGACATCTACGCTATCATGAGTTCGAAGGAGAGAAGAGGGAACTACGGTTTGTACCTCATCGTGCAAGGAACAGAGAGCTCTAAATGACATTATTGGTTGGCAGAGCGAAAAGAAACCAAGGGATGTGCTTCTTCACACCTCATGCAGCTGAGCTGCGGAACGGACTGCAGGTGTTGTAGGGGCCAACGGCAGGCGGACATCCTGTCCGTTCCAAAGGCTGGACTGAATCCCGCCTAGCGTGAGTTACAGAATCACTGAAGTCACGAGCTGCCGAGCCCTTCACTTTCCACGCTAATTAAATCTGGCTTGCCTGCCCGGCACATGTGAAAACCTCTCTGAAAGTTGCCCAGAAATGGTCTTGTGACACAAGAGGTTCTTCTCTGGAAGACTTGTGGGCAGCACCCTGAGGCTGAGCTTACCCTGAACTGAGCCCTGCTGCTCTGCTGGGGGACCCCAGGGGCTCCCCGACATTTTCAGACAAATTCAGAAGCACAAGCCGCTTGGAAACAAAGCCCCCGAGACGCCTCCGCCATTTCATATTGGATTTTCAGGAGAAGCTTTCCCAAGCGGGAGAGGGTGCCATTCGGAGCAAATACACCAGTGCGCAATGGAAGCTGGCAGAAGATAGAAAGGAGACGGTGGTGACCTCGGGATGGCGTGGAGGAGTAAGCACGTCGTGTCAGTGCACCTCTTACGGAATCGTGACACAGGACAAGAAAACTGTCATCTCTGGAAAAGGACAATCTGGTGTGCCTGCACGGGTCAGGCTGACAGTTCTCACGCAAGAACAGGCAATACCTTTCACACACAGTGGATATCGCTTCTCTCGGGCTTCCCTGAGTTTCTCACTGGAGAAAGCGCTTGGCCTTCTTTACGAAAACAAACCAAAGACCTTGTTCAAGAACAGATTAACATTTTCTCCACTGCTTCTTCAGGATTGTTGCCTTTCAGTTTCCACTGTCAGTAAGCACGTTTACAAGCTACAGCGGAGGCCGATGGCTACAACAGAGCGTTATTCTGAGCCTTTGTAAGCACCTAATTTGAAGGGATCTTAGCCAAGTACTTTGTCTCAGCAGTGTGAACTGCTACAGCTCCGTCTCCTCCCGTGTACAACTCCACAAGCCAGCAACCGGCCAACGTCAGGCCAGGAATCCTTGGCCTTACAAGTTCTGTCCCAATGGAGAGACCGGTTTGGCTTCATCTTGGAGAAAGACACAGTGAATCCATAAATTCACTAGAGGTCACAGGGAGGCCAGAAGGGAGAGGTTTATACACATCGCAAGCGGTAAATAAAGAGCTGTATTATTTCTGTGCTCGCAGAATAGGGCAATAACTCCACAGTCCATAGCTGTGAGGAGCTGAGCAAGACATACGGGTAGGGTATCAACTGGCTTTGCTGTGAACCCCGAGAAAGAGAGGGAGAGAGAGAGAGAAAGAGAGCGCAAGCAGCTCTCCTAGCAGGGGACAGAGCAGTTAAAAGAGGGGTGTTATGGTCAGCTGGATGAAACAAGCGGGCAAGGCAGCCGGTCCTTTTTGGGGACTAACAGGAACAAAGCGAAGCCTTTTGCTGGAGGGAGGACAGAGCAGAAGCCCTTGGCCAAGGCCCGGGGGGTTCTCTCGCAACAGAAATGCAAGAGGCTGCTCTCAGGGGGCTGTGGGTAAACTAGCAACAGAGCAAAAAAAAAGATCGAAACCGAAATACCAAGAAGACCGACTACCTAACCCCAAAGGGTGACTGACAACACGCGTCACAGACCCATGCAAAGAGCAAAGAAGAAAGAAAAGGAAAAAAATAAAACAAACACAAAGACGAAGGAGCATAAACCCTACAGACTTTTTCTTACACTCATAGTTTTGAGGTGAAAGTCAGTGCTCGCCAGCCATTCTCAAGGTGGCTGTTGTCCACCTACAATCAGACCGATTTCAAACCTCTAGCAACAACACAAACTCCGGACTCACGAAACGCCATCGAGAAATCTGTCAGATGTCCATGTAAGTACAGGGCTCTTCTGCCTCTATGCAGAATATAGGCTGTCTACAGAGCAGAGAGATGTCTCTGTACGTAGAGCACACGCTGCTCGTCTGTACAACAGACCCACAGAGGCAGGGCAAGGTGCGGGGCTCCTGCCCGCACGCAGGCGAGGCCCTCTTTGCAGAGCACAGGCAGAAGGGCGAGACAAGGCAAGGCTGCCAGGAGGCTGCCAGGTACCAGAGCCCCCCTCTCGCAGCTTGGTAGAGGCACCCTGCGGCCAGTCTGACCTGCAGTCTCAGCTGCATTCATCGGGCAGATGCTCAGGCACTGATGATCAGGCCCTCGTCCCCACGACATCAAGCACCATCCAGGGGAAAAGCAGAGCCTGGGGCCCTGGCAGGATTCTCCACAGGAATCAAGGCTCATCTAGGACCAAACACATCCTGCTGCTTAGCACCGTCGGGCTGGTGGCACAGTCAGGGCTTTGGCTCCTAGGACCATAGGACCCTGCCTTGAGGAGCACAAGCAACAAGGACTGCTGGCCCAGGGACAGGGCCTCCTTGACTGAGCGGGCAAGAGAGCCTCTGCTCGCAGGCTGGCTAAACGCGTGAGGAAGGCCTGCAGCCACACGCACCAGCACAGGCTGCTCAGACTCTGCAGGCAGGCTGCGGGGGGCAGCGAGGAGGCGTCCAGGAGACAGCAGCACAGAGCCACAGCACCTCACACACCACGTCTGAAACCAGAATGACCGGGCACCCCCCTCCGCCAGGTGCTGCGTTCTTACCCACACACAGGGAAAAACTGAGCAAGGATGCAAAGGCCAAGGGCACGCTAAGTCATACCAATACTCCTTTAGGAGTAAACCAATGTGCCGCTCGTACACACGACAGGCACTGGAAGAAAAACTGCCCACATTTATTGGATCAAGGAAAAGGAACGGAGGCAGCTGCCGAGGTATTGGCAGAGATAGGCTTAGACTGAAGGGGACCGGAGGATGCTGTCAAAGTCTCCCCAGCCCATCCTCTGGTTCCAATAAAGCTGGGCAACAAAACGACAGATTTCTTTTGGGTTTTTTTCTTTCTTTTCAATAGACAGCGCAGCAACTCCCACAGTACTTACTGATTGTAAGGGACCTACAAGTAAAATTAAAACTTGTGGAATTGGTGTCACCGGGAAAAGGACTCTACGGTCATTTTTAGAACCGATGGACTGTACTACTAGAAATACTACGGTAACTCATTCACTTCTCAATACACCAGAGTGTCCCTTGCCACTGCTGGGGTGAGATTGGTTATGTAAACTGAGCACTGCTCAGCTCCATATTCCTCCAGAAAAGGCACGGAAAGCTCAGACACGCTTGTTGACTAAGAAGAGTAACGGAGAAGAAGATATTCCAGAAGAACTATCGGATGCTGTCATTCCTTTAGCATGGGCTGCAGGAACACCAGCACAAACAAAAAGCGTACAACCCGCAAAAAAAATAAATCAAATGGAAATCAGGAGCTCAGCCGGTAAGGAAAAAAAACAGCGTCTCATCAAATTGGAAGCCCGAAAAGGGTTAGAACCCGTAATAAACTCCCTCTTGGAGCACGGACAATTAAGAGACTGTCAGTCAGAATTTAACACTCCACTTTTACCTGCAAAGAAACCTCACTACCGTGAACACTGGTTGGTACGAGATTTAAGAGAAGTTCATGTGAGAACTGCAGACGTGCACCCTGTGCTTCCAAATCCATACACCCTCCTTGTGTCAGTCCCTGACACTAATGCTTATTTCACAGTTCTAGACTTAAAAGAGGCTTTCTTTTGCGTTCCAGTGGATGAACAGAGTCGGCTCATCTCTGCTTTCGGACAGGAAAGCCCGACCGCCGGATGAAAGACTCAACTGTGTTGGACCGTATTGCCGCAAGGATTCAAAGAAAGCCCAACCTTATTTGGTAACGTACTGGTAGAAGAATTAGCGCCATGGCAAGGTAATAACGGACACGTGACGTTGCTGCAATATGTGGATGATCTGTTAATTGGTTTAAGGAATCGCAGTGAACGTTTAGAAGCTACAATTAGTCTGTTGAATTTGGGGTGGCTTGCAGGACACGGCGTCTCCGAAAACAAAGAAATGGAGCGCAGAGCGGAAGGAGATGATTTGGAGAATGGCTGTGCCCACAACAAAGAACCAGCCGAGAGGATTCCTGGGTATGGCTGGATGGTGTCGGCTGGGGATTCCTACTTTTGGACTGATCGCTAAACCACTGCACGCTGCCATCAAGGGGCCGGAGGGACCACAGGAGAGGCAACAACTGGCTTTAGGAGTCCCAAGTCAAACGTTAGGAAGCTGGAAGAGACCTGTGGGGTATTTACCACTGTGTTTGTAGCCCACGCTCTGATCTCTCTCCTACGAAACAAAGGACACCGCTGGATTTCTCCCAGCAGACTGCCCAAACACCAGGCTGTTCTGCTGGAGCAGGATGATGTCACCCTTTCGTGCCTGCCACCTGAAATCCTGAGACTTTGCTGGTGATCTCACAATGAAATGAGCTACCGACAACAATCCAGCAAGTCTACTCCAGACGGCCAAATTGCCAGGATACTCACAGAATCACAGAATGTTCGGGGTTGGAAGGGACCTCTGTGGGTCATCTAGTCCAACCCCCCTGCCGAAGCAGGGTCACCTACAGCAGGCTGCACAGGACCTTGTCCAGGCGGGACTTGAATATCTCCAGAGAAGGAGACTCTTTCTCCTTCTTTACTCCTCTTTTTTCTCTTTTTACTCCTCTTTCTGATTTTCCTTTAGAGTTATACACAGAGGGAAGTAGTTGCATATCTGGAGGAAAGTGATGTGCTGCATACGCAGTAGTAACCAGAGACCACGTTACAACACCTCAGCCCAAAAAGCAGAATTGATTGCTTACTGCAAAAAGAGCAAGTATTTTTCACACATTCCAGATACGCTTTTGGAGTTGCCCATGCTCATGGGGCAATTTGGAAAAAAGAGGACTTCTAAGCACAACAATCCACAAGTCGAAAAGAAAACAATAGGAGAAAGTGTAAAACGAGCAATAACGCCCAGGCACTACCGGCAAATAGATTCTTCACACTTACCCAGATGTAACCAGCAGAAATATTTGTTAGTCCTCGTAAATACTTTTTGTGGCTGGCCTGAACCTTTCCCCTGTTGCACCAACACGGAAGAGAGGTAATTAAAGTAACGTTAAAAGCAACAGTCCCCACATTTGGTACTCCAGAAGGAATACCTTACAAGGGACGGAAAACCATATCCTACTCATGCACTTACAACAAAAGAGGAGAGGAAACAGTTAAACAGTATATCATCTCTCTTGCGCAGATTTTAGCTTCGGCTACATAGGTCCTTCAATCAGAGGACACCGCTGCCCTTGAATACCCCTGTCCAGTCTTTTCTCGTCTACATTTGACCTTGGAAAGAAAGTTACACCGCAGTAAAAGCGGACAGAGTGCACTCCTGGATCCATTACACACTTTCATTGATAGCTATAATCATTGTTTCCATCCTGTTTGCATGTCTGAAGAGTTTGATCACTACACAAATAGCTCAGTCTTACGTATAGGTTGCACAAAATCAAGGTCAGTCCTGTGGAAACATAGGATTTCAATAAGGCTCAGAGGGGCGAAACGTCACACTGAGGAACGAGCAGAGGAATTCAAATGGGAAACGATCATTGAAATGAACCAGACCATTGCTATACACACTCTGTCTGTATGCTGCCATACTGCACACCGCGTAAACAAACCCCAGGCTTGGGGACAGCAGGTCCACACCTGCAAACCTTGGACCCCTCACAGGGAACAAATGTTCCTCGCTTGCTTTCCCCGAGTGCAAGATGCCACCACAAGCACCAGACAGGACACTGCCTTTACCACGACAGCAAGGGGAAAGCCTCCACCCTGGCAAGTGAATTCACCTTGGGAAGGCAGAGAGCAAGGAACCAAGGAGACTGCCCTTCAGGAACGCAATAAGCCTTGGTCGGAACAGGATGATCTAACAACAGAGATGAATTTTTGCCTTCAGAATACTCTTTCTTTGCAACTCGAGTCTCTTACCATCAAGCCTGAAAGTCATCCAAGAACGGGACCCTGCGGCGTATCGCTGAGAAGCTGACGTGGTGACCACTCTGCTCGAGTCTCCTCATCTCAGCTGCAAGCTCGTCAGAAGATGCTGCAAGAGACAAGCAGCACCATGACGTTGCGATACAGAAGAAAACCCAAGCAGCGAGACTCATTGCCCGGCTGCCAGACACCAGAGCGCAGCGAGTTCTGCGAACGGGTACTCAGCAGTGCGCAAGCCAACGCGCTTTAGACAAGACCCTAACAGACTTTCACGAGCATCAGGCCAGGGCGGCCTCTCCGAAAGCCAGTCCCCTTCTCCTCCCACCAGCAGCAGGTGTGCAACAGCAACAGGCACCCACACCACCAGCACAGGTGCATTTGTGACGCTACTGCCAGAAGAACACTCCACACCGCCTTTCCAGTCCAGCTCTGCACAGCGGGGCAGTGCCAGAACGAAGTCTGCTCGGGCAGCCGCTGCTTGGCCCGGCTGCCATGGCCACGGCCATGGCTATTGCCCAAGCCAGGACCCTGCTCCCCACGCCCACCACCGCTCGGCTGCAGCTCCCCAACCACAGAGCCCTCGGCTGGGTTCTGCCCCCCAGACCCTTCAGCTCTCGGTTAGGAACCTTCTGACCTGCCCCTGTGTCAGCACCAAGGCCGTGCCCAGCTCTCTGCGTTTCCTCACCCGAGGGCCTGGGGCAGACACGGACGGCCACCACACAACTGTCACGATCGCTGCCGGGTGCAAACAGGCGGCACCTCGGGCCCCAGACTCCGGCTCCCGCGCTCAGCCGCGGAACCGCGGGCACCCCGGGCTCCGAGCGCCCGGCCAGACGCCCCGGCTCCCCGGCCCGCAGCGCGCCCGCAGCCGGGGCAGGGCCGAGCTGCCCGCCACCGCCCGCTCCTCGCACGGAAGCGGCTTCCGCCCCCCCTTCGCCGGCGCCTCGGCCCCCGCCGCCCCCCCCCCCCGACACCGCCCGCTTCTCCGCCGGGCACCGCCGCTCCGCCCCGCTCCGCCCCGCTCCGCCCCCAGCTCCGCCCCCAGCTCCGCCCCCAGCTCCGCCCCCAGCTCCGCCCCCAGCGCTCCGCGCCGGCCGTTGCTTCCCACGCGCCCGCAGGCCCCGCGCCGGCCGTTGCTGCCCGCAGCTTCCCGAAGCCGCGCATTAATGCCAACCATAGTAAGTCACTGTGTTTTTGTCAGGGAACTGATGGAGTGGGACACAGCTGCAGCAGGCACGCGAGGAATCCACTCACACAGCAACTCTCTGCAACACACCATAAAGGATGGAGCGCAGTGAAGATTCCATGACCACGCTCCATGATGATACAGCGGGAAGAAATGGTCCTCTACAACTGATCAGCAGCTCAGCTGGCCCCCTGAGCCAACAGGTTTTCGAAACCTGCCAAAGTGCTATCCTCTCGTGAGCTCATTTCAATATCATTTTAATACCAAAACACACCTCCATCCCGAAAGCTACCTGCCTCCGAGGTGCGACCACCCCTCTTCGAGTCTGCGCTCTCGATTTTTCGTGAACTATACCTTTAAATGTGAAGCGAGAGAAGTTTACTCCAATCACCAAGGAGAATAATATTGAATATGCATGAATAAAATCAATGTGTATATTTTTGATTTATATAGACTGCATGGAAAGAGTATGAGGTATGCACGTTCGGTGGAATTATCCCCCGTGCATCCAGCGCTGCAATATAGCATGCCTGCCTGTTAACACTACAGTGGTGTTACCAGGTTTTATGCCCGGATTTTCGGTGACAAGGGCACCACGTCCACAAAGACCTCCTCGCCCCTGACAGGGGACTCGGCCAAGCCCTGCAACGCTTTTCCACGTCAGTCTCAACAACGTCTGTGTTGGCTCCCGGGAGCAAAAACACCAAGGAATAAACTGGGAACAAACTTGGTAGAACTCCCTGCTGGCGTGTGCCCACATCTCCTCTTCCCTTGCTGTCCACACACAGCTTTGGTGCAGCACAGGCAAAACACCCGTTGCGGGATCCACAAGGACAGTGTCTCGTGGATGCCTTGTTCGGCAGACACATTGATGCCGTGAAAAGCCGGAGCTGCAGACTCCATAGTCAGAGGGCTATGAAGCAGGGATTCTTTATTGCGGCGCCGGGCACACCGGGGATCTCTCCTCCAAACGGGCACCCCAAACACCCCGTCATTTCAGGTTAAATACAATCACAATACACATCTTCATTATATTTCTGAGAAATGCTTAGCATATTCATGACTTGTCCAAGAACTAATTAGCATATGTTAATATCTTTCACGCATATCTGTTAGCGTCCTCGGGTGGTCTTTGGGGGTCTCAAGATGAAGGCTCATACTCCTCATCACAGTGTCCGCTGGCCGACCTTTGTTTCTGCACAGACTCCGTTCTAAGATCAGGTATCCCGTGTCCTTCCAGGTTGTTTTGCTCCGGTCTTGTTGCCCTCTTGGTGCCTCTTTCTCTCTGTAGCTTGGTGCATCTGCCCTCCCAAGGCTGAGCGGTCTGGGGTAGAATTATTGAGGAGCCTCTCTGTCTTAGAGCTTTCCTGTCTTCTCAAAACAGCAAGGATCTAGTTTAGTTTAATGTCAATCACTCTGGGAAGTGGAAATTTTACATTTACAGGTACCAGATCCCTCCTTTTCTTTTGAGGATTTGTAGCTGGAAAGCTATGAATCTTCACTATTGTATTTTACAGGTGTATTTCCAAATTTCTTCAGTCTCTTATTCCAAGGGTCTGGGAAAAGTATTTTCCGGTTTCTATTTTGTGCCTAATCTTGTTCCTTTTCCAGTCACTCTGTGTCGCAACTGAATCCTGACAAGACCAAAGAAAACATTTGAGAGATATGCAAACAAGTATTCCTAAAGCCATCAGGGTGATTAATCCCATCAATAATTGTTTTAACCATGCTAAATTAGGGAGCCAAGAGGTTACTTTATCCCATAAATCTCGAAACCCCAAGGAAGTATCATCCAAAGGTACTTTATGGAACACTCGTGTTTTCTGCCAGAGCATATTCAGATCTGCTTCTCTCTGTCTGTCTGTATTGATATCTGCACAGCAACTGGTATTAATGATCATACACACTCCCCCTTCTTTGGCGGTCAGTAAATCTAATGCCATTCGGTTCTGTAGCACAACTTTACTAAGGGATGATACTTCTGTCTGTAAATTTTCCTTTTATTTTTTTTTAAACTGTGGAAATGTTTACTATGGCTTTCTCTAGTTTGCTTACTCCTAGCCACGGCAAAAATCATTTGATGAAGCTATGAAATTTTGTCCCCCTACTTACAAGTGGGTTTTCTTCCCGTTTGGTTCGTCTCCATGATGTTCTTAATATGCCTTTAGGTATTTGGGACTGGTTCTATGTTTGGTCCTGGCTGACTAGGTGACCTGTGGTACACATTCCCTTCCAACCCGCAGGGAGTCGCTTTCTGCTAATGCCATCGCCGCATCGCCACCAGTACCCGTCGGGTAATTTACAGGGCCCGTCAGTGGCTCTGAGATCAGCTCCATAAAATGTTCCGCGGTTTACCCAGCTGACTGATACATTCCTAAAATAATCCCAGTTCAAGGGGCTATAGGTTTCTAATTGGGTTCTGTTACAAAAATCAATATATACCACACCTGTCCCTTTCAAATCTCAAGTCCCCACTTCTACTGTAGTTTTGTTGATCCAATAATCATTCCACCCATCCCTGCAAGTACAATTTTTGTGTGTATGGAAGGGGCTTCAGCACGAACAAGTGTTGGATCTTGCTTTCCATAGGCAACTATTATTGCTGACCAATATCTGGGTGTTGTTATCTAATATCTGTAGGTCAAACCTTGGCCCAGTCATGTAGGTTGGGTTGTCGTAATTGCAGTATCCTGCATCATGTCTTCTCCAAAACTTGGGCCAAGTATTATTGTCACAGTTCCAAGGAGTAGACCCTACCCTGTATAAAGGGAGTCTCCTGTCACCTTTTGGTAAGGTAGTACAAATCCAACAATCCTTAGCTCCTGTGGCGTTCGCTATCATCTGAGTTGCGTTGTAATAGAAGTTCTCGCTCCAAGTGTTCACTAATAAGCCTAGGTTTAACAAAGTTACCGCCGTAATCGTAGTTTCAAACCGCCAGCCTTTTCGACCATCCATCCTGGTTTAGGAGCCTTCTTCACTCGGGAATAATGGATCCAGGCCGGTTGTTTTTGAATCTTGGTTGCAGTGAAAGTGGTCAGCAGTACCTGGTAAGGTCTATTCCATTCCTCCCTCAGTGGGTCACCTGAAAAAAATAATTTGTCCTAAACTTAATCTCCAGGGCTAAATGGATGGATCGAGTGATCTAACCCTTTAGCCCTGATACTTTAAACATTTTTACTAATCTTTTCTAATTATTTTTCTAATGATATAACATAATTCTGTAGATACTGATTTCCCAACTGGTTCAAATTTTTCCCCTGATATTTAGCCTGATATGGTCTCCCATATATAGTATCTCAAAAGGGCTCAGATTTTCTTTGGTCCTAGGTTTGACACGTATCCGAAGTAATGCAATAGGCAATGCTTGGTACCAATATAGATTCGCTTTTTGGCATATTTTTGCTATCTGTTATTTTATCATGTGGTTCATCTTTTCTGCTTGCCCACTGGCTTGTGGTCTGTAGGGCGTATGTAACTGCCCATCGATTCCTAATAGTCTGCTGACCTGTTGCACTACTTCTGCATAAAAATGTTCCCCCTTATCTGAGGAGATAACTGTTGGTACTCTAAACCGAGGTATTATTTCGTTTAATAATACTTTATTTACTCCTCTTGCTTCGTTTCTTTTACAAGGGAATGTTTCTGGCCAACCTGAAAAGGTATCCATAAGTGCTGATAAGTACCTGTACCCTCCTTTTCTTGGAAGTTCAGAGAAATCAATTTGCCATTGGTCTCCCGGTACACTTCCATTTCCAATACTTCCTAATTGTACCCAGTTACCTGTGTTGGGGTTATTTTTTAAACATATTTCACACTGTTGGATTACTTGTTGGACTGTAGTATATAAATTTTTCTCTATTAATTTCTGATTTAAAAATTTATACAGGGAGTTTGCTCCCCAGTGTGTTCTATTGTGTTCTTCTTTAACCACCGCCCATATCTGTTTAGCAGGGATTATGATTCTGCCATCACTTGAGTAGGCCCATCCCTGGGATGGAATCTGTCCTCCTAATCCCTCTATTAATTCTTCATCATCTTTAGAATACTCAGTATTTTCTTGGTCAATTAGGTTTCTACTTCTATTGTCTGGGATTAAGGCCAAAATCCCTTGCATTCTCTCTGCCGCTTGTTTAGCTTCAGAGTCAGCCAACCTGTTACCTCTCTCCTGGTCAGTGTCACCCTTCGGTGCATGATGGCAACTCTTGTTGGTAGTTGAACAGCTTCTAATAGGCGAAGGATTTTCTCAGCATATTTAATCTGCTTCCCTTGTGCAGTTAGTAGTGCTCGGTCCTTCCAAATTGCCCCATAAGCGTGGACAACTCCAAAAGCATATTTGGAATCTGTCCATATATTTATCTTTTTCCCTTTGCTAACTCCAGAGCCCCAGTTACGGCAATAATTTCAGCCTTTGAGCTAATGTTCCATCAGGTAGTGACTGAGACTCAACTACTTTTTCTGTTGTTGTCACTGCGTACCCGGCCTTTCGAATACCTTGTCGGACAAAGCTGCTTCCATCTGTGAACCGGGAGTCCTGGGCATCTTCCAGGGGTTCCTCTTTCAAATCCGGTCTGCTGGAGTACACAGTCTCTATAGTTTCTAAGCAATCATGTACTGATGGTTCAGAGATTGACCCACCGAGAAAAGAAGCTGGGTGTGTAATATTAGTTACTTCGATATTAATATCATCTGATTCAATCAAAATGGCCTGGTATTGTAGGAATCAGGATAGGGAAAGCCAGTGGTTCCCTTTTTGTTCCAGTACAGCTGATACTGTGTGTGAGACCAGTACTGTGATCTTTTGGCCCAAGGTAAATTTTCAGGCTTCTTGAATATTCAAGACCACTGCTGCCACAGCTCGCAGACATCCTGCCCACCCTTTGCTTACTCCATCTGGCTGTTTAGAAAAATCAGCCACAGCTCTTTTGTACGGTCCCAGCTGTTGAGCTAGGACCCCCAGAGCTATGCCTTGTCTCTCATAAGAAAACAGCCAGAAGGGTTCAGTAACATCGGGCAGGCCCAGGGCTCATTAGCTTTTTCTTAAATGCATTTTGAGTTTCTTTGGACTAGATCAATTGGGTGGGCTTATTTTTCAAAAGTTCATACAAGGGCTTCACTATTATTCTGTAATTATAAATCCATAACCGGCACCAACCTGTCATTCCCAGAAAGGTCCTGAGCTCTTTTACCGTCTGAGGGAGGCGAGTCCTGCAGGTGGCTGCTTTCTGTTCTGTTCCTGGTTCTCTCTGTCCTCCAGACAGCTCGTGTCCAAGGTAGGTTACCCGCTGGCACACCATCTGAGCTTTCTGTTGAGAGACTCGATACCCATTTAGCCCCAAAATGTTTCACAAACTGATAGTCCACTGTATACAGTCAGGTTTTGTTTCAGTTGCTATTAGTAAATTATTTACATAATGTAAAAGGGTTCCATCTCCGGAGGAGGAGTTCCATGCTTAAGTTCTTGTGTTACATGATTTCCAAAGATCATTAGGCTGCTCTTAAAACCTTGGGGTAACACTGTCTAGGCAAGCTGGGTTTTTCTACCCGTGATAGGATTTTCTTATTCAAATGCATATAAATTCTGACTCTCTTTGGCTAAAGGCAGACAGAAGAATGCATCCTTTAAATCCAATACTGTAAACCATACTTGATTATCTCGTAATTTAGTAAGTGAAATCTAGGGATTAGCCACCACAGGGTGTATGTCTGTAACAATTTTATTCACTTCTCTTAAACTCTGTGCTGCCTAATAAGTCCTATCGGTTTTGTTTTGGTTTTGTTTTGTTTTTTTCCACTGGTAATATAGGAGTATTGTATTCTGACTCACATTCCACTAGTAGTCCATACTGTAAAAAGTTATTAATTGGTCTTTTTATTCCTTTTCAGTCCTCCAATGTTAAGGGCTGTTGCTTTTGTCATAAAGGTTTTGCCCCTTTTTGCTGGGGAAGACTGCCCTGTTTCAGCCCCCCCCTTTTTTATTCGTCTTTCTGTCTCTTGATTTTAAAGTACTCCTTTGCTTTTGGTTTGGTTTTTTTTTTCCATTCAGAGCAGCAGCTAAAGAAGCTGGTAATTTGATACCATTTTGTCTTAAATCACTTTACACAACCGTTTGTAAAATCCAGAGGGATTTTACTTTGTTTAGTTTTTTTTCCAATACCACGTTAAACTTTTCATCTCCTATACCTTTTAATTGTCTATAAAATTGTAACAGCATATCATAATTCAATTAATTGTTTCTTTGTGAGGGGATCACCTCCTCCCGAAGCTCGTGTTGCAATAAAATAACTTCTCAATTTCTTCACCGATCGGTTAACGCAACACATGCACACACACACACATCCCAGAAGGGATCTTGTAAAATCCTTCTGTTTACAAATTGGGTATCTCTTAAGTACAACAATATATACAGGTAAATTACTTCAGCTAGTATGTTTATATATATATATATATACACATAGAGCTCATTTAAAACAATATATACAGTATATTTCATACATACCCCAAAACCAGAGTCCCAAAATGATCGATCAATGCCAAATCACTAGAGATCTTGTAACCCCACAATATACACCAACTTGGAAGTATTTTCAAACCAATTCCCCAGTTCCTAATTCAATTCCTAAATCATGCCAATTTCTCTTTAAACACACTAAACCCCATACATTATTAAGCTGTATTCAAGTGGGGGGGGGTGTCTCCCTCTTTTTCCTAGTGTTTCAATGAACATCCTAGGAGAGACTTTCTCAAAATTCCCTCCCCATGGGAAGACCCTCCACTGATACTGAAGAAATTATAAACTGCAGCCCCAATAAATCAGAGTCTAAATACAACAGTCCTAAGTCAAAACCCGTAAATAATGAATGCAGAACATATCAAACATACGTGGGTTTTCTTGTTCTGTTTTTTTTTTCCCCCTGCTTTTATTTTTTTTTCTGTGGGGTTTTTTTTTTTCCTTTTTTTTTTTTTTTTTGTCCTGCTTCATTCGTCTCCAGCTGCTTCTCTCATGGGAGAGCAGAACTCCACACTTGCTTCGTACTTATTTATTTGTCATTCACACAGAGGTTTCACACACAGTCCTACAATCTTTCCAATGTGCTAGGATACACCCTAAGGGGTTTTCTTTAAAATACCGCTGCCTTGCTGTCCCCCCACTTTACTGATTCTGTACTTCTGTTGTCTTTCCACAGATTATTTTAACAACTTTAACCTGTCATCCCCTTCTGTGCCGCTCTGACCACCTTCCACAAATGTCACAATTAATATTCTAGTTGCAGAAAAAAAACAATTTATAAGAAAACGAGGTTCACGGCGAAATGCACAGCTTTTCGAGTTTGGTGTTGTTTTCTTTGTTTGTTTTTCCCACCCCCACTTTCCAGCCGTAAGGCCTTTCGGTCACGCATTCACTCACCAGCTAACTCGCATTCACGCTCATTCACACTCAGTTGCCGGTTTGACGCTGCCGAACGGGATGTTCACGAGCCGTGTCCGAGATCTCCGATATCCGAGTTCAGTGCCAACAAATCCGCATCGCCAGCAGTACAACTCCCGCGGGTTCCCTAAGTGTACCAACACCGAATGTACGTTATGGCAGAATTGCAAAGCTTAACTCGTGCTTGCACCAATGCACCAAAACGTACACCCTCAGGCACCAGGAGCCTGGTACCAGGCTTGCCCGTGACAGGCTGTGGGATGACACGCCAGGGTCGGAGGGACGGGGTGCTAGCGAGGGCCCTCAGCCTGTTGCTCTGAGACGTGCTGGGTACACTGCAGCACACCTGAGATGTTGCGGAGATGAGCCAGAGGCTCCTGAGGTAACAGGGGCCACCAGGGAAACTCCAGTGAAATGCCTCAGAGGAATTAAGGGCTGTTCTTCTGAGAAGGTCACACAGCCAAGAGCTCAGCTGAAGCGCCTCTACACCAATGCACACAGCGTGGGCGACAAACAGGAGGAGTTGGAAGCCACCGTGCACCAGTACTGAAACTCGGTGGGATGAATCCCATGACTGGTGTGTGGCTGTCGATGGCTGCAGGCTGTTCAGAAGGGACAGGTGAGGAAGGAGGGGGAGAGGGGTTGCCCTCTATGTCGAGACATGGATAGAGTGTGAAGAGGTGTCTCTGGAGAATGGCCACGAGCAGGTTGAAAGCTTAAGCGTAAGAATTAGAGACCAAAGGCAACAAAGGTAACCTTGTGGGTGGTGTCTACTACAGGCCGCCCGGTCAAGGGGAGCCTACTGACAAAGCCTTCTTCTTCCAGCTCCAGGAGGCTTCGCGCTCACAGGCTCTCTGGGGGACTTCAACCACCCCAAGATCTGCTGGAAAAGCAGAATGGCGAGCTGTGGGCAACCCAGGAGACTGATGGAGATCCATGAGGAGAACTTCTTCAGCCAGGTAATAGGCAGCCCTACCAGAGGGGATGTGGTACCAGACCTGACGGTCACCAATGCAACTGAGCTTATTGGTGATGTCAAGATTGGAGGTAGCCTGGGCTGCAGTGACCTTGCAATGGTGGAGTTTGCAGTCCTGAGGAGTAAGGGTCAGGCAAAGAGTAAAGTCAGGGCCCTGAATTTTAGGAAAGCCAACTTCCAGCTGCTCAAGGAGTGAGTCAGGACAAGGGGCAATGGGCACAAACTGAAGCACAGGAAGTTCCGTCTGAATATGAGGAAGAACTTCTTCACTCTGAGGGTGACGGAGCACTGGAACAGGCTGCCCAGGGAGGCTGTGGAGTCTCCTTCTCTGGAGATATTCAAGACCCGCCTGGACAGGGTCCTCTGCAGCCTACTGTAGGTGACCCTGCTTCGGCAGGAGGGTTGGACTAGATGACCCACAAAGGTCCCTTCCAACCCCGAACATTCTGTGATTCTGTGATTCTGAGTCAGTAGGACCCCCTGGGAAACTGCCCTCAGGGACAGGGGGGCAGAACAGAGCTGGCAGATCTTTAAGGATGCTTTCCTTAGAGTGCAGGAGCTCTCAGTCCCCAGGTGTAAGAAGTCAGGCAAGGAAGGGAAGAGACCGTCATGGCTGAGCCGAGACCATCTGGTCAGACTAAAGGGAACTGCCCTGGCAGTGGAAGCAGGGACACATATCCTGGGAAGAGTATGGAGATGCTGCCCGGTTGTGTAGGTACGGAGTCAGGAGGCCCAAGGCGCAGCTGGAGCTGAACTTGGCAAGGGACGCAACAGATAATAAGAAGGGCTTCTACATGTACGTCAGCCACAAAAGGAAGGCCAAAGAAAGCGTCCCCGCCTGATGAACACAACTGGCAAACTGGTAACAGCAGATGAGGAGAAGGCTGAGGTACCCAACAACTTTTTTGCCTCGGTCTTCACTGACCTTTTCTTGCGTCCTGCCTATGGGGAGGGAGAAGCCACTCAGGTTCTGTGAATCCCCTCGGGCTAAATTAAGGTGCAATGACACCAAACAATCGATTAAGCATTTTATTTATAACAGAGGTAAACACAGGAAACATTGGCAAGGTGGGTTCTTATCAGAAATACCTAAGAGGGAGAAGAAAAAAAAAAGAAGAAAGAAAGAGGGAGGGAGGGGAAAAAAAGTCTCAGCACCCTAGGATCCCACGATGATGATGAGGACAGGTGTGGCAATTCTCAGGCCCGCGCCCGGCTGTTTGCAGGTTTGTCTTTTGTCACTCAGCCTCCGCCTTCAGTCACGTCTCTTGGGGTCTTACGTGGTACTTGTTCTAGAAAGTTCGTGATCTTCTGCGCAGGCCAGTGGGGGAGAAGGGGTCGCGAGGGTCTCTCAGGTCATCTCAAGCCCTTTCTGCAAATGAACTTTACGTGACCTCTGGCCATATTTGGGTACGGCACACCAGAACGCGGAGCTGTGTATCCTCTGACCCGCCCTCCCCGTCCCGTGTTACCCAGCTCCTTGTTCACAGCCCGCTTTCGCTGGGCAGACCCCCGCTGCAGGTGGGCTCTGTCCTGTCTCGTTCAGGACAGCCATTTGAAGGGCTGCCCCGGGGCTGAGGCGGCTGTTTGACCACAATGTTTGAGGCATTAACACACATTAACCCTTTCAGTCTCTCACACCACCGCATGACACAAACATTCTCTATATAATCTTCATCCTGGGTGGTGATTTTCACATAACAGATAGAGGATAGAGAGAGGACAATGTTTGTGAAATCATACATTTTACAGTGGTAGGGCCAATCATCAAAAATAAGAATCCACATCCTAGTGGTATAACCATATTCAAAAGCCATACGCCCCAACCTGTAAATCCCAGTGAGCTCAGGAGAGAGGCAAGCCAAGATTTAGGGTTCCAACTGTTGAACCAGTCCTTCAGCTGCATCGCATGAGAAAGTTCTTCAGCCTGCTCCGATACTTCTTTCATCTTCTGCCGTGTTTCTTCCAGAGAGGTAGCTGCGTTGTGTTTGGTGAGACATCATTCTCCATCTGTAAGATTCAGCATTGCATACACACCCGGCTCGCTCAACAACAACATATCCAAAGTCAGCCTGTTTTGCAGAGCTGACCTGTTGAATTTGCACATTCACTTCCCCAAAAGCATAATGGGTCAGGTTGCTCAGGACATGTACTTGCCAGGTTAAATTTTCTAAGACAAACTGACGTCCTTTAAGGGTTACATATGGGGTAAATATTTTTTATAACATCAACGTTTTTCTCATCAATGGGACAAGAAGGTTTGACATGTCCGTCACAGACCTGGCCCATTCATATCTGGTTTTCTTGCTTTTATCCTGTCTTTGGCCTGGGCGATCGGGAATTTGTATGCACCATAGTGGAGACCATTGAACCGTACAGGGGTGTTACAGGAGGCGGAGGCCAAAGGGGGATTTCGGTGCATGATCACGGGCTAGGATTATCACAGTGTGAATCTTCCGGACAGGGGGATACTGGTGATTCAAATGGAGTTTCCAGGAGGGGAGTTGCCAGGTCACTCACGTTCCATCTGCACCAAAGCTTGGCCAAATCCACTGGGGGAATGTGGTAAAATGAATCCTGCGCGAGCGTGACACCAAATCGACTCTCAAGTGGAGCGTTCACTCTGCCCCAAGTACAGACGGCAGTACAGTTTTAGTGACTGTAACTTGGTGAAATTCAGATTAATGATAGAAAAGCTGATAGCTTCTCCTGAAGATGTGGGAATTTGAACACAAACTCCTTGGTCAGTGTGGTTCCAGATGCGCACCAAGCCTTGAATTAGTTCGGGCATTCATTTCCTCTCCCCCCAAAGGAGAGCAAAGGGTTTTCCAAAGCATTGTGCTCTGCTGTAACACACAAAAACAATAACGAAAACCGGACACACGATGCAAACAATTACTAAGGGTAGTAATACAAACATAGGGTTCACAAAGGTTTCTGCAAGGACCTGCAAATACACAGAACAAGAAACAAAACAAGTTTAGAAGGATGGCACAGTCCATCTGGTGTTGATCCAGTGATCTTTTCTGTGAGCATCAGTGGCTATCCAGGTATATAGGTTAAGTGGAGCGGGTTTTTTTCCCTTTCCCTTTCCCTTTCCCTTTCCCTTTCCCTTTCCCTTTCCCTTTCCCCACTGTTGGTAGGTCCATTAGAACGGGTTGACCTGGATAGTGGGGGGGTTTTACAGGATCCTTTATTTCCCTTTTCCCTGGCAGAAGGAAGGGGGTTTGGGGTAAAAAGCAGTGAGCCTAGGACATCCATTTACCCACCAGCGGCTGTTAACTTTCATTACAGCATCCAAGAGCCACACTGGCCTTTCAGTATTTTGGGGTTTGATAACACATTCCAGCAACCTGATTGTGTGAAATATCTGTTGTGTGCTCTCTCGCCTTTTGCCCACTCCTGAACCACCCTGGCAGCAAAGCAGCTACCGTTATCTGACTGAATTACAATGGTGGGTGAATGGCAGTGTCCCTGGGGGAGACCTGTAAAATAAGCTGCACGCCTTCCCAGGTAAAAGCAAAGTGGTCTCTGCTTCCTGCAAGGGAACCATAAAACCCGTATCTTTCATGTTAATAGTTGCTAAAATCTGGAGGGCTTGTTCCTGTGTGGTCGCAATCGGTACGGCTGTTAGGCATGGGAAGGGAAGGGAAGGGGGTAAAGTTTAATAATAACAATTTCTGAAGGGGTAATCTGAAGGGAAACCGAATGCTCACTCGCCCCCTCCAGTCCACCCAGGCATGCCCTTGAAGCAAAACAAGCCCCAGAATATCATAATAGCCTTTGCTACCAAAAACATCTGTGACCTGAACCTGGTTCCCATCGGCAACTATGCCGTTGGGGTTCTCATGTGCCACCTCCTCCCGTGTCCTCTCTGGAGGACCTCCCAGACCTCCATCTACAGTCTCGGTCTTAGAGGTCACATGCTGGCTTCCTCCTTTCCAGGAGCATGCATTTCTTTTACATGTTCTATGTCTTTAAGAGGGTATTGCAGTCCTGACTCCTTTTCTCGGTCAAAATTTATATCTCTATTGTCTACCCCGATTTAGGATGGGCTTCATCTAATTGTTCCCTGAATATCTTTTCCCACTCCAAAGCCTCCGTTAAGGCAGTGTTTAGCCTTTGTTTGGTTTTTAGCCTTTGGTTAGTTGTCCGCTCGGCAGCAAGCTGATCAGAGATGCTTTTTGCTCCATTCTCTAAGTGCTTCTGCAAAGCCCCCACCCAGCCTTGGAGGGACTTTATTGTTTCCCCTCCTGTTTGTTGGGTCATGTACTTATCCCTTCGTGCTGCCACCAAGGCAGCTCCCAAACCTGCACAAACCAATGCTTTCCCTTTTCCAAGCTTCAACCTCCATTCTTTAGCTAAGGTGGAGATTCTGTCCGCTACAGCTTGCAGATCGTACCCATTATTATGGGCCCAAGTTATAGCAGGTCGGGCGTTACAGCCCTGTAACCTCTCCAGGAGAGGGACACAATCTACAATGCGACCTCCCAGGGAGGCCATGCTGAGTCCTGCAATGGTGGAGATCAGCTCCCCTACCAGTCCTCAGAGGCCTGTCTCCTGTATGACTCCTCTCAGAGAGGGGCTGCAGCAAAAGGCCGATCTCAAATGATCGCTTTAGCACCAACAAGGGGATCCTGTCCATGATGCCAATTTAAAACATTGCATCCTGCCTATGGGGAGGGAAAAGCGACTCAGGTTCTATGAATCCCCTTGGGCTAAATTAAGGTGAAACCATGCTGAACGATCAGTTAAGCGCTTTATTAATAACAGAGGTAACTTAGAAAACACAGAAAATGTTGGCAAGGTGGGTTCTTATCAGAAATGTCTATCAGAGGGAGGCGAAAGGCAAGAGAAGAAAAGAGAAGACACATTAACCCTTTCAGTCTCTCACACCTTTTGATACTTAAAGGGGGCTTATAAGAAAGATTGGGACGGACTTTTTAGTAGGGCCTGTAGCGACAGGGCAAAGGGCAGTGGTTTTATACTAAAAGAGAGGAGTACAGGCTAGATATAAGGAAGCAATTTTTTGCAATGAGGGTGGTGAAACACTGGCACAGGTTGCCCAGAGAGGTGGTAGATGCCCCATCCCTGGAAACATTCAAGGTCAGGTTGGATGGGGCTCTGAGCAACCTGATCTAGTTGAAGATGGCCCCGCTCATTGCAAGGGGTTTGGATAAGATGGCCTCTAAAGGTCCCTTCCAACCCAAACTGTTCTAGCCAGGTGATCTCGTATCTGTCAGAACTTGGAACTCTGAACCACTGCAGGAGAAGTGGAAAAGACCCTTCCAGGTGCCATTAACAACGTCCACTGCAGTCACAGCAGAAGGCGTGGAACCGTGGATACACCACGCTTGAGAGAAGGCGGCCCCTTCGTGGAAAAGTATCACTAGAGATCCAGAGACTGCAAAATTAATTTTAAAATATGTATACAAGGGGTGGCTATCATTGTAAAATATGAGGGGAATGGATTCTAATCTGGAGACTGATGATGATGGGAGCATTGTGTGGAGTATTAGGAGTGAAGTCGGAGAGTGAGAATCCGCTGTCAACAAAAGCAGAACAATTGATATACATCCCAACAAGAGCTCTGGAAAATAAAACAGCTTGACAAAATTTTCAATGGACTGGGATGAAATCTGAGTTCCCAAATAAAGTCCTTACTTGGTACTGAGCTACTTTTATTAACAGTATTCTTGGTGATATTACTCATTTACTACTGTTTAAAAAAGGAATTCACTAGCAAAACCACCTGCAATCGGACGATCATTCAAGCAGCAGCTAAAAGACAAAATTTAAGTGATTCAGTCACAACGCTCCCACCATCATGTACTGAATAGTGGATAATTAAATTATTGTAGATTCTAATCTTTATCAGAGATAGAGCACGAATAGCCAAAAGGTAATGCCGACAGCGGGAGATCGCAACCACCGACCCCCTGACCACCGACCCCAGCGACACCACCTACTCAGGAGAGAACAACAGAAGAGGACGACTGAGCCCAATCATTTACACGTGAAGCGAGCAAATCTGTACCAGTCACCAAAGAGAATAATCATGAGCATGCCTGGATAAAATGAACATGTATATTTGTGATCTGTATAAACCGCATGGAAAAGGTATGAGGTATGCACACTCGGTGGAGCTATTCCCTGTGCACCAGCGCTGCAATAAAGAACGCCTGCCTCTTAACACTGCGCTGGTGGTACGAGGTTTTACTCCCGGATTTTTGGTGACACATTGGTGTGCTGCACACCAGGTAAAAAAACCCCAGGTAAACATTCCAGGCAGCACAGAGCCCCCGGCAAAAGGACAGACCTTGGGGGCCAGTGAGGGGACAGACACACAGGACAACAAGGGCTCCAACACCTTCGTCTTGACCACAACCAGTGTCCCCTCCAGCCAGGACTGGGCTCGCTGCAAAGCCCTGCAAAGTCGCAGGACAATCAAGCCCTTCCTCGGGTCACACTGTGCTCAGCTACAGAGCCCAGCTTTGCCTCACTGCAGCAGCAAAATAACCCCAAATCACACCAAAATGGCCAGGGAGTCACCTGCAGGTCAGGTAGGGACCCTGCTCCCCTTGTCTGGATGCAGCTTGGGCAGCCACAAGACCAGCAAGGGGGAAAGAAAAGAAATAATTAACAAAATCACCGCACCGGGACACCAAGTGCAGGGAAACTTCATCTCTCCTTATTGCCCATTTCCCAGGCAAACCTCCAAACCCTGGGGCCAGCCAAGACAAAGGCGGCGTTGGGAAGCGGCATCTCCCCTCAGGCTCTGGCCACAAGCTCTCTGACCAAGGCAATGCCTTCTGCAGGAGCACTTGAGGAGCACTGCAGAGCTCTCCGGCCTCCACCCCTGCACAGCCAGGGCCAGCAGCCGTAAGAAATCCCATGCAGACATCTTGCAAATGATCCCCGCACTTGGGAGCACCCACTGGTGTCCGGCCAGGCGCCGCAAGCATTCCTGCCCCCAAGCTCCACCAGCCCAGGGGCAGCTGCCCACTCTCACAAGCCTCTCAGATGGCTCCAGCTCGACGGACAAGAGGCCTTGGGCATCTCCTGGCAGGTGTGACCAGCCTGTGGCACCAGGAGCCAGCTCTTGCTCCCGTACTCAGGGAAGAGCCCAGCACCAGCTCTGGGCTCAGGAAGGAATTTTCCCCCAGCACACACTGGCACTGCTCCCCACAGGTGTTTTGCCTTCCTCTGCAGCACTCAGCACCACCACTTGCCCCAGCTCCCCCAGTCCCTTTGGCCTACCTTCCTACCTGCTGCTCCTGCACCACCAAGATGGCCTCTCTAAGCAGGAGAGGATTCTTCACAGTATGCTAGCTACTAGCACTGAGCTGTTCACACATACACCCCCTTTTCAAAAAAACACACAAAACCCCAAAACAAACCCCCATCAAAAAATGAGTGCCACCAAGCCATATTTCAGATGGAAGGCAGGTGTGGGTCATCCTTCCAGAAGTACAGGCACCTCAAAGAAATCGTCCTCCTGTGCCGTTCAGAGCATCCCAAAAGCAGACTGAGCTCCCCAACAGGTCTTGCATGACCGCAATCCCTCCCCAGGAAGCCCACAGAGAAACACGACGCTTTTGAAATGTCCCAGTCCTCAGCACCTGAACGGTTTCAGAGCAGAAACGTGGACAAGACCAAGAGCCCCACTTGAGGCTCAACAAAGCCGTCTTTGATGCAGAGCCTGGGAAAACCGGAGCCAGTGGATGAACTCGGAGCTTTCACAGGCGGCCTCAGCATCAGTGCTGAGAGCAGCTTCCACACGCCAAGCACAGGCATGGAGAAACAGCTTGTCACGAGCAGCCAGTCCTCTCCGAGGTCTCCAGGCAGCTTGGCACAAGGGAGGGTTCCTTAAGCAAGCTCCTTGTCGGGGAGAGGGTCTAGGAGGAGGCTCTCCCACCATGGGCATTCTCAAGTCCAGCTCCTCGAGAACATGGCCTTGCTGCCCGCTCTCTTCCCCTACAGAGGCTGAACCAGCTGCCCAGTGGCTCGGGCCATCTCCGTTTCCAGCGGAGCCCAGCAGTCCGTAAGCATCCCAAGACAGCGCCTGTGTGGATCCTGCCCCTCTCGTACAGGCCCACGCTGGCCGGGCTGGTGTTTGAGGGCTCTGCACGGCACGCACACAGCGCCTACCAAAAAGCTCTGCTCAGCGCTACCAGATCATTTCTAGCTCAACTCAGCAGCACAAAGACAAACAGGGAGAGGCCACGGCCCCACGTGCAAAGGGAGCAGAACACACAGCAAGAGATGTCAGGGGCAACCCTGGAAGCAGCCACAGGCCGTCCACCACGACCCCCAGATCGGGGTCCCGCAGCTCAGCCCGCCACCCACACTGCTTCGAGAGCGCTGCGCCAGCGGCTCTTCCCATCTCCTGCGAGGGGAGAGAACAGGCACAGGCAGCAGAAATAACGGGGTCAAGAAAACTACAGATCACAGCCTTGCCTGCACCATCCTCACAGACACCTGGGGAGAGAAAGGGTCTCTTTTATCCCTACAAGAACATTGGTACAAAGACCAGAAGAGGCACCCCAGGGCACAGCCAGTGAGCCAGGGACAGAGCAGAGGCACGGCAGGACAAAACGACGGTCACTCAGCTCCAGCGCAGGAGGCCGAAGTTCAAGTCCTGCCCAAGCCACAACAAAAGCTGTCATCGTTTTAGAATTGTGTATCGCGCACAAAATATTTCTGCGGCTGTAAACCAGAGAACCTAAGAGCAAACTTGTGAAGGCACAACTGCAACTCACAATTTTAATGCTGTTAGGGCATCCAGAAAGCTCTGAACACCTTCAGAGCAGGAGAGCTCAAACGCACAGCACAAACCGAAGCAAACATTCCTGCTGGCAGGCTGATGCGTCCCACCTTCCCAAGGCACCAGCTTTGGCAGCAAAGAAAGAAAGATCTCGCTAAGTGACTGTTATCTTCCAGTAAGAGAAATCTGCATAAATTGCAGCTACACAGGGTTTCTTTTCGATTATTTTTTATTTTCCTCACAGTAGAAAGATACCGTAGATGGGTAAAGTGCTGCATGGAAAGGGCCCCTGGAGGTGCCTGTGCCACCACCCTCTCCCAGCCACTAATGCCATCTGCCCCCCAGGGCACCTCCCAGGGCTGCACCACCCTCCTGGGGAACAAGTTCTCCCCAACACCCACCCAGAGCACAGCGAAGCTGCACATTCTGCCTTTTGCCCCATCTTCTCCACTGTCTGCCACAACTGAGAGGAATCCGGCTCCATTGTCCTCGCAATGGCCCTTTAAGCACCTGCAAACCACCATCAGATCACTCCTCAGGCTCCACGAGCCCGGCCACCCCAACCTCTTGCCTTTACTTGTCCACAATAACAGGCATCGATTGGAAACAAATTCAGGGTAACAGTGCCCACAAATTAACAACCGCCCTTGGATTTCTACTTGTTTAAGGTAAATGCAGGTTAAGGGCTTTTCTGAGAAAATGCAGAAAAAGCTTCAATCCGCTTGCTGTTCTAAAACAGACAACACACAGCTGAAATGACAAATGAACTACACATCTCTCTTCCCCTTCGCTACCTCCTTCTAACACGCAGACACTTTAGCATAGAGCGTACCTGTGAAGGAAGTATTCTGGCAATCGCCCCGCGACAGCCACGAGAAACTCTGCAGCCAAGCTGCTCATTCGCAGCAGGTTTCTCCCCCCTGCTTCTGGGAGGGTCTCCTAAGGAAGCCTGGCTTGCAGCCCGGCAGCCCTGAGGGCTCTTTCTCTCCGGTCCCACACACCTCTCTCCAGCTTCCACTCGACCCTCCTCAGGCACGGGCTCTCTCACCTGTTCCGTTTGCTGCCTTTTCGCTGCAGGATTTGTCTCTTCTGCCGATTTCTTCTTCAGAGGCAAGCGGTCTTCTGGAGAGCGGAGCAGCCGCTCCCCGCAGCCGCGTCTCCGCCGCCCCGCGCTGGACAAGACCTTTCCCGGCCGCAGCCCGCCCCGCAGAGCCGCACACCCAGCCCCGCCGCCGAGGCGTTTCGGGCGGGCCCCTCCCGCAGCCCCGCAGCCCGCGGGGAGGGGGGCGGCGCGGCCCCGCGGCTCGGCCGAGCGGAGACGGCCCGGCCCTGGGGGGCCCTTCCCGCCCCGGCCCCGGCCCCGGCTCGACCCGCGGGAACCCCGCAGGCGGCGGCACCGCCCGCGCCGCGCCCGCCCGGCTCCGGGGCGCCCGGCGAACGGGGCCGCGCTCCCCGCCGCTCCGCACCGCAACGGGCCGGGCGGGCCCCGGCGCCCGCGGCCCCCGCGCCGGGACCGGGCCTTGACGGGCGGCAGCGGCCCCGGGGCGCGGAGGCGGTGTCCGCACCCAGGCGGCGGGGGAGGGCGATCCGCAGGCACCCCCACCCCCCCCACCCCCCGGAGCGGGTCAGCAGCCGCGGCCCGGGGGAAGCGCCGGGAGGGCGGGGGGGCCGTCAGCTGCCCCCCACGGGCGACCTTCTGCGGCCCCGCAGGCACCTGCGGGGGTTTGACCGGGGGCAGGCGGGGGCTGGAAACCCGACGGGACAGCCGCTGGGACAGAGAAGGGGGGGACGGGCCGGCGGGGCGAGCACCGGCACAGCCGGCAGCAGCAGCTGAGGCCCGCGAGCGGCAGCAGGAGCAGCCTCCTGTACGGGGGGGGGGGGGGGGGGGGGGGAAGCCCCCATCCCTGGGGCCAAACCCCCTCCGGCTGCTGCGGCAGAGCGGCCGAGGAACAAACTCCGCTCCCTCGGCCAGCGGGGGAGATGGGGGGAGGGTGCGCGCTGGCTCGCTCCTCCTCTCCTGTCCTCAGTGCACAAATTTCACTGCCTTCCCTGCACCCAGCTCCGCCTGAACTTCACCAGAGCTCTGTCACAGCAATTCAATATCTCGTTTTTGAGGCGGGAGGTGGTAATTTTTTTGTGCTGCGTTTTTTTTGTTGACAGCCTTTCCCCCCCCCCCCCCCCTTTTTTCCTCCTCTCTACTTCCAGTGACAGAACTTAACAGATGTAAATTCTGAACAAACGCCTGAAGGTATTTCTTAGTTTCCTCCCACTTTTTTTGTTTCTGAACTTTTGCACTGAGGCTCATTATTTAATAGCCACAAAACATACCGAGAAATTGAAAACCTAACCATTAAGTACAGGATTTTTACCATGATTTGTAACAGAAGTCAGTACTGAGCTTTGATCTACTGATAACACAAGCCAATGGTTCTCTAATCAAGCTAACAGATTCCCTTCTGAAAGTCACTCCTCAAATGCGACATCAGAAATGCTCCCTGGGCCCGCGGGCCTCTGACGGCACGCTGATTAACCCAGCAGGCTTGTCCGTGCTGCCAAACACCCACCGGACTCACGGCAGCACTGGGCCAGAGGCTTCACCTCCATCCGAACACCACAAGCTTTGATTCAAGCTTCAGAACCCTCCACTCTTCAGTCTGCCAGCAAGAGACCCCGAGGGGGGGCAGAGTAACAGATACAGCGTTAGCACTGCGGAACAGACACCAATCTCAATACAAAAGTGCGGCAATTTCCAGGCACATTCACCTCATTGCTCACTCAAATCCCGCTGGAAGGTTACATTAGCATTTATTAAGCAAGTTTCATGGGGAGGGGAGGCCACGAGGCTCTGGGAGAACCCTGTACAATGTGAAAGCCGCACAATCATACTACGTAAATATTCTACAAGTAAAAAGTCGGGGGGGGGGGGGGTGTCCCCGCAAACCCACAATATCACATTTTTCTTACCGCTATGAGCAGTCCACCATTTTGTTCCACTTCAGCTGTTTCCATAAGCAGTTCAATAGCTTTTCTCTTCCCAATTATTTTCACTACTCGGGCAATTAAATCTTTCTTTGGCTCACAAAGCCTGAGAGGAGGGGAAAAAAAAGATACACTTATTGTCAGCATAATTTCTTGAGTAAAACTGACCATGGAACTTCCATAATGAGTAGTTCATTCTGTGGGAGATAAAACTGTGCTAAAAAGGCAGAGTCCATACATTTAAATGTGTTTCAGTGGCTCCTTGAACCAGTTTTTTTTTTCTACAGCATGCATTTTAAAAATTTGTTTCAATTAAAATGCACTGATTATTATTTTCTACTGATGTGTGAAAGACTAAACCAAATGAGAAACTCTGAAGACCTGTATAAATCTCTGAAATTGAAGTATAAAAGTCTGCTGTGCATTTAGCAGTTAACAGTACAGCACCTTTTATAGCTAAATCTACACTTGCTGTTGTCTGTAGCTAGTTGTTGAAGTTCTCCTGTATCATGTGCCATTCAGACAAACATACAGAATAAAAATTAAACCATTCTGTTGACTGATTTATGACAACCTACAAAATGCAAACAAGAACAAAACACTGCAATATGACTGAGTTAAATTGTATTCTTTTGTTAGCAACAGCGTCCTCGTACAAAAGTTCTCATCCTCAGTCTGCATGAAGGGAGAGGCTCTCACAGCATCAATTCACTGTGCCGAAGCACGTGCTCCCACTGGAAAACATCATCACCCCACACACCAACACCACCTGTCCAGAGCAAGAGTTCAGATGCTAAAGTCTCATGTTCTCAGTGGCAAAGCTCCTCACTAAGCACAGTCCCGAGCACGACAGCTCAGTGGTTTTACACTTCAGGGACCAACAGGCCACCACCACCTCCTAAGTTGCTTGAAGACTACTGTCTAGCCTCCTTGCTTCAGATGACATTACCATGCTCTACAGCTGCATTCATTACAGTGACTGCATAACAGAAGGGATCTGACCACAGATGTGAACAACCAGCCTAGCTTCAACCGTATGATTGAAGTTACCTGAAATTAATGTTAAAACTCACATTTTAGTGACAATTGTCCTCATCACAAAAAGGATTACCCAACCAGCTCAACTTTACCCTTTGTGTTTAACCTCACCGAGTTCAATGAATGATCAGGCACCAGCATGTAAATGCTTTCCTAAATATTTATAGGATTGAGTTCTAAATTATGAATTATTGGAAGAGATGGAAGCATTTCTCAAAGATGGAGAGAACTTTAAGATAACCAGGAGTCCTCAGAGAGCTGGTGAAATAGACCTTCTGTTAGTAGCAGCAGCAGCTTAAACAGTCAAATCCCCACCCCGCGCTCATTCTGGCCCTGCGCAACCCTCCCGTACGCTGCTTTAAACAAGCAGCTGTGCACTGCAACAGGAAAACAAGAGAAAGGGCAAAACATTGCAACAGACAGTCAGAAAACCCCTTTGATTTCAGTTCACTGTGTGGGCCACCACAACAAAAGGTCAGGAATCCAGGCACAGATGGTGCAGCACAGATCAAGCAACAGTGCCGTGATGCCTATAAACACAATCCTACTGATGCTATTCAGTGCCACTACTGCGATAAACAATCAGAAAAAAAGAGGCTTCTGCCCTATTTTGATGAGGCTCAATACAACAAAGAAGAGTTTATTACAAGAGACATACTCAAACTTTCCAAATCCATGAAGGAGAAGCTACTGAGAACTGATAACAGCATCAATAATTCAATAATGGTCTAATTGCTGTATTTCAGCATCTGGCAATACTACGTATCCCATGTAAGAAATCAACAATGATCAATAAACCCAGCTTTTATCTAAACATCAAACTTAGGGTCAGTAAATCCTGTAACTGCTTTTCCCCTGTTTAACATCATTTTCTTCCCCTGAACCACCGAAAAAGGATTGCGTGGCAGTTTAAGTCAATCTAAGGAAGAAGGACTGCAGTCAGGTGCCCTCTCTCACACCACCAGCGCTGCCAGTGCCAGCTCAAAGGAAACTGTACAGCAAATTGGTTAAGGAAACAAATCTCTCTCCAAACTAACTCTTTAAAAAAAGCAACAGGCTTTTGGACAGTTCAGTTTTCTGACTCAGCTCAGTGTACAACAATTCAATAGCAGGACTGTGAAAAAGAATTGGAGCGCGGCAAGTGCGCACACGGCTGGAGCTTGGTAACCCCAACAGCGGCTTCCATGACCTAGCACAGAACTGCAGCTCAGTTTCTCAACAGAGCAAAGGCAAGGCTTGATTTCAGTTCTGCTGTCTCATCCTGGTGCAGCCCTTCATTACTACAGCAGCAAAACATTTTGTTCACACAAGCACGGCCCACGTAAAGAACAGGGATTTCAGAAGCTGTGCTCTCCAAAACAGTACACAGGCCCAGTCACCTACAGTTCCAAAGGTTTATAACTTAGCCAGATTTTCATGGTGACCACTGCAGGTGTTCACTGGTGTCCAACTCCAAACACACATCTTTACTCACGGGGTGTTTCCTAAAAATGTCACTACTAAATCTGTATCGTGAAAAACAATGTTTTTCCTTGCCACTGTTCTCAAATAACAAACTATCTGGTGGATCTTTAAAAAAAAAAAAATTAGAACAGTACTATTGGATGCTTCTACAAGGTACCAGCCCTAATGCTGCATTTCAATCCCAGGATTTTGGAAATACACTCAAGGCACTCATGGTTTTTGTAATCTGGTAAGACATCTTACATACTTTGCAGAAAGAAAGCATTTTTCCCCCAAGAGGGGGAAAACTACTACTTCACCAGCAGTTTACCAATACTTAAGGAAGTGAAGATATGGGGTTACTAAACTTACCAATAAACTATCTCATCTGCCACTTTTTCCTCTGAATCTTCTTCTGTTGTGTCATACCTTCCTTTATATTTCATTTCTTGTCTTTCACCCAGTCTATCTTTCACAGGCCGCTCCCGTTTGAAAAAGCCTTGCCCATTTTCCTCTTCCACTGGCAATGTTTTCTTGTCATCGTTCATGTATTCATCCAGTTCTTTACCTAAATTCTCTGTCTCCTTTTGCTGAGCTTCCTTCATCAGCTTTTTAGCCAACAAATATTTGGAAGTCTCAGGCTGCCTGCTTCTGTCAATACTACCATCCATGCCTAGAATCCCAAGCTCAGTAGCCACTGCATCCCGATTCTGCTCCTGGAGCACCACACCCACCGAGAGCAGTTTGGTTTTGGTGGTTCTGGCTAAGCTGAAAAGGCTCAGATTTAGCAGGAGGAAAGTTGAAACATTTCTGCCATTTTCCTTTCCACAAACAGCTGTCTTCAGCAGATTCAGAAAAGCTTTCATCACTTGAATCCACACTTTTGGTTGTCCGATGAGTAACACTCGGTGCACACGATGAAATGCTGCTCTGGAATGGTCTGCCGGAATCATGGCCATCATGTGATTTCTGAAATGAAGAAGTACATGTCCATTAATTTAATCACTCCCGTAAACTAAAAGAGCTATGAAGTGAAGCCAGAGATTTGATTAGCTAGTAAACTTAATTTGGACTCATGCGATGGTTTGGGCAGTCCTCCACGAGCATCTTTTGGACTGCAGTCGACAGCAGCACGCTGTGAAACTTGTGTGTTTTGAATGCTTGTACACGAAAGGCAGCACGGCTGCTATAACAAACACACAGTGACACGAGTCACTAATCTACTTCACACACCCTTTGCTGAATGAAATTACAATTATTACCAGACCAGAAAAGCTATTAAAATTCCCAAATCAGACAAAGACACAACATGCACAGCAGTTCTAAGGAAGATTAAAAGAAACAAAACACCACGGCCACTTACCAGGAGGTTTTTCTAACAGCACAGAAACTCATACTCTCTCCGGAGTCTAAAAGGGGTCAAGACTAGTGGCTTGCAACCACAGTACTGCTCCCAGAGACTCAACCGAGAAGAAAAAATGATGAAAAACCCCAAAAACCAAGCGCAAAAAACTGGGATGCAGCTCAAACTTTGAAAAGCTAACAGTGTATTGGGATTCTGGTTCAATCCGGACAGCACATGAGCAGCTTTAAACCCAGAAGACATCACAGACTCACTACGGCTTCTCATTAATTAGGACAAAAACCCTAAAGGCTTCAACATGCCTTACAAAAAAAAGTCCCACTGATATAAAAATATTCAAGAAATACTGTTTCCCATGCACTGACAGATAAACTACAACATGAAAGTTAAACCTGCTCAGCTGTACATAACCTACAAAAGCACCACGGGGAACTGAACCCCGAATTCTTCCTCCCAATTGCTGGAAACTTCTGGCCATGCTGTCTGTGCTGACCTGCAGGAAGCATTTTCTATACTCGCAATTCCAGCTTCTCCCCCACTAATCTGCTATCGTTATGTTACCTTATCCTCTGATCTTTAAAAATATGATCTCTTCCTCCAGTTTCAGGTGAAATAACAATCCTTTCTTCAACCTCACTTCTTTCACCGCCATTATGGCACCATTTCTTCTTCCTCCTATCAGCAAACAGAAAACGGAAATCTTCAACTTATTTTACTGCATTACGGAGTACAAATTTTTAATTTAAAATGTATTCCATAACGCTAAACACTAACAACTCCATGAATTTAAACAATCCCCCCATGTCTGCCGTCACTTATTTTGCCCTACACACCCCAGGACCGCACCGCAGATCAATCACCATAACTCGAGAGCCCCGCCAACCCTCGCCCCTGCGGCGCCCACCCCGAACCATCTCAGTTCGAAACCTTTTCCCGCCCACCAGCGCCGCAGACGCCCCGCGCCCCGCACGCCGGCGGGAACCGAACCCCCCGCGGCAGCGCGCGGGGCCGGAAGGCGCGGGGCAGCGCCCGTCGCCACTCGCCGCCTTCCCCCGCTTCCGCGGCCGCTCTGGACAGGAGGTGTTGGTGTGTGGGGTGATGATGTTTTCCAGTGGGAGCACGTGCTTCGGCACAGTGAATTGATGATGTGAGAGCCTCTCCCTTCATGCAGACTGAGGATGAGAACTTTTGTACGAGGACGTTGTTGCTAACAAAAGAATACAATTTAACTCAGTCATATTGCAGTGTTTTGTTCTTGTTTGCATTTTGTAGGTTGTCATAAATCAGTCAACAGAATGGTTTAATTTTTATTCTGTATGTTTGTCTGAATGGCACATGATACAGGAGAACTTCAACAACTAGCTACAGACAACAGCAAGTGTAGATTTAGCTATAAAAGGTGCTGTACTGTTAACTGCTAAATGCACAGCAGACTTTTATACTTCAATTTCAGAGATTTATACAGGTCTTCAGAGTTTCTCATTTGGTTTAGTCTTTCACACATCAGTAGAAAATAATAATCAGTGCATTTTAATTGAAACAAATTTTTAAAATGCATGCTGTAGAAAAAAAAAACTGGTTCAAGGAGCCACTGAAACACATTTAAATGTATGGACTCTGCCTTTTTAGCACAGTTTTATCTCCCACAGAATGAACTACTCATTATGGAAGTTCCATGGTCAGTTTTACTCAAGAAATTATGCTGACAATAAGTGTATCTTTTTTTTCCCCTCCTCTCAGGCTTTGTGAGCCAAAGAAAGATTTAATTGCCCGAGTAGTGAAAATAATTGGGAAGAGAAAAGCTATTGAACTGCTTATGGAAACAGCTGAAGTGGAACAAAATGGTGGACTGCTCATAGCGGTAAGAAAAATGTGATATTGTGGGTTTGCAGGGAGACCCCCCCCCCCCCGACTTTTTACTTGTAGAATATTTACGTAGTATGATTGCGCGGCTTTCACATTGTACAGGGTTCTCCCAGAGCCTCGTGGCCTCCCCTCCCCATGAAACTTGCTTAATAAATGCTAATGTAACCTTCCAGCGGGATTTGAGTGAGCAATGAGGTGAATGTGCCTGGAAATTGCCGCACTTTTGTATTGAGATTGGTGTCTGTTCCGCAGTGCTAACGCTGTATCTGTTACTCTGCCCCCCCTCGGGGTCTCTTGCTGGCAGACTGAAGAGTGGAGGGTTCTGAAGCTTGAATCAAAGCTTGTGGTGTTCGGATGGAGGTGAAGCCTCTGGCCCAGTGCTGCCGTGAGTCCGGTGGGTGTTTGGCAGCACGGACAAGCCTGCTGGGTTAATCAGCGTGCCGTCAGAGGCCCGCGGGCCCAGGGAGCATTTCTGATGTCGCATTTGAGGAGTGACTTTCAGAAGGGAATCTGTTAGCTTGATTAGAGAACCATTGGCTTGTGTTATCAGTAGATCAAAGCTCAGTACTGACTTCTGTTACAAATCATGGTAAAAATCCTGTACTTAATGGTTAGGTTTTCAATTTCTCGGTATGTTTTGTGGCTATTAAATAATGAGCCTCAGTGCAAAAGTTCAGAAACAAAAAAAGTGGGAGGAAACTAAGAAATACCTTCAGGCATTTGTTCAGAATTTACATCTGTTAAGTTCTGTCACTGGAAGTAGAGAGGAGGAAAAAAGGGGGGGGGGGGAAAGGCTGTCAACAAAAAAAACGCAGCACAAAAAAATTACCACCTCCCGCCTCAAAAACGAGATATTGAATTGCTGTGACAGAGCTCTGGTGAAGTTCAGGCGGAGCTGGGTGCCGGGAAGGCAGTGAAATTTGTGCACTAAGGACAGGAGAGGAGGAGCGAGCCAGCGCGCACCCTCCCCCCATCTCCCCCGCTGGCCGAGGGAGCGGAGTTTGTTCCTCGGCCGCTCTGCCGCAGCAGCCGGAGGGGTTTGGCCCCAGGGATGGGGGCTTCCCCCCCCCCCCCCCCCCCCCCCCCCCCCCCCCCGTACAGGAGGCTGCTCCTGCTGCCGCTCGCGGGCCTCAGCTGCTGCTGCTGGCTGTGCCGGTGCTCGCCCCGCCGGCCCGTCCCCCCCTTCTCTGTCCCAGCGGCTGTCCCGTCGGGTTTCCAGCCCCCGCCTGCCCCCGGTCAAACCCCCGCAGGTGCCTGCGGGGCCGCAGAAGGTCGCCCGTGGGGGGCAGCTGACGGCCCCCCCGCCCTCCCGGCGCTTCCCCCGGGCCGCGGCTGCTGACCCGCTCCGGGGGGTGGGGGGGGTGGGGGTGCCTGCGGATCGCCCTCCCCCGCCGCCTGGGTGCGGACACCGCCTCCGCGCCCCGGGGCCGCTGCCGCCCGTCAAGGCCCGGTCCCGGCGCGGGGGCCGCGGGCGCCGGGGCCCGCCCGGCCCGTTGCGGTGCGGAGCGGCGGGGAGCGCGGCCCCGTTCGCCGGGCGCCCCGGAGCCGGGCGGGCGCGGCGCGGGCGGTGCCGCCGCCTGCGGGGTTCCCGCGGGTCGAGCCGGGGCCGGGGCCGGGGCGGGAAGGGCCCCCCAGGGCCGGGCCGTCTCCGCTCGGCCGAGCCGCGGGGCCGCGCCGCCCCCCTCCCCGCGGGCTGCGGGGCTGCGGGAGGGGCCCGCCCGAAACGCCTCGGCGGCGGGGCTGGGTGTGCGGCTCTGCGGGGCGGGCTGCGGCCGGGAAAGGTCTTGTCCAGCGCGGGGCGGCGGAGACGCGGCTGCGGGGAGCGGCTGCTCCGCTCTCCAGAAGACCGCTTGCCTCTGAAGAGGAAATCGGCAGAAGAGACAAATCCTGCAGCGAAAAGGCAGCAAACGGAACAGGTGAGAGAGCCCGTGCCTGAGGAGGGTCGAGTGGAAGCTGGAGAGAGGTGTGTGGGACCGGAGAGAAAGAGCCCTCAGGGCTGCCGGGCTGCAAGCCAGGCTTCCTTAGGAGACCCTCCCAGAAGCAGGGGGGAGAAACCTGCTGCGAATGAGCAGCTTGGCTGCAGAGTTTCTCGTGGCTGTCGCGGGGCGATTGCCAGAATACTTCCTTCACAGGTACGCTCTATGCTAAAGTGTCTGCGTGTTAGAAGGAGGTAGCGAAGGGGAAGAGAGATGTGTAGTTCATTTGTCATTTCAGCTGTGTGTTGTCTGTTTTAGAACAGCAAGCGGATTGAAGCTTTTTCTGCATTTTCTCAGAAAAGCCCTTAACCTGCATTTACCTTAAACAAGTAGAAATCCAAGGGCGGTTGTTAATTTGTGGGCACTGTTACCCTGAATTTGTTTCCAATCGATGCCTGTTATTGTGGACAAGTAAAGGCAAGAGGTTGGGGTGGCCGGGCTCGTGGAGCCTGAGGAGTGATCTGATGGTGGTTTGCAGGTGCTTAAAGGGCCATTGCGAGGACAATGGAGCCGGATTCCTCTCAGTTGTGGCAGACAGTGGAGAAGATGGGGCAAAAGGCAGAATGTGCAGCTTCGCTGTGCTCTGGGTGGGTGTTGGGGAGAACTTGTTCCCCAGGAGGGTGGTGCAGCCCTGGGAGGTGCCCTGGGGGGCAGATGGCATTAGTGGCTGGGAGAGGGTGGTGGCACAGGCACCTCCAGGGGCCCTTTCCATGCAGCACTTTACCCATCTACGGTATCTTTCTACTGTGAGGAAAATAAAAAAAAATCGAAAAGAAACCCTGTGTAGCTGCAATTTATGCAGATTTCTCTTACTTGAAGATAAAAGTCACTTAGCGAGATCTTTCTTTCTTTGCTGCTAAAGCTGGTGCCTTGGGAAGGTGGGACGCATCAGCCTGCCAGCAGGAATGTTTGCTTCGGTTTGTGCTGTGCGTTTGAGCTCTCCTGCTCTGAAGGTGTTCAGAGCTTTCTGGATGCCCTAACAGCATTAAAATTGTGAGTTGCAGTTGTGCCTTCACAAGTTTGCTCTTAGGTTCTCTGGTTTACAGCCGCAGAAATATTTTGTGCGCGATACACAATTCTAAAACGATGACAGCTTTTGTTGTAGCTTGGGCAGGACTTGAACTTCGGCCTCCTGCGCTGGAGCTGAGTGACCGTCGTTTTGTCCTGCCGTGCCTCTGCTCTGCCCCTGGCTCACTGGCTGTGCCCTGGGGTGCCTCTTCTGGTCTTTGTACCATATGTTCTTGTAGGGATGAAAGAGACCCTTTCTCTCCCCAGGTGTTTGTGAGGATGGTGCAGGCAAGGCTGTGAGCTGTAGTTCTCTTGACCCCGTTATTTCTGCTGCCTGTGCCTGTTCTCTCCCCTCGCAGGAGATGGGAAGAGCCGCTGGCGCAGCGCTCTCGAAGCAGTGTGGGTGGCGGGCTGAGCTGCGGGACCCCGATCTGGAGGTCGTGGTGGACGGCCTGTGGCTGCTTCCAGGGTTGTCCCTGACATCTTTTGCTGTGTGTTCTGCTCCCTTTGCACGTGGGGCCGTGGCCTCTCCCTGTTTGTCTTTGTGCCGCTGAGTTGAGCTAGAAATGATCTGGTAGCGCTGAGCAGAGCTTTTTGGTAGGCGCTGTGTGCGTGCCGTGCAGAGCCCTCAAACACCAGCCCGGCCAGCGTGGGCCTGCACGAGAGGGGCAGGATCCACACAGGCGCTGTCTTGGGATGCTTACGGACTGCTGGGCTCCGCTGGAAACGGAGATGGCCCGAGCCACTGGGCAGCTGGTTCAGCCTCTGTAGGGGAAGAGAGCGGGCAGCAAGGCCATGTTCTCGAGGAGCTGGACTTGAGAATGCCCATGGTGGGAGAGCCTCCTCCTAGACCCTCTCCCCGACAAGGAGCTTGCTTAAGGAACCCTCCCTTGTGCCAAGCTGCCTGGAGACCTCGGAGAGGACTGGCTGCTCGTGACAAGCTGTTTCTCCATGCCTGTGCTTGGCGTGTGGAAGCTGCTCTCAGCACTGATGCTGAGGCCACCTGTGAAAGCTCCGAGTTCATCCACTGGCTCCGGTTTTCCCAGGCTCTGCATCAAAGATGGCTTTGTTGAGCCTCAGGTGGGGCTCTTGGTCTTGTCCACGTTTCTGCTCTGAAACCGTTCAGGTGCTGAGGACTGGGACATTTCAAAAGCGTCGTGTTTCTCTGTGGGCTTCCCGGGGAGGGATTGCGGTCATGCAAGACCTGTTGGGGAGCTCAGTCTGCTTTTGGGATGCTCTGAACGGCACAGGAGACAATTTCTTTGAGGTGCCTGTACTTCTGGAAGGATGACCCATACCTGCCTTCCATCTGAAATATGGCTTGGTGGCACTCACTTTTTGATGGGGGTTTGTTTTGGGGTTTTGTGTGTTTTTTTGAAAAGGGGGTGTATGTGTGAACAGCTCAGTGCTACTAGCTAGCATACTGTGAAGAATCCTCTCCTGCTTAGAGTGAGTGGTTTTATAACTAAAAATATCCATTCAGCGTTACAAACTCGGCTCCCTTAGATTCAAGTGCTTGCTGATGGATTCCTGGCTGACAAAATTCCCCTCCCTGCTTGCTTGGATATTAAATCCTCTTTAAAGTGGCCTTCAGGTTACCTAGTGTGATTTCTTCCAGCTAATCACAATTGTCGAAAGTGTGCGTTTTTGTTCATAAAAAGTAGGATCAGAAGTTTGTAGAAACATCTTCTGAGTCTGGTTTAAATGAGTTAAAGCTATTGCTGTTTCAGGTTGAGGGTTTCTAATGTAATTTTTTTTCTCTTTCCGATCTTTGTACATCTTGATGACATTCACTCTGTGGTGGGGATTCCTCTTTTCAGGTGGGCATTCTCCTCACCGGATTTGTCTAGGCAGTGTCAGAACGGGCATAATTTCTAAATGCTCTTGCTGTGAGTGTTTGTCTTCTGGTTTAATATTCACTGGACTGTCACACCGGTCTTGTGGTCTGTCTGGAGCTGAGCTGAGCACGCAGGCCAGACTTTGCAGGGGGTTATGGATAAAAGCAGAGTGTGGTTTCTATCTGTCTGTCTGCAGATCTGTCCAGTTCATTTGGTCGTTCTTATTACAGGGGCTTTTCTGGGTGGTTGTACCGTTATCTTCCCTTGATTTTTTGCTGTCTGCAGGCTTCCTCTGGCAAACAGAAAGTATATCAAACCGGCAGGGCTGCGGTCCGCAGTTGCGTGGGCCATGGCATCTCCGGCTGAAATCGGCGTGAGTGGGTGCTCGTGGCAAAGATGTGGAGTCCTGAATGAAGGAGTGGGTTGCTGCTTGTCAGGGCTGGTGCTGGAAGCTTGGGAGAAGTGTGGTGATTTTAATGCCTTGCGCTCTGATGGCTGTGGGCAGGGTTTGCCTTACCTGTGGTCAGAGCGCGCTGTCACCTGTTGTTCAGCCAGATATCTGCTGTATTCCCGGGTCCTCCTCAGGATCCATATATCCTTGTATGGGTGTGTATGTCTAAATGGCAAGAGTTTTTCACTGTGCGGGCTTCAAACCTTGTTTGGGGTTGTTCTCCCAAAAGAGAACAGAAGCAAGTGTGATGTTTTCCACAGATGAATTTGGTGCCAATACCTGTCTGCAGTCCTCTCGTAATTTGTTTCCCTAAACGTCACCTCCAGGCTAGAGGCACTGATGCACCGGCTTTAGCGAAACTGTCGATGCTTTCTGCTCTGCTCTCTTATGGGCAGGTTTGGCCCGGTAAACCAGTGGTGGTTGTTACCTAGGCTGGATTCAGTGGGAGTTTGTAGGTGACCTGTGCGTCCCTGAGGAGGCTGTGTCCCGGGAGAGGATCTGTCTTGCGTGGGACGCCGTAACCCCTTTGTTTGTGCAGGTGGGTGCCTTTGTGCTGGATCCCGTGTGCGGGCTGGGGACCGTACTGCTGGAAGCTGCCAAAGAGTGGCCCGTGAGCAGAAGTGTCCTAGTGCAAATGTTCCTCCGTAGGAACATAAACCAAGGTCCTGCGTAGCTGTGCAGGCAGGTGCTGGCAGCCCTGGATTTATACCGCAGGGTCTGCGTGAGGCAGCCGTGGCCTTTGAAAACTGCCTGGGCTCGTCCTGGGAGCGGAGGTGCCAGCGGGACAGCGCGCTCGGTTGTCGGTGTTAGAGGCAGCATGGCTGTCTGTAGCTAGCTGGGGTCTTGCTCTTAGGACATAGCCTCAATGTTTCTGTAAGTTCCAAGTGTCTTGAGCAGACCAGAGCATGGAAGGAGTGAAGACAGCAGAGGCTTCGCCCATTCTTCTGTCCGCTGGGTCTGTGTATTGCTCTGTGTAATGGTACTGGATCTCCCAGCAAGGATTTTGTGGTGGAAGGGCTGTGCAGCAGGGCAGTTCTGAGAAGGCTTTATAAAATAAATACACCTACTTGGCAAGTAGATGACCTTTGTGTTTTTTCTCTGACCAGGAAGCCTGTTACTGGGGTGCTGATATGAGCGATTCACAGTTAGAGGGCGCAGATGTGAATGGAAGGACTGCAGGCCTGATGGAGAAGATGGAGTTACTGAAAGCTTCTGTGAAAGGTACGCCTGTAGGCTTTCCAAGCAAGACAGGCTGGAAGTGTTTTGTGGTTTGGGGATTATACAGGTGATGTAGGTTCTCTTGAGGCGATGTGTGGTAGAGCTAGCTCTCAGCCAGTAGCTGAGCAGGGACGCTGTGGCGCTAGCAAACAGGTAGTTATTTGTTCTCTCCCCCTCTGAACTTTGGCAAGAATAAACTCAGCAGAAGACAATGAAAATAATTGTGGGACGTGGGCAGTAGTTGTCTGTCTTGACGGTAAATGTGGGAATACCACTACGAGTACCTACCACGTGAGAGTTTTTTGTGTCTTAGGGGAACACAGCAAGGACAAATCCAGATCAAATGTGGCTTGTAACTTAAATTTACCAGAGCAGAATAGCAGGGACTCCTTAAGCTCAGTGTTAAATTGTGAATGTTTTGCAGTAGGAGTATTTTAAATGACGATGCCTTTTTCCTGGATGTGAGGGAGTGTGCTTACTCTCAGTTCCTGAGCTAGTCTGGGGAGAAGGTACTTATTTTATGACCTTACTTGGGACCTCAAAGCCTGAGTGTAAATTAGTCCTGTATGAAATTTCGGACAGACAAAAGCTGGGTGTTTTTCCCTGTGCGTGAGTGATGGAAGTATACATTTTTTTCCACCTTGCAATATTTGTTCTTACCAGAATGGTAAGAAATATTATTTCTTATTGATAAGAAAACATATAGTGCTTTCTCTCTGTACTGAAAAGCTGCAGTTGGCCTAGGCTTCTAGGATAACGGAAGGTACTTTGATGTCAGGCTTTTCTAATACTGAACAAGTAATTGGTGTCTTTGTCACTGGTCAGAAGCTGTTATTATTTCTGCTTATTTTGAGAAGGACTGTAGGTAACTTGCCCTTCCATTTGTAGGTAAAATTGTTACAGAATTGTTATGCTGCAAATGGTGCTGCAAGGATGGTCCAAGAAGCATCTCCATCCAGACCTACAAAGGCTGGCGCAGAATCACAGCAGAGTTTAGGTGGGAAGGGACCGCCGAAGGTCTTTAGTCCTGTCAGCTGCTCGAAGCAGGACTAACCCCAAAGCTGGGTCAGGTTGCTCAGGGCCTTGTCCTGTCAAGTTTGGAGCATGCTGAGGGATGGAGAACCCGTAGTCTCGTCCTTTCACGTGCTGGCTACGCTCTGGCCAGCACAGCGTGGTGTGTGGCCGGCCTTCATCACCGCAGGGATGCAGTGCTGCCTCACGGTCAAGAGAACTGACTGTTCCCAGGGTGCACAGACTCTGGGGAGATGTTTCAGAGACGCAAGCTCGGAGAGAATGCAAGGGATTCTGGCTGTAACCAGATTCTTGGGGGGAAAAAAGGGGGGCAGAGTGGGATTTAACATGTGTTTCCTTGCCATTCGTACGGGTGCACGTGAACATCTGGAGTAAGTTGCTTGCAAGCTTAGCTCCTCTTTTGCCTTTTGCTTGTAAAGATGTGCTGCGTGTTGAGAAGAGGCAGTTAGCTTGGACCCATGCAGTCCCCTGTTCGGAGAATTGCGCTGTTGGGGCAAACAGATCACCAGTAACAGGGAATCTGCAAGCTAAACCGTGCTCTCATGCATTTGTTTCTTCCCAGTCTGCATCGGGTTGGTGGCTTCCTCGTGCTTTTGGTGAGGATAGGTGCAGAAGGAGCCGCGAATCTGGGTGCATAACCTGTGAAAGAGCTGGCAGGCAGTTTTGTAAGGTGAGTGGAAGCGTAGCTGCTGTTGGTTTTTCCCCACAGTCGGCTGTGAAGACCTGCCTTTATTCTGCAGCGTTGCCAGTGCCTTCAGAAAGCTTTGACGCTGTGTTTTCGGATATTCCGTTTGGGAAGAAGTTCAAGATCACAAAAGACATACAGCTCCTGCCGGATATTCTCCAGGGAATGGAGAGGTCCGTGTGGCCTTTGACAGGCTTGGGGTTTGGTTTGCGATCCTAACCGGTCAGTCAGCTTTATGTTTGCTTTATTCCCAGCGCTCTCCAGCTCTGTAATCCGATCCTGTGCAGGCTGTGGGAGTCCGAGTCCTCTGCTTGTCCCTCACAGGCTGTTGTGGCTTGTCGTGCAAGCCGTGGCAGTGCTGATGGCAGCGCCAGCTGGCAAGGAATGAGCTGCTTGTGTGAGCCACACGCACAAAGACTCTCTACAAGGCCTGACAGGGAAATGTGTGAGCCACACCCGCAAATACTCTCTACAAGGCAGGATGGGGAAAGAGGAGAGAATGACCTAGACAAACTGAAAGCGTGGCCAGGCGAATAAAGCAGCAGTCCTTTCTCAGCTGAGGTCTGATTGTATAAAATCCTCGGCTTTCCTTTTGGGTTCACAACCCAGCTTTTACCAAGCTTCGTGCCTTGGCAGGAAGGATCTCAGACCAGAAAGTGGCGGTATGCATTTTCCTTTCTGTTAGCGTATCCTGGAACGTCCAGCTACCCCTCCTGGTCTGCTTTTAGATGCCTCCTTGCATCTCTCACCCTGTCATTTTGTGGCAGGGTTGAGCCAAGCTAATAGCGGGCTGCTTGTAACGGGCAGTTCAAACCATCTACCCCTGTATTTCTTTTCTTGGCTGAAAAGGAGCCCTTTCTGTAGGACTGGTCTTGAGTGGGTGTTGGTCTCGCTCACCCAGTGCAGGAATGGGGTGGGAAGATGGTGAGGAAGGTGAGGTAGCTCCAGAGAGTGGCAGGGCAATCTTATGTCGGCTTGTGCTGACCATCCCTCCCTTTGGCCGTGCTTGTCTTCTGGTGTCACTTGCTCTATTGGGCCATCGTAAGCAGAATATTTCCTTGGGGAGGTGGAGGTGAGAAAGGGACCATGACCACGAGAGCCCCACCGGTAAGACTGTTCAGTCCCCTTGCTGTGAACAGAGCCAGGGTAGTCCTTTTTTCCCCCTCTTTCAAAGCCAAGTGTAATGTTTGCTCATGTACTAAGAGAAATGGATGACAAACAGTGGTTACTTTTCCTCTGTTTCCTGGGTTTGAAAGCCATTAAGGCCCAGTGGCACACAGAAAGGACAGACCTTTTGCAGGTTCCAAAGGGAAAGGCCAGCCATTAAGCACTGGAAAATGCAGAGCCGCTCCCCTGCTAGCCTCTTCCCATCCCTCTGTTGCCATGGGTGGCTTCTTGGCCCACGAAGGAGAAGTTCTCTTGGGCTCTAACTCCAGCACGCTGCACTGCCCCGTAGGGATGCTTGGTGCAAGCACTATCCAGGCTATGACCATCCTGGTTGATGAACTTTCTCTGCCTTGCAGAAGACACCATTTCCAAGCTGTGAAATTGCAGTTGCCATAAATGCTTTTGACAGAGGCAAGTATTTTACTACAGATCCTGTAGCTTGACAAATGCCTCATACCCAAGAGACCATCCAGGATGACCATGCAGGAATGAAAATCACCCAGTAGTTCAGCTCGTTTCAGTCGTTTAAGACAAGGCTCTTGGCTAGCACACAGTCAAGAAAATTTAAAACCAGAACTAACCTGTGCTGAAACCTTGATTGGCACCGTGTTCTTCATCAGTTCTTTGCATTTCTTGCTTTCCTCGGGAGCTTTTCCTTATGAAAAGAAACAAGAAAGATCGGTCACAAGCAGGCAGAAAACCTGGCCTCCACATACTCGGTGCCTACACAGCAACATTAGCAAGGACCTGCCTATACACAGAAGATTAAATTAAGGTACCATTTTCCTACACAGCAAGCAACTAAATGCGTTTTGAGCTTCTTTGGACCAGATCAATTGGGTGGGGTTGTTTTTCCACAGTTCATATAAAGGTCTCACTATTATTCCATCATTATAAATCCATAACCGGCACCAACCTGTCATTCCCAGAAAGGTCCTGAGCTCTTTTACCATCTGAGGGAGGGGAGTCCTGCAGGTGGCTGCTTTCTGTTCTGTTCCTGGTTCTCTCTGTCCTCCAGACAGCTCGTGTCCAAGGTAGGTTACCCGCTGGCGCACCATCTGAGCTTTCTGTTGAGAGACTCGATACCCATTTAGTCCCAAAATGTTTCACAAACTGATAGTCCACTGTATACAGTCAGGTTTTGTTTCGGTTGCTATTAATAAATCATCTACATACTGTAAAAGGGTTCCACCTCTGGATGAGGGGGTTCCATGCTTCAAGTTCTCGTGCTAGTTGATTTCCAAAGGTCGTTGGGCTATTCTTAAAACCTTGGGGTAACACTGTACAGGCAAGCTGGGTTTTTCTACCCGTGGTAGGATTTTCCCATTCAAATGCAAATAATTTCTGACTCTCTTTGGCTAAAGGCAGACAGAAGAATGCATCCTTTAAATCCAATACTGTAAACCATACTTGATTATCTCGTAATTTAGTAAGTAAAATCTAGGGATTAGCCACCACAGGGTGTATGTCTGTAACAATTTTATTCACTTCTCTTAAATCCTGTACTGCCTGATAAGTTCCATCTGCTTTTTTTTCACCTGTAATATAGGTGTATTGTATTCTGGCTCACATTCCACTAGTAGTCCATGCTGTAAAAAGTTATTGATTGGTCCTTTTATTCCTTTTGGGTCCTGTAGTTTCAAGGGCCCTGTTTCAGCCCCCCTCCTTTTTCATTCCATATTTCTGTCTCTCGACTTTAAAGTTCTCCTCTGCTCTATTTTTTTTTTTTCTATTCAGAGCAGCAGCTAAAGAACCTGGTACCCTGATACCGTTTTGTCTTAAATCACTTTACACAACCCTTCGTAAAATCCAGAGGGATTTTACTTTATTTTTTTTTCCAATACCACATTAAACTTTTTGTCTTCTGTACCTCTTAATTGTCTATAAAGTTGTCACAGCGTATTATAATTCAATTAATTGTTTCTTTGTGAGGGGATCACCTCCTCCTGAAGCTCATGTTACAAAATAAGAACTTCTTAATTTCTTCACCGATCGGTTAACACAACACATGCACACCCCCCTCCCCCCCCCCAAAAGGGATCTTGTAAAATCCTTCTGTTTACCAATTGTGTATCGCCAAGTACAACAATATATACAGGTAAATTACTTCAGCTAATATGTTTATATGTATATACACATAGAGCTCCTTTAAAACGATATATACAGTATATTCCATACATACCCCAAAACCAGAGTCCCAAAGTGATCGATCAATGCAAATCACTAGAGATCTTGTAACCCCACAATATACACCAACTTGGAAGTATTTTCAAATCAATTCCCCAGTTCCCAATTCGATTCCTAAATCGTGCCAATTTCTCTTTAAACAAACTAAACCCTGTTGGCATGGGTTACGGATCCGTTGTAACGATGTGACCCCAATATGAGTATGATCGTTCACCCTTTATTAGTCAGCAAAAACAACGTTTATAAAGCAAAACTATTACAGCATCTGAATGGTTAAACCCCTAATCCATATATAGGCAAAACTACTGCAACTCGTTGTGATTGGTGCAGAGCTGCATCTCGAAGTGAAAACAGTGCTGTGGCAGGAAACAACAACGTGGCAGGAAGGAAGTGACAGTGTGGCAGGAAACGGTGACGTTCCCCCTGCTCCAGTGTCCCGAGCTCGTCGCGCTGCCTTCCCAGCAGGGTTCCGTGTCCGCCGCTCCCAGGGCTCACTTCCGGATCGGACCCTGGGTTGCTCAACGCACCAAGCTATGTCCCCTCTCGTCCAGCCAGGACTCCACAATTCCCCCTTCTTGTTTTTGAGCAAGCCAGGTTTGCTTTGTCATCTTGGAGAGCGCCCTTTTAAGACAGCTAAAGCAAATACATATTATAATTCCAACAGCAAGTAACACGATACATATGCGCAGAATTTCTACAATTAAACCGTGAAGCCAAGCGGGCAGATTACCAAAGAGCGAGGTGAGCAATCCATCAAAAAATCCCTGGTTTTGTTGTATTTGATTGGCGTGCTGTTCCAGCCATTGTAATTGCTTGTGGATGGGCTTACTATGATCGGACAAGTTCATACAGCACATGCCTTCGGAATCTTCACAGCCATGTCCCTGGGCCAGCAGTAAAAAATCATTTGCGGCTCTATTTTGCAATACCGCATGTCGTACACTACTCTGATCTTCTAGCAGGGATTGCAAGACTTTTGTGGTAACACTGGCTTGCTTCTCTGCCCAGCGTTCCGTGTTCGCCACTCTACTTCTGTAGCAGTGTTCCGTGTTGGCTACTTTCAAGGTCTATCTCCATTACCAAGCCTGGGTTGCTCAACAGCACCAAACTATGTCCCCTCTTATCCAGCCACGACTCCACAATTCCCCCTTTTTGTTTTTTGAGCAAGCCAGGTATAGTTGACGAGGTTGCTGATGATGAGAGCTGACATAATTTTGGTCTTCAGGTTGCTACCACTCTTTCAGAGGCCCACACAAACTACAATGCTAACAGATATAAGAACACAAATGCTAATTGAAGACATAGAGATGTGAAGTGCATACCATAACCTGCTGGATATAAAGAAAGATTAAATTAACTTGAGAATGATACATACTGATGGTAAATCTGTTACCTAGCATATGGGTGTAGATTGATTTACTTGTATTCAATTTTCTTGCTGGATTTACTTGTATCCAGTTTTCTTCCTGTGTGGATGGTGGGACTAAAGTACCGCTTGACCACACCGTATCGTTATTGTCAATGGGAGGGGATGCATCTCATCTCGTTAGGCGTTGAAATAGCGGTGTATCAATAATACGAGCTCAGTAAATTTGCACTTGGGTTATAGGTATACTTATCACATATACAAACATCCATAACATTCAGTATTGGCTATCCATGTTAATCACCTAGGTTAAGATCAATGTATCTAGAACTATGACTCACTAACTATATAGGCTAAATTAATGTACATAAAAGCGTAAAGCTGCAAACATCAGCACATCTATTCCCTGCTGCATCAAATGCTTCCGAAGTTTTGATAAATCAGAGTCCAAATACAACAATCTAAAGTCAAAAATCAGAAATAGTCAATGCCTGCAGAACTTACCAAACCGGAGACACAAAACAGTTACTTAGTCCAGACAAATCCACTAGATCACAGAAACCAAATAAATCCGTCAGAACACAGAAATACAAGCACGGTAACAAAACCACACGTTCATGGTCGCGACCACACACACACACAGGCACCCAAGTTTTCAGCATAAATCCAAACATTGCAGACAGGACTTACCATAATATTCAACATTTACCAGACAAATTCCCAAGCCTCAGTCCCAGGAAGAGCACTCTCTTTTCAATTCTGGATTAGAAAGGACGCTTTCCCTTCCCGTCAGGGATGTGGCTCAGTGCTGTGAAGCTTTTACTGTGACTAACAAATGGGCAGCAGAAACACCACTGGAAGAATGCCTGTGCCTTATGAATGGTTCGTGCTCAGAACTGTTTGGTCCAGGGATCAGAGGTTCTCCCCGAGAATCCCTCGGTGCCGGCTGGAGGTCCTGCGATCCCTCGGACCATTGATGTTCAAGAGCAGGGTCCTACCTGGGTACCCAAAATCTATCACTAGAAAGCAGCAAAATAGTTAACTTTCTAAAACTTACTGTTGGAGTTGTAGAAAGCAGGCATTCTTTACTGCAGTGCTGAACGCCCAGGAAATAGTTCTACCCAAATGTGTGTACCGAAAAGACACTCTTACTAGATATTTACGCCATGCTAACATACATAATCATTACATTCCCGAGAAGCGGTTAATATTTTCTTGGCCATATGATATCAAAAGTTCCATTCCAGAGTCTTCAACTCCTGCGCATCAGCACATAACCGACCTAAAAGAGGATAAGGCTGGAAAACAAAAAACCTCATAAATGATATACAAATTTGTTGGTAAATTGACATTAATTCTGGAGGTAAAGGCAATTGCAATTCTATCTGAAACCTTTTGTAAAACAGTTTTTGCTTTTGGCATTGATCTTTGGGAAAATAATAAATCCGAGTCCTTTTTGACAAAGTAAATCGAGGGGACAACTCTTCAGCCATAATGTCAATATTTCCACCTTTCAGCAGAGTGAATAACGCCATCTCGACAGACCCCCTGAACCGTGGGGAGATGATAAAGTCCAGCTGTTTGCTCACAAGGAATTCTACTGCAGTAACTGAATTGCGTACATTTTTTGTACCCAAGTCCTTGAATGTCAGAAAGACGGTTCTCGCCGCGCCGCTTCTGGGCTGGCCGGGCCGGGCCGGCGCGCTGGGATCGAGGGGAGGGGGGGGAAACAGGGGGGGGAACCGTGCCGCCGGTTGCCCGGGGGGAGCCATGTGCCCCACCAGGTGTAAGGTTTGCTGACCCGTTCGATGCGGTGACTGCTGGCGCGGCGGCGGGACAGCGTCTGAGGGACTGCGCAGTTTGATGTTGGAATTCACCTCGCTTTGATCTCAGGTCGGCCTGGGGCTGCCAGGCGGCCATGTTGGTACCCGGGGCATGGAGGGAGCTGTGGGACTGAGACTGCTGGGCGGCCATGTTGGTTCCCGGGGCATGGCGGGACCTTTGGGCCCGGGGCTGCCGCCGGCCATGTTGGTTCCCGGGACATGGCGGGAGCTGTGGGCCCGGGGCTGTTGCCGGCCATGTTGGTTCCCGCGACAAGGTAAGAGCTGTAGACCTGGGGCTGCCGCCAGCCATGTTGGTTCTCGGGGCATGGCGGGAACTGTCGGACCGCGGCTGACGGGCAGCCATGTTGGTTCGCAGGGCTTGGCGGGAGCTGTGGTCCCGGGGCTGCTGACGGACACGTTTGTTACCAGGTCACAGCGGGAGCTGTGGGCCCGGGGTGCTGCCGGCCATGTTGGTTCCCGGGGCATGGCGGGAGCTGTGGGCCCGGGGCTACTGAGCGGTCATGTTGGTGCTCAGGTCATGGCGGGAGTTATGAGCCCGGGGCTGCCGGACAGCCATGTTGGGACAGAGGGCATGGCAGGAGCTGTAGAACAGACGCTGCAAGGCGGCCATGTTGGTTCAAGGGGCATGGCGGGAGCTGTGGGCCGGGGGCTGCCGCGGGCCATGTTGGTTCCCCGGGCATGGCGGGAGCCGTGGGACTGGGTTTGCCGCCGGCCATTTTGGTGCTTGGGGCATGGCGGAACTTTGTGCCCGGGGCTGCCGTGCGGCCATGTTGGTTCCTGAGGCATAGCGCGAGCTGTGGGCCCGGTGCTGCCACCGGCCAATTTGGTTCTCGTGGCAGGCCAGGAGCTGTGGGCCTGCAGCTGCTGGGCCGCCATGTTGGTTCCCTGGGCATGCCAGGATCTGTGGGCCTGGGGCTGTTGGGCGGCCATGTTGGTTCCCAGGTCATGCCGAGGGTTGTTGGCCCGGGGCTGCTGCCGGCCATCTCTCTTCCCAAGGCATGGCGCAAGCTGTGGGCCTGGGGTTGCTTGGCGGCCATGTTGGCTCCCGGGGCATGGCGAGAGTTGTGGGCCTGGGGCTGACACCTGCCATCTTGTTTCCCGGGGCATGCCGGGAGCTGTGGGCCTGGGGCTACTGGCAGCCATGTTGGTTCCCGGAGCATGGGGGGAGCTGTGGGCCTGGGGCTGCTGCCGGCCATGTTGGTTCTCGGGGCACGGCGGGATTTTTGGGTGTGGCACTGTCTGTACTGTGGTTGCAAGCCACTAGTCTTGAACCCTTTTAGACTCCGGAGAGAGTATGAGTTTCTGTGCTGTTAGAAAATCCTCCTGGTAAGTGGCCGTGGTGTTTTGTTTCTTTTAATCTTCCTTAGAACTGCTGTGCATGTTGTGTCTTTGTCTGATTTGGGAATTTTAATAGCTTTTCTGGTCTGGTAATAATTGTAATTTCATTCAGCAAAGGGTGTGTGAAGTAGATTAGTGACTCGTGTCACTGTGTGTTTGTTATAGCAGCCGTGCTGCCTTTCGTGTACAAGCATTCAAAACACACAAGTTTCACAGCGTGCTGCTGTCGACTGCAGTCCAAAAGATGCTCGTGGAGGACTGCCCAAACCATCGCATGAGTCCAAATTAAGTTTACTAGCTAATCAAATCTCTGGCTTCACTTCATAGCTCTTTTAGTTTACGGGAGTGATTAAATTAATGGACATGTACTTCTTCATTTCAGAAATCACATGATGGCCATGATTCCGGCAGACCATTCCAGAGCAGCATTTCATCGTGTGCACCGAGTGTTACTCATCGGACAACCAAAAGTGTGGATTCAAGTGATGAAAGCTTTTCTGAATCTGCTGAAGACAGCTGTTTGTGGAAAGGAAAATGGCAGAAATGTTTCAACTTTCCTCCTGCTAAATCTGAGCCTTTTCAGCTTAGCCAGAACCACCAAAACCAAACTGCTCTCGGTGGGTGTGGTGCTCCAGGAGCAGAATCGGGATGCAGTGGCTACTGAGCTTGGGATTCTAGGCATGAATGGTAGTATTGACAGAAGCAGGCAGCCTGAGACTTCCAAATATTTGTTGGCTAAAAAGCTGATGAAGGAAGCTCAGCAAAAGGAGGCAGAGAATTTAGGTAAAGAACTGGATGAATACATGAACGATGACAAGAAAACATTGCCAGTGGAAGAGGAAAATGGGCAAGGCTTTCTCAAACGGGAGCGGCCTGTGAAAGATAGACTGGGTGAAAGACAAGAAATGAAATATAAAGGAAGGTATGACACAACAGAAGAAGATTCAGAGGAAAAAGTGGCAGATGGCTTATCGGTAAGTTTAGTAACCCCATATCTTCACTTCCTTAAGTATTGGTAAACTGCTGGTGAAGTAGTAGTTTTCCCCCTCTTGGGGGAAAAATGCTTTCTTTCTGCAAAGTATGTAAGATGTCTTACCAGATTACAAAAACCATGAGTGCCTTGAGTGTATTTCCAAAATCCTGGGATTGAAATGCAGCATTAGGGCTGGTACCTTGTAGAAGCATGCAATAGTACTGTTCTAATTTTTTTTTTTAAAGATCCACCAGATAGTTTGTTATTTGAGAACAGTGGCAACGAAAATCTTTGTTTGTCACGATACAGATTTAGTAGTGACATTTTTAGGAAACACCCCATGAGTAAAGATGTGTGTTTGGAGTTGGACACCAGTGAACACCTGCAGTGGTCACCATGAAAATCTGGCTAAGTTATAAACCTTTGGAACTGTAGGTGACTGGGCCTGTGTACTGTTATGGAGAGCACAGCTTCTGAAATCCCTGTTCTTTACGTGGGCCGTGCTTGTGTGAACAAAATGTTTTGCTGCTGTAGTAATGAAGGGCTGCACCAGGATGAGAGCAGAACTGAAATCCAGCCTTGCCTCTGCTCTGTTGAGAAGCTGAGCTGCAGTTCTGTGCTAGGTCATGGAAGCCGCTGTTGGGGTTACCAAGCTCCAGCCGTGTGCGCACTTGCCGCGCTCCAATTCTTTTTCACAGTCCTGCTATTGAATTGTTGTACACTGAGCTGAGTCAGAAAACTGAACTGTCCAAAAGCCTGTTGCTTTTTTTAAAGAGTTAGTTTGGAGAGAGATTTGTTTCCTTAACCAATTTGCTGTACAGTTTCCTTTGAGCTGGCACTGGCAGCGCTGGTGGTGTGAGAGAGGGCACCTGACTGCAGTCCTTCTTCCTTAGATTGACTTAAACTGCCACGCAATCCTTTTTCGGTGGTTCAGGGGAAGAAAATGATGTTAAACAGGGGAAAAGCAGTTACAGGATTTACTGACCATAAGTTTGATGTTTAGATAAAAGCTGGGTTTATTGATCATTGTTGATTTCTTACATGGGATACATAGTATTGCCAGATGCTGAAATACAGCAATTAGACCATTACTGAATTATTGATGCTGTTATCAGTTCTCAGTAGCTTCTCCTTCATGGATTTGGAAAGTTTGAGTATGTCTCTTGTAATAAACTCTTCTTTGTTGTATTGAGCCTCATCAAAATAGGGCAGAAGGCTCTTTTTTTCTGATTGTTTATCGCAGTAGTGGCACTGAATAGCATCAGTAGGATTGTGTTTATAGGCATCACGGCACTGTTGCTTGATCTGTGCTGCACGATCTGTGCCTGGATTCCTGACCTTTTGTTGTGGTGGCCCACACAGTGAACTGAAATCAAAGGGGTTTTCTGACTGTCTGTTGCAATGTTTTGCCCTTTCTCTTGTTTTCCTGTTGCAGTGCACAGCTGCTTGTTTAAAGCAGCGTACAGGAGGGTTGCGCAGGGCCAGAATGAGCGCGGGGTGGGGATTTGACTGTTTAAGCTGCTGCTGCTACTAACAGAAGGTCTATTTCACCAGCTCTCTGAGGACTCCTGGTTATCTTAAAGTTCTCTCCATCTTTGAGAAATGCTTCCATCTCTTCCAATAATTCATAATTTAGAACTCAGTCCTATAAATATTTAAGAAAGCATGTACATGCTGGTGCCTGATCATTCATTGAACTCGGTGAGGTTAAACACAAAGTGTAAAGTTGAGCTGGTTGGGTAATCCTTTTTGTGATGAGGACAATTGTCACTAAAATGTGAGTTTTAACATTAATTTCAGGTAACTTCAATCATACGGTTGAAGCTAGGCTGGTTGTTCACATCTGTGGTCAGATCCCTTCTGTTATGCAGTCACTGTAATGAATGCAGCTGTAGAGCATGGCAATGTCATCGGAAGCAAGGAGGCTAGACAGTAGTCTTCAAGCAACTTAGGAGGTGGTGGTGGCCTGTTGGTCCCTGAAGTGTAAAACCACTGAGCTGTCGTGCTCGGGACTGTGCTTAGTGAGGAGCTTTGCCACTGAGAACATGAGACTTTAGCATCTGAACTCTTGCTCTGGACAGGTGGTGTTGGTGTGTGGGGTGATGATGTTTTCCAGTGGGAGCACGTGCTTCGGCACAGTGAATTGATGCTGTGAGAGCCTCTCCCTTCATGCAGACTGAGGATGAGAACTTTTGTACGAGGACGTTGTTGCTAACAAAAGAATACAATTTAACTCAGTCATATTGCAGTGTTTTGTTCTTGTTTGCATTTTGTAGGTTGTCATAAATCAGTCAACAGAATGGTTTAATTTTTATTCTGTATGTTTGTCTGAATGGCACATGATACAGGAGAACTTCAACAACTAGCTACAGACAACAGCAAGTGTAGATTTAACTATAAAAGGTGCTGTACTGTTAACTGTTAACTGCTAAATGCACAGCAGACTTTTATACTTCAATTTCAGAGATTTATACAGGTCTTCAGAGTTTCTCATTTGGTTTAGTCTTTCACACATCAGTAGAAAATAATAATCAGTGCATTTTAATTGAAACAAATTTTTAAAATGCATGCTGTAGAAAAAAAAAACTGGTTCAAGGAGCCACTGAAACACATTTAAATGTATGGACTCTGCCTTTTTAGCACAGTTTTATCTCCCACAGAATGAACTACTCATTATGGAAGTTCCATGGTCAGTTTTACTCAAGAAATTATGCTGACAATAAGTGTATCTTTTTTTTCCCCTCCTCTCAGGCTTTGTGAGCCAAAGAAAGATTTAATTGCCCGAGTAGTGAAAATAATTGGGAAGAGAAAAGCTATTGAACTGCTTATGGAAACAGCTGAAGTGGAACAAAATGGTGGACTGCTCATAGCGGTAAGAAAAATGTGATATTGTGGGTTTGCGGGGAGACCCCCCCCCCCCCCCGACTTTTTACTTGTAGAATATTTACGTAGTATGATTGCGCGGCTTTCACATTGTACAGGGTTCTCCCAGAGCCTCGTGGCCTCCCCTCCCCATGAAACTTGCTTAATAAATGCTAATGTAACCTTCCAGCGGGATTTGAGTGAGCAATGAGGTGAATGTGCCTGGAAATTGCCGCACTTTTGTATTGAGATTGGTGTCTGTTCCGCAGTGCTAACGCTGTATCTGTTACTCTGCCCCCCCTCGGGGTCTCTTGCTGGCAGACTGAAGAGTGGAGGGTTCTGAAGCTTGAATCAAAGCTTGTGGTGTTCGGATGGAGGTGAAGCCTCTGGCCCAGTGCTGCCGTGAGTCCGGTGGGTGTTTGGCAGCACGGACAAGCCTGCTGGGTTAATCAGCGTGCCGTCAGAGGCCCGCGGGCCCAGGGAGCATTTCTGATGTCGCATTTGAGGAGTGACTTTCAGAAGGGAATCTGTTAGCTTGATTAGAGAACCATTGGCTTGTGTTATCAGTAGATCAAAGCTCAGTACTGACTTCTGTTACAAATCATGGTAAAAATCCTGTACTTAATGGTTAGGTTTTCAATTTCTCGGTATGTTTTGTGGCTATTAAATAATGAGCCTCAGTGCAAAAGTTCAGAAACAAAAAAAGTGGGAGGAAACTAAGAAATACCTTCAGGCGTTTGTTCAGAATTTACATCTGTTAAGTTCTGTCACTGGAAGTAGAGAGGAGGAAAAAAGGGGGGGGGGGGGGGGGAAAGGCTGTCAACAAAAAAAACGCAGCACAAAAAAATTACCACCTCCCGCCTCAAAAACGAGATATTGAATTGCTGTGACAGAGCTCTGGTGAAGTTCAGGCGGAGCTGGGTGCCGGGAAGGCAGTGAAATTTGTGCACTGAGGACAGGAGAGGAGGAGCGAGCCAGCGCGCACCCTCCCCCCATCTCCCCCGCTGGCCGAGGGAGCGGAGTTTGTTCCTCGGCCGCTCTGCCGCAGCAGCCGGAGGGGGTTTGGCCCCAGGGATGGGGGCTTCCCCCCCCCCCCCCCCCCCCCCCCCGTACAGGAGGCTGCTCCTGCTGCCGCTCGCGGGCCTCAGCTGCTGCTGCCGGCTGTGCCGGTGCTCGCCCCGCCGGCCCGTCCCCCCCTTCTCTGTCCCAGCGGCTGTCCCGTCGGGTTTCCAGCCCCCGCCTGCCCCCGGTCAAACCCCCGCAGGTGCCTGCGGGGCCGCAGAAGGTCGCCCGTGGGGGGCAGCTGACGGCCCCCCCCGCCCTCCCGGCGCTTCCCCCGGGCCGCGGCTGCTGACCCGCTCCGGGGGGTGGGGGGGGTGGGGGTGCCTGCGGATCGCCCTCCCCCGCCGCCTGGGTGCGGACACCGCCTCCGCGCCCCGGGGCCGCTGCCGCCCGTCAAGGCCCGGTCCCGGCGCGGGGGCCGCGGGCGCCGGGGCCCGCCCGGCCCGTTGCGGTGCGGAGCGGCGGGGAGCGCGGCCCCGTTCGCCGGGCGCCCCGGAGCCGGGCGGGCGCGGCGCGGGCGGTGCCGCCGCCTGCGGGGTTCCCGCGGGTCGAGCCGGGGCCGGGGCCGGGGCGGGAAGGGCCCCCCAGGGCCGGGCCGTCTCCGCTCGGCCGAGCCGCGGGGCCGCGCCGCCCCCCTCCCCGCGGGCTGCGGGGCTGCGGGAGGGGCCCGCCCGAAACGCCTCGGCGGCGGGGCTGGGTGTGCGGCTCTGCGGGGCGGGCTGCGGCCGGGAAAGGTCTTGTCCAGCGCGGGGCGGCGGGGGGAGCGGCGGAGACGCGGCTGCGGGGAGCGGCTGCTCCGCTCTCCAGAAGACCGCTTGCCTCTGAAGAAGAAATCGGCAGAAGAGACAAATCCTGCAGCGAAAAGGCAGCAAACGGAACAGGTGAGAGAGCCCGTGCCTGAGGAGGGTCGAGTGGAAGCTGGAGAGAGGTGTGTGGGACCGGAGAGAAAGAGCCCTCAGGGCTGCCGGGCTGCAAGCCAGGCTTCCTTAGGAGACCCTCCCAGAAGCAGGGGGGAGAAACCTGCTGCGAATGAGCAGCTTGGCTGCAGAGTTTCTCGTGGCTGTCGCGGGGCGATTGCCAGAATACTTCCTTCACAGGTACGCTCTATGCTAAAGTGTCTGCGTGTTAGAAGGAGGTAGCGAAGGGGAAGAGAGATGTGTAGTTCATTTGTCATTTCAGCTGTGTGTTGTCTGTTTTAGAACAGCAAGCGGATTGAAGCTTTTTCTGCATTTTCTCAGAAAAGCCCTTAACCTGCATTTACCTTAAACAAGTAGAAATCCAAGGGCGGTTGTTAATTTGTGGGCACTGTTACCCTGAATTTGTTTCCAATCGATGCCTGTTATTGTGGACAAGTAAAGGCAAGAGGTTGGGGTGGCCGGGCTCGTGGAGCCTGAGGAGTGATCTGATGGTGGTTTGCAGGTGCTTAAAGGGCCATTGCGAGGACAATGGAGCCGGATTCCTCTCAGTTGTGGCAGACAGTGGAGAAGATGGGGCAAAAGGCAGAATGTGCAGCTTCGCTGTGCTCTGGGTGGGTGTTGGGGAGAACTTGTTCCCCAGGAGGGTGGTGCAGCCCTGGGAGGTGCCCTGGGGGGCAGATGGCATTAGTGGCTGGGAGAGGGTGGTGGCACAGGCACCTCCAGGGGCCCTTTCCATGCAGCACTTTACCCATCTACGGTATCTTTCTACTGTGAGGAAAATAAAAAATAATCGAAAAGAAACCCTGTGTAGCTGCAATTTATGCAGATTTCTCTTACTGGAAGATAACAGTCACTTAGCGAGATCTTTCTTTCTTTGCTGCCAAAGCTGGTGCCTTGGGAAGGTGGGACGCATCAGCCTGCCAGCAGGAATGTTTGCTTCGGTTTGTGCTGTGCGTTTGAGCTCTCCTGCTCTGAAGGTGTTCAGAGCTTTCTGGATGCCCTAACAGCATTAAAATTGTGAGTTGCAGTTGTGCCTTCACAAGTTTGCTCTTAGGTTCTCTGGTTTACAGCCGCAGAAATATTTTGTGCGCGATACACAATTCTAAAACGATGACAGCTTTTGTTGTGGCTTGGGCAGGACTTGAACTTCGGCCTCCTGCGCTGGAGCTGAGTGACCGTCGTTTTGTCCTGCCGTGCCTCTGCTCTGCCCCTGGCTCGCTGGCTGTGCCCTGGGGTGCCTCTTCTGGTCTTTGTACCAATGTTCTTGTAGGGATAAAAGAGACCCTTTCTCTCCCCAGGTGTCTGTGAGGATGGTGCAGGCAAGGCTGTGATCTGTAGTTTTCTTGACCCCGTTATTTCTGCTGCCTGTGCCTGTTCTCTCCCCTCGCAGGAGATGGGAAGAGCCGCTGGCGCAGCGCTCTCGAAGCAGTGTGGGTGGCGGGCTGAGCTGCGGGACCCCGATCTGGGGGTCGTGGTGGACGGCCTGTGGCTGCTTCCAGGGTTGCCCCTGACATCTCTTGCTGTGTGTTCTGCTCCCTTTGCACGTGGGGCCGTGGCCTCTCCCTGTTTGTCTTTGTGCTGCTGAGTTGAGCTAGAAATGATCTGGTAGCGCTGAGCAGAGCTTTTTGGTAGGCGCTGTGTGCGTGCCGTGCAGAGCCCTCAAACACCAGCCCGGCCAGCGTGGGCCTGTACGAGAGGGGCAGGATCCACACAGGCGCTGTCTTGGGATGCTTACGGACTGCTGGGCTCCGCTGGAAACGGAGATGGCCCGAGCCACTGGGCAGCTGGTTCAGCCTCTGTAGGGGAAGAGAGCGGGCAGCAAGGCCATGTTCTCGAGGAGCTGGACTTGAGAATGCCCATGGTGGGAGAGCCTCCTCCTAGACCCTCTCCCCGACAAGGAGCTTGCTTAAGGAACCCTCCCTTGTGCCAAGCTGCCTGGAGACCTCGGAGAGGACTGGCTGCTCGTGACAAGCTGTTTCTCCATGCCTGTGCTTGGCGTGTGGAAGCTGCTCTCAGCACTGATGCTGAGGCCGCCTGTGAAAGCTCCGAGTTCATCCACTGGCTCCGGTTTTCCCAGGCTCTGCATCAAAGACGGCTTTGTTGAGCCTCAAGTGGGGCTCTTGGTCTTGTCCACGTTTCTGCTCTGAAACCGTTCAGGTGCTGAGGACTGGGACATTTCAAAAGCGTCGTGTTTCTCTGTGGGCTTCCTGGGGAGGGATTGCGGTCATGCAAGACCTGTTGGGGAGCTCAGTCTGCTTTTGGGATGCTCTGAACGGCACAGGAGGACGATTTCTTTGAGGTGCCTGTACTTCTGGAAGGATGACCCACACCTGCCTTCCATCTGAAATATGGCTTGGTGGCACTCATTTTTTGATGGGGGTTTGTTTTGGGGTTTTGTGTGTTTTTTTGAAAAGGGGGTGTATGTGTGAACAGCTCAGTGCTAGTAGCTAGCATACTGTGAAGAATCCTCTCCTGCTTAGAGAGGCCATCTTGGTGGTGCAGGAGCAGCAGGTAGGAAGGTAGGCCAAAGGGACTGGGGGAGCTGGGGCAAGTGGTGGTGCTGAGTGCTGCAGAGGAAGGCAAAACACCTGTGGGGAGCAGTGCCAGTGTGTGCTGGGGGAAAATTCCTTCCTGAGCCCAGAGCTGGTGCTGGGCTCTTCCCTGAGTACGGGAGCAAGAGCTGGCTCCTGGTGCCACAGGCTGGTCACACCTGCCAGGAGATGCCCAAGGCCTCTTGTCCGTCGAGCTGGAGCCATCTGAGAGGCTTGTGAGAGTGGGCAGCTGCCCCTGGGCTGGTGGAGCTTGGGGGCAGGAATGCTTGCGGCGCCTGGCCGGACACCAGTGGGTGCTCCCAAGTGCGGGGATCATTTGCAAGATGTCTGCATGGGATTTCTTACGGCTGCTGGCCCTGGCTGTGCAGGGGTGGAGGCCGGAGAGCTCTGCAGTGCTCCTCAAGTGCTCCTGCAGAAGGCATTGCCTTGGTCAGAGAGCTTGTGGCCAGAGCCTGAGGGGAGATGCCGCTTCCCAACGCCGCCTTTGTCTTGGCTGGCCCCAGGGTTTGGAGGTTTGCCTGGGAAATGGGCAATAAGGAGAGATGAAGTTTCCCTGCACTTGGTGTCCCGGTGCGGTGATTTTGTTAATTATTTCTTTTCTTTCCCCCTTGCTGGTCTTGTGGCTGCCCAAGCTGCATCCAGACAAGGGGAGCAGGGTCCCTACCTGACCTGCAGGTGACTCCCTGGCCATTTTGGTGTGATTTGGGGTTATTTTGCTGCTGCAGTGAGGCAAAGCTGGGCTCTGTAGCTGAGCACAGTGTGACCCGAGGAAGGGCTTGATTGTCCTGCGACTTTGCAGGGCTTTGCAGCGAGCCCAGTCCTGGCTGGAGGGGACACTGGTTGTGGTCAAGACGAAGGTGTTGGAGCCCTTGTTGTCCTGTGTGTCTGTCCCCTCACTGGCCCCCAAGGTCTGTCCTTTTGCCGGGGGCTCTGTGCTGCCTGGAATGTTTACCTGGGGTTTTTTTACCTGGTGTGCAGCACACCAATGTGTCACCAAAAATCCGGGAGTAAAACCTCGTACCACCAGCGCAGTGTTAAGAGGCAGGCGTTCTTTATTGCAGCGCTGGTGCACAGGGAATAGCTCCACCGAGTGTGCATACCTCATACCTTTTCCATGCGGTTTATACAGATCACAAATATACATGTTCATTTTATCCAGGCATGCTCATGATTATTCTCTTTGGTGACTGGTACAGATTTGCTCGCTTCACGTGTAAATGATTGGGCTCAGTCGTCCTCTTCTGTTGTTCTCTCCTGAGTAGGTGGTGTCGCTGGGGTCGGTGGTCAGGGGGTCGGTGGTTGCGATCTCCCGCTGTCGGCATTACCTTTTGGCTATTCGTGCTCTATCTCTGATAAAGATTAGAATCTACAATAATTTAATTATCCACTATTCAGTACATGATGGTGGGAGCGTTGTGACTGAATCACTTAAATTTTGTCTTTTAGCTGCTGCTTGAATGATCGTCCGATTGCAGGTGGTTTTGCTAGTGAATTCCTTTTTTAAACAGTAGTAAATGAGTAATATCACCAAGAATACTGTTAATAAAAGTAGCTCAGTACCAAGTAAGGACTTTATTTGGGAACTCAGATTTCATCCCAGTCCATTGAAAATTTTGTCAAGCTGTTTTATTTTCCAGAGCTCTTGTTGGGATGTATATCAATTGTTCTGCTTTTGTTGACAGCGGATTCTCACTCTCCGACTTCACTCCTAATACTCCACACAATGCTCCCATCATCATCAGTCTCCAGATTAGAATCCATTCCCCTCATATTTTACAATGATAGCCACCCCTTGTATACATATTTTAAAATTAATTTTGCAGTCTCTGGATCTCTAGTGATACTTTTCCACGAAGGGGCCGCCTTCTCTCAAGCGTGGTGTATCCACGGTTCCACGCCTTCTGCTGTGACTGCAGTGGACGTTGTTAATGGCACCTGGAAGGGTCTTTTCCACTTCTCCTGCAGTGGTTCAGAGTTCCAAGTTCTGACAGATACGAGATCACCTGGCTAGAACAGTTTGGGTTGGAAGGGACCTTTAGAGGCCATCTTATCCAAACCCCTTGCAATGAGCGGGGCCATCTTCAACTAGATCAGGTTGCTCAGAGCCCCATCCAACCTGACCTTGAATGTTTCCAGGGATGGGGCATCTACCACCTCTCTGGGCAACCTGTGCCAGTGTTTCACCACCCTCATTGCAAAAAATTGCTTCCTTATATCTAGCCTGTACTCCTCTCTTTTAGTATAAAACCACTGCCCTTTGCCCTGTCGCTACAGGCCCTACTAAAAAGTCCGTCCCAATCTTTCTTATAAGCCCCCTTTAAGTATCAAAAGGTGTGAGAGACTGAAAGGGTTAATGTGTCTTCTCTTTTCTTCTCTTGCCTTTCGCCTCCCTCTGATAGACATTTCTGATAAGAACCCACCTTGCCAACATTTTCTGTGTTTTCTAAGTTACCTCTGTTATTAATAAAGCGCTTAACTGATCGTTCAGCATGGTTTCACCTTAATTTAGCCCAAGGGGATTCATAGAACCTGAGTCGCTTTTCCCTCCCCATAGGCAGGATGCAATATTTTAAATTGGCATCATGGACAGGATCCCCTTGTTGGTGCTAAAGCGATCATTTGAGATCGGCCTTTTGCTGCAGCCCCTCTCTGAGAGGAGTCATACAGGAGACAGGCCTCTGAGGACTGGTAGGGGAGCTGATCTCCACCATTGCAGGACTCAGCATGGCCTCCCTGGGAGGTCGCATTGTAGATTGTGTCCCTCTCCTGGAGAGGTTACAGGGCTGTAACGCCCGACCTGCTATAACTTGGGCCCATAATAATGGGTACGATCTGCAAGCTGTAGCGGACAGAATCTCCACCTTAGCTAAAGAATGGAGGTTGAAGCTTGGAAAAGGGAAAGCATTGGTTTGTGCAGGTTTGGGAGCTGCCTTGGTGGCAGCACGAAGGGATAAGTACATGACCCAACAAACAGGAGGGGAAACAATAAAGTCCCTCCAAGGCTGGGTGGGGGCTTTGCAGAAGCACTTAGAGAATGGAGCAAAAAGCATCTCTGATCAGCTTGCTGCCGAGCGGACAACTAACCAAAGGCTAAAAACCAAACAAAGGCTAAACACTGCCTTAACGGAGGCTTTGGAGTGGGAAAAGATATTCAGGGAACAATTAGATGAAGCCCATCCTAAATCGGGGTAGACAATAGAGATATAAATTTTGACCGAGAAAAGGAGTCAGGACTGCAATACCCTCTTAAAGACATAGAACATGTAAAAGAAATGCATGCTCCTGGAAAGGAGGAAGCCAGCATGTGACCTCTAAGACCGAGACTGTAGATGGAGGTCTGGGAGGTCCTCCAGAGAGGACACGGGAGGAGGTGGCACATGAGAACCCCAACGGCATAGTTGCCGATGGGAACCAGGTTCAGGTCACAGATGTTTTTGGTAGCAAAGGCTATTATGATATTCTGGGGCTTGTTTTGCTTCAAGGGCATGCCTGGGTGGACTGGAGGGGGCGAGTGAGCATTCGGTTTCCCTTCAGATTACCCCTTCAGAAATTGTTATTATTAAACTTTACCCCCTTCCCTTCCCTTCCCATGCCTAACAGCCGTACCGATTGCGACCACACAGGAACAAGCCCTCCAGATTTTAGCAACTATTAACATGAAAGATACGGGTTTTATGGTTCCCTTGCAGGAAGCAGAGACCACTTTGCTTTTACCTGGGAAGGCGTGCAGCTTATTTTACAGGTCTCCCCCAGGGACACTGCCATTCACCCACCATTGTAATTCAGTCAGATAACGGTAGCTGCTTTGCTGCCAGGGTGGTTCAGGAGTGGGCAAAAGGCGAGAGAGCACACAACAGATATTTCACACAATCAGGTTGCTGGAATGTGTTATCAAACCCCAAAATACTGAAAGGCCAGTGTGGCTCTTGGATGCTGTAATGAAAGTTAACAGCCGCTGGTGGGTAAATGGATGTCCTAGGCTCACTGCTTTTTACCCCAAACCCCCTTCCTTCTGCCAGGGAAAAGGGAAATAAAGGATCCTGTAAAACCCCCCCACTATCCAGGTCAACCCGTTCTAATGGACCTACCAACAGTGGGGAAAGGGAAAGGGAAAGGGAAAGGGAAAGGGAAAGGGAAAGGGAAAGGGAAAGGGAAAAAAACCCGCTCCACTTAACCTATATACCTGGATAGCCACTGATGCTCACAGAAAAGATCACTGGATCAACACCAGATGGACTGTGCCATCCTTCTAAACTTGTTTTGTTTCTTGTTCTGTGTATTTGCAGGTCCTTGCAGAAACCTTTGTGAACCCTATGTTTGTATTACTACCCTTAGTAATTGTTTGCATCGTGTGTCCGGTTTTCGTTATTGTTTTTGTGTGTTACAGCAGAGCACAATGCTTTGGAAAACCCTTTGCTCTCCTTTGGGGGGAGAGGAAATGAATGCCCGAACTAATTCAAGGCTTGGTGCGCATCTGGAACCACACTGACCAAGGAGTTTGTGTTCAAATTCCCACATCTTCAGGAGAAGCTATCAGCTTTTCTATCATTAATCTGAATTTCACCAAGTTACAGTCACTAAAACTGTACTGCCGTCTGTACTTGGGGCAGAGTGAACGCTCCACTTGAGAGTCGATTTGGTGTCACGCTCGCGCAGGATTCATTTTACCACATTCCCCCAGTGGATTTGGCCAAGCTTTGGTGCAGATGGAACGTGAGTGACCTGGCAACTCCCCTCCTGGAAACTCCATTTGAATCACCAGTATCCCCCTGTCCGGAAGATTCACACTGTGATAATCCTAGCCCGTGATCATGCACCGAAATCCCCCTTTGGCCTCCGCCTCCTGTAACACCCCTGTACGGTTCAATGGTCTCCACTATGGTGCATACAAATTCCCGATCGCCCAGGCCAAAGACAGGATAAAAGCAAGAAAACCAGATATGAATGGGCCAGGTCTGTGACGGACATGTCAAACCTTCTTGTCCCATTGATGAGAAAAACGTTGATGTTATAAAAAATATTTACCCCATATGTAACCCTTAAAGGACGTCAGTTTGTCTTAGAAAATTTAACCTGGCAAGTACATGTCCTGAGCAACCTGACCCATTATGCTTTTGGGGAAGTGAATGTGCAAATTCAACAGGTCAGCTCTGCAAAACAGGCTGACTTTGGATATGTTGTTGTTGAGCGAGCCGGGTGTGTATGCAATGCTGAATCTTACAGATGGAGAATGATGTCTCACCATACACAACGCAGCTACCTCTCTGGAAGAAACACGGCAGAAGATGAAAGAAGTATCGGAGCAGGCTGAAGAACTTTCTCATGCGATGCAGCTGAAGGACTGGTTCAACAGTTGGAACCCTAAATCTTGGCTTGCCTCTCTCCTGAGCTCACTGGGATTTACAGGTTGGGGCGTATGGCTTTTGAATATGGTTATACCACTAGGATGTGGATTCTTATTTTTGATGATTGGCCCTACCACTGTAAAATGTATGATTTCACAAACATTGTCCTCTCTCTATCCTCTATCTGTTATGTGAAAATCACCACCCAGGATGAAGATTATATAGAGAATGTTTGTGTCATGCGGTGGTGTGAGAGACTGAAAGGGTTAATGTGTGTTAATGCCTCAAACATTGTGGTCAAACAGCCGCCTCAGCCCCGGGGCAGCCCTTCAAATGGCTGTCCTGAACGAGACAGGACAGAGCCCACCTGCAGCGGGGGTCTGCCCAGCGAAAGCGGGCTGTGAACAAGGAGCTGGGTAACACGGGACGGGGAGGGCGGGTCAGAGGATACACAGCTCCGCGTTCTGGTGTGCCGTACCCAAATATGGCCAGAGGTCACGTAAAGTTCATTTGCAGAAAGGGCTTGAGATGACCTGAGAGACCCTCGCGACCCCTTCTCCCCCACTGGCCTGCGCAGAAGATCACGAACTTTCTAGAACAAGTACCACGTAAGACCCCAAGAGACGTGACTGAAGGCGGAGGCTGAGTGACAAAAGACAAACCTGCAAACAGCCGGGCGCGGGCCTGAGAATTGCCACACCTGTCCTCATCATCATCGTGGGATCCTAGGGTGCTGAGACTTTTTTTCCCCTCCCTCCCTCTTTCTTTCTTCTTTTTTTTTTCTTCTCCCTCTTAGGTATTTCTGATAAGAACCCACCTTGCCAATGTTTCCTGTGTTTACCTCTGTTATAAATAAAATGCTTAATCGATTGTTTGGTGTCATTGCACCTTAATTTAGCCCGAGGGGATTCACAGAACCTGAGTGGCTTCTCCCTCCCCATAGGCAGGACGCAAGAAAAGGTCAGTGAAGACCGAGGCAAAAAAGTTGTTGGGTACCTCAGCCTTCTCCTCATCTGCTGTTACCAGTTTGCCAGTTGTGTTCATCAGGCGGGGACGCTTTCTTTGGCCTTCCTTTTGTGGCTGACGTACATGTAGAAGCCCTTCTTATTATCTGTTGCGTCCCTTGCCAAGTTCAGCTCCAGCTGCGCCTTGGGCCTCCTGACTCCGTACCTACACAACCGGGCAGCATCTCCATACTCTTCCCAGGATATGTGTCCCTGCTTCCACTGCCAGGGCAGTTCCCTTTAGTCTGACCAGATGGTCTCGGCTCAGCCATGACGGTCTCTTCCCTTCCTTGCCTGACTTCTTACACCTGGGGACTGAGAGCTCCTGCACTCTAAGGAAAGCATCCTTAAAGATCTGCCAGCTCTGTTCTGCCCCCCTGTCCCTGAGGGCAGTTTCCCAGGGGGTCCTACTGACTCAGAATCACAGAATCACAGAATGTTCGGGGTTGGAAGGGACCTTTGTGGGTCATCTAGTCCAACCCTCCTGCCGAAGCAGGGTCACCTACAGTAGGCTGCAGAGGACCCTGTCCAGGCGGGTCTTGAATATCTCCAGAGAAGGAGACTCCACAGCCTCCCTGGGCAGCCTGTTCCAGTGCTCCGTCACCCTCAGAGTGAAGAAGTTCTTCCTCATATTCAGACGGAACTTCCTGTGCTTCAGTTTGTGCCCATTGCCCCTTGTCCTGACTCACTCCTTGAGCAGCTGGAAGTTGGCTTTCCTAAAATTCAGGGCCCTGACTTTACTCTTCGCCTGACCCTTACTCCTCAGGACTGCAAACTCCACCATTGCAAGGTCACTGCAGCCCAGGCTACCTCCAATCTTGACATCACCAATAAGCTCAGTTGCATTGGTGACCGTCAGGTCTGGTACCACATCCCCTCTGGTAGGGCTGCCTATTACCTGGCTGAAGAAGTTCTCCTCATGGATCTCCATCAGTCTCCTGGGTTGCCCACAGCTCGCCATTCTGCTTTTCCAGCAGATCTTGGGGTGGTTGAAGTCCCCCAGAGAGCCTGTGAGCGCGAAGCCTCCTGGAGCTGGAAGAAGAAGGCTTTGTCAGTAGGCTCCCCTTGACCGGGCGGCCTGTAGTAGACACCACCCACAAGGTTACCTTTGTTGCCTTTGGTCTCTAATTCTTACGCTTAAGCTTTCAACCTGCTCGTGGCCATTCTCCAGAGACACCTCTTCACACTCTATCCATGTCTCGACATAGAGGGCAACCCCTCTCCCCCTCCTTCCTCACCTGTCCCTTCTGAACAGCCTGCAGCCATCGACAGCCACACACCAGTCATGGGATTCATCCCACCGAGTTTCAGTACTGGTGCACGGTGGCTTCCAACTCCTCCTGTTTGTCGCCCACGCTGTGTGCATTGGTGTAGAGGCGCTTCAGCTGAGCTCTTGGCTGTGTGACCTTCTCAGAAGAACAGCCCTTAATTCCTCTGAGGCATTTCACTGGAGTTTCCCTGGTGGCCCCTGTTACCTCAGGAGCCTCTGGCTCATCTCCGCAACATCTCAGGTGTGCTGCAGTGTACCCAGCACGTCTCAGAGCAACAGGCTGAGGGCCCTCGCTAGCACCCCGTCCCTCCGACCCTGGCGTGTCATCCCACAGCCTGTCACGGGCAAGCCTGGTACCAGGCTCCTGGTGCCTGAGGGTGTACGTTTTGGTGCATTGGTGCAAGCACGAGTTAAGCTTTGCAATTCTGCCATAACGTACATTCGGTGTTGGTACACTTAGGGAACCCGCGGGAGTTGTACTGCTGGCGATGCGGATTTGTTGGCACTGAACTCGGATATCGGAGATCTCGGACACGGCTCGTGAACATCCCGTTCGGCAGCGTCAAACCGGCAACTGAGTGTGAATGAGCGTGAATGCGAGTTAGCTGGTGAGTGAATGCGTGACCGAAAGGCCTTACGGCTGGAAAGTGGGGGTGGGAAAAACAAACAAAGAAAACAACACCAAACTCGAAAATCTGTGCATTTCGCCGTGAACCTCGTTTTCTTATAAATTGTTTTTTTTCTGCAACTAGAATATTAATTGTGACATTTGTGGAAGGTGGTCAGAGCGGCACAGAAGGGGATGACAGGTTAAAGTTGTTAAAATAATCTGTGGAAAGACAACAGAAGTACAGAATCAGTAAAGTGGGGGGACAGCAAGGCAGCGGTATTTTAAAGAAAACCCCTTAGGGTGTATCCTAGCACATTGGAAAGATCGTAGGACTGTGTGTGAAACCTCTGTGTGAATGACAAATAAATAAGTACGAAGCAAGTGTGGAGTTCTGCTCTCCCATGAGAGAAGCAGCTGGAGACGAATGAAGCAGGACAAAAAAAAAAAAAAAAAAGGAAAAAAAAAAAACCCACAGAAAAAAAAATAAAAGCAGGGGGAAAAAAAAAACAGAACAAGAAAACCCACGTATGTTTGATATGTTCTGCATTCATTATTTACGGGTTTTGACTTAGGACTGTTGTATTTAGACTCTGATTTATTGGGGCTGCAGTTTATAATTTCTTCAGTATCAGTGGAGGGTCTTCCCATGGGGAGGGAATTTTGAGAAAGTCTCTCCTAGGATGTTCATTGAAACACTAGGAAAAAGAGGGAGACACCCCCCCCCACTTGAATACAGCTTAATAATGTATGGGGTTTAGTGTGTTTAAAGAGAAATTGGCATGATTTAGGAATTGAATTAGGAACTGGGGAATTGGTTTGAAAATACTTCCAAGTTGGTGTATATTGTGGGGTTACAAGATCTCTAGTGATTTGGCATTGATCGATCATTTTGGGACTCTGGTTTTGGGGTATGTATGAAATATACTGTATATATTGTTTTAAATGAGCTCTATGTGTATATATATATATATATAAACATACTAGCTGAAGTAATTTACCTGTATATATTGTTGTACTTAAGAGATACCCAATTTGTAAACAGAAGGATTTTACAAGATCCCTTCTGGGATGTGTGTGTGTGTGCATGTGTTGCGTTAACCGATCGGTGAAGAAATTGAGAAGTTATTTTATTGCAACACGAGCTTCGGGAGGAGGTGATCCCCTCACAAAGAAACAATTAATTGAATTATGATATGCTGTTACAATTTTATAGACAATTAAAAGGTATAGGAGATGAAAAGTTTAACGTGGTATTGGAAAAAAAACTAAACAAAGTAAAATCCCTCTGGATTTTACAAACGGTTGTGTAAAGTGATTTAAGACAAAATGGTATCAAATTACCAGCTTCTTTAGCTGCTGCTCTGAATGGAAAAAAAAAACCAAACCAAAAGCAAAGGAGTACTTTAAAATCAAGAGACAGAAAGACGAATAAAAAAGGGGGGGGCTGAAACAGGGCAGTCTTCCCCAGCAAAAAGGGGCAAAACCTTTATGACAAAAGCAACAGCCCTTAACATTGGAGGACTGAAAAGGAATAAAAAGACCAATTAATAACTTTTTACAGTATGGACTACTAGTGGAATGTGAGTCAGAATACAATACTCCTATATTACCAGTGGAAAAAAACAAAACAAAACCAAAACAAAACAGATAGGACTTATTAGGCAGCACAGAGTTTAAGAGAAGTGAATAAAATTGTTACAGACATACACCCTGTGGTGGCTAATCCCTAGATTTCACTTACTAAATTACGAGATAATCAAGTATGGTTTACAGTATTGGATTTAAAGGATGCATTCTTCTGTCTGCCTTTAGCCAAAGAGAGTCAGAATTTATATGCATTTGAATAAGAAAATCCTATCACGGGTAGAAAAACCCAGCTTGCCTAGACAGTGTTACCCCAAGGTTTTAAGAGCAGCCTAATGATCTTTGGAAATCATGTAACACAAGAACTTAAGCATGGAACTCCTCCTCCGGAGATGGAACCCTTTTACATTATGTAAATAATTTACTAATAGCAACTGAAACAAAACCTGACTGTATACAGTGGACTATCAGTTTGTGAAACATTTTGGGGCTAAATGGGTATCGAGTCTCTCAACAGAAAGCTCAGATGGTGTGCCAGCGGGTAACCTACCTTGGACACGAGCTGTCTGGAGGACAGAGAGAACCAGGAACAGAACAGAAAGCAGCCACCTGCAGGACTCGCCTCCCTCAGACGGTAAAAGAGCTCAGGACCTTTCTGGGAATGACAGGTTGGTGCCGGTTATGGATTTATAATTACAGAATAATAGTGAAGCCCTTGTATGAACTTTTGAAAAATAAGCCCACCCAATTGATCTAGTCCAAAGAAACTCAAAATGCATTTAAGAAAAAGCTAATGAGCCCTGGGCCTGCCCGATGTTACTGAACCCTTCTGGCTGTTTTCTTATGAGAGACAAGGCATAGCTCTGGGGGTCCTAGCTCAACAGCTGGGACCGTACAAAAGAGCTGTGGCTGATTTTTCTAAACAGCCAGATGGAGTAAGCAAAGGGTGGGCAGGATGTCTGCGAGCTGTGGCAGCAGTGGTCTTGAATATTCAAGAAGCCTGAAAATTTACCTTGGGCCAAAAGATCACAGTACTGGTCTCACACACAGTATCAGCTGTACTGGAACAAAAAGGGAACCACTGGCTTTCCCTATCCTGATTCCTACAATACCAGGCCATTTTGATTGAATCAGATGATATTAATATCGAAGTAACTAATATTACACACCCAGCTTCTTTTCTCGGTGGGTCAATCTCTGAACCATCAGTACATGATTGCTTAGAAACTATAGAGACTGTGTACTCCAGCAGACCGGATTTGAAAGAGGAACCCCTGGAAGATGCCCAGGACTCCCGGTTCACAGATGGAAGCAGCTTTGTCCGACAAGGTATTCGAAAGGCCGGGTACGCAGTGACAACAACAGAAAAAGTAGTTGAGTCTCAGTCACTACCTGATGGAACATTAGCTCAAAGGCTGAAATTATTGCCGTAACTGGGGCTCTGGAGTTAGCAAAGGGAAAAAGATAAATATATGGACAGATTCCAAATATGCTTTTGGAGTTGTCCACGCTTATGGGGCAATTTGGAAGGACCGAGCACTACTAACTGCACAAGGGAAGCAGATTAAATATGCTGAGAAAATCCTTCGCCTATTAGAAGCTGTTCAACTACCAACAAGAGTTGCCATCATGCACCGAAGGGTGACACTGACCAGGAGAGAGGTAACAGGTTGGCTGACTCTGAAGCTAAACAAGCGGCAGAGAGAATGCAAGGGATTTTGGCCTTAATCCCAGACAATAGAAGTAGAAACCTAATTGACCAAGAAAATACTGAGTATTCTAAAGATGATGAAGAATTAATAGAGGGATTAGGAGGACAGATTCCATCCCAGGGATGGGCCTACTCAAGTGATGGCAGAATCATAATCCCTGCTAAACAGATATGGGCGGTGGTTAAAGAAGAACACAATAGAACACACTGGGGAGCAAACTCCCTGTATAAATTTTTAAATCAGAAATTAATAGAGAAAAATTTATATACTACAGTCCAACAAGTAATCCAACAGTGTGAAATATGTTTAAAAAATAACCCCAACACAGGTAACTGGGTACAATTAGGAAGTATTGGAAATGGAAGTGTACCGGGAGACCAATGGCAAATTGATTTCTCTGAACTTCCAAGAAAAGGAGGGTACAGGTACTTATCAGCACTTATGGATACCTTTTCAGGTTGGCCAGAAACATTCCCTTGTAAAAGAAACGAAGCAAGAGGAGTAAATAAAGTATTATTAAACGAAATAATACCTCGGTTTAGAGTACCAACAGTTATCTCCTCAGATAAGGGGGAACATTTTTATGCAGAAGTAGTGCAACAGGTCAGCAGACTATTAGGAATCGATGGGCAGTTACATACGCCCTACAGACCACAAGCCAGTGGGCAAGCAGAAAAGATGAACCACATGATAAAATAACAGATAGCAAAAATATGCCAAAAAGCGAATCTATATTGGTACCAAGCATTGCCTATTGCATTACTTCGGATACGTGTCAAACCTAGGACCAAAGAAAATCTGAGCCCTTTTGAGATACTATATATGGGAGACCATATCAGGCTAAATATCAGGGGAAAAATTTGAACCAGTTGGGAAATCAGTATCTACAGAATTATGTTATATCATTAGAAAAATAATTAGAAAAGATTAGTAAAAATGTTTAAAGTATCAGGGCTAAAGGGTTAGATCACTCGATCCATCCATTTAGCCCTGGAGATTAAGTTTAGGACAAATTATTTTTTTCAGGTGACCCACTGAGGGAGGAATGGAATAGACCTTACCAGGTACTGCTGACCACTTTCACTGCAACCAAGATTCAAAAACAACCGGCCTGGATCCATTATTCCCGAGTGAAGAAGGCTCCTAAACCAGGATGGATGGTCGAAAAGGCTGGCGGTTTGAAACTACGATTACGGCGGTAACTTTGTTAAACCTAGGCTTATTAGTGAACACTTGGAGCGAGAACTTCTATTACAACGCAACTCAGATGATAGCGAACGCCACAGGAGCTAAGGATTGTTGGATTTGTACTACCTTACCAAAAGGTGACAGGAGACTCCCTTTATACAGGGTAGGGTCTACTCCTTGGAACTGTGACAATAATACTTGGCCCAAGTTTTGGAGAAGACATGATGCAGGATACTGCAATTACGACAACCCAACCTACATGACTGGGCCAAGGTTTGACCTACAGATATTAGATAACAACACCCAGATATTGGTCAGCAATAATAGTTGCCTATGGAAAGCAAGATCCAACACTTGTTCGTGCTGAAGCCCCTTCCATACACACAAAAATTGTACTTGCAGGGATGGGTGGAATGATTATTGGATCAACAAAACTACAGTAGAAGTGGGGACTTGAGATTTGAAAGGGACAGGTGTGGTATATATTGATTTTTGTAACAGAACCCAATTAGAAACCTATAGCCCCTTGAACTGGGATTATTTTAGGAATGTATCAGTCAGCTGGGTAAACCGCGGAACATTTTATGGAGCTGATCTCAGAGCCACTGACGGGCCCTGTAAATTACCCGACGGGTACTGGTGGCGATGCGGCGATGGCATTAGCAGAAAGCGACTCCCTGCGGGTTGGAAGGGAATGTGTACCACAGGTCACCTAGTCAGCCAGGACCAAACATAGAACCAGTCCCAAATACCTAAAGGCATATTAAGAACATCATGGAGACGAACCAAACGGGAAGAAAACCCACTTGTAAGTAGGGGGACAAAATTTCATAGCTTCATCAAATGATTTTTGCCGTGGCTAGGAGTAAGCAAACTAGAGAAAGCCATAGTAAACATTTCCACAGTTTAAAAAAAAATAAAAGGAAAATTTACAGACAGAAGTATCATCCCTTAGTAAAGTTGTGCTACAGAACCGAATGGCATTAGATTTACTGACCGCCAAAGAAGGGGGAGTGTGTATGATCATTAATACCAGTTGCTGTGCAGATATCAATACAGACAGACAGAGAGAAGCAGATCTGAATATGCTCTGGCAGAAAACACGAGTGTTCCATAAAGTACCTTTGGATGATACTTCCTTGGGGTTTCGAGATTTATGGGATAAAGTAACCTCTTGGCTCCCTAATTTAGCATGGTTAAAACAATTATTGATGGGATTAATCACCCTGATGGCTTTAGGAATACTTGTTTGCATATCTCTCAAATGTTTTCTTTGGTCTTGTCAGGATTCAGTTGCGACACAGAGTGACTGGAAAAGGAACAAGATTAGGCACAAAATAGAAACCGGAAAATACTTTTCCCAGACCCTTGGAATAAGAGACTGAAGAAATTTGGAAATACACCTGTAAAATACAATAGTGAAGATTCATAGCTTTCCAGCTACAAATCCTCAAAAGAAAAGGAGGGATCTGGTACCTGTAAATGTAAAATTTCCACTTCCCAGAGTGATTGACATTAAACTAAACTAGATCCTTGCTGTTTTGAGAAGACAGGAAAGCTCTAAGACAGAGAGGCTCCTCAATAATTCTACCCCAGACCGCTCAGCCTTGGGAGGGCAGATGCACCAAGCTACAGAGAGAAAGAGGCACCAAGAGGGCAACAAGACCGGAGCAAAACAACCTGGAAGGACACGGGATACCTGATCTTAGAACGGAGTCTGTGCAGAAACAAAGGTCGGCCAGCGGACACTGTGATGAGGAGTATGAGCCTTCATCTTGAGACCCCCAAAGACCACCCGAGGACGCTAACAGATATGCGTGAAAGATATTAACATATGCTAATTAGTTCTTGGACAAGTCATGAATATGCTAAGCATTTCTCAGAAATATAATGAAGATGTGTATTGTGATTGTATTTAACCTGAAATGACGGGGTGTTTGGGGTGCCCGTTTGGAGGAGAGATCCCCGGTGTGCCCGGCGCCGCAATAAAGAATCCCTGCTTCATAGCCCTCTGACTATGGAGTCTGCAGCTCCGGCTTTTCACGGCATCAATGTGTCTGCCGAACAAGGCATCCACGAGACACTGTCCTTGTGGATCCCGCAACGGGTGTTTTGCCTGTGCTGCACCAAAGCTGTGTGTGGACAGCAAGGGAAGAGGAGATGTGGGCACACGCCAGCAGGGAGTTCTACCAAGTTTGTTCCCAGTTTATTCCTTGGTGTTTTTGCTCCCGGGAGCCAACACAGACGTTGTTGAGACTGACGTGGAAAAGCGTTGCAGGGCTTGGCCGAGTCCCCTGTCAGGGGCGAGGAGGTCTTTGTGGACGTGGTGCCCTTGTCACCGAAAATCCGGGCATAAAACCTGGTAACACCACTGTAGTGTTAACAGGCAGGCATGCTATATTGCAGCGCTGGATGCACGGGGGATAATTCCACCGAACGTGCATACCTCATACTCTTTCCATGCAGTCTATATAAATCAAAAATATACACATTGATTTTATTCATGCATATTCAATATTATTCTCCTTGGTGATTGGAGTAAACTTCTCTCGCTTCACATTTAAAGGTATAGTTCACGAAAAATCGAGAGCGCAGACTCGAAGAGGGGTGGTCGCACCTCGGAGGCAGGTAGCTTTCGGGATGGAGGTGTGTTTTGGTATTAAAATGATATTGAAATGAGCTCACGAGAGGATAGCACTTTGGCAGGTTTCGAAAACCTGTTGGCTCAGGGGGCCAGCTGAGCTGCTGATCAGTTGTAGAGGACCATTTCTTCCCGCTGTATCATCATGGAGCGTGGTCATGGAATCTTCACTGCGCTCCATCCTTTATGGTGTGTTGCAGAGAGTTGCTGTGTGAGTGGATTCCTCGCGTGCCTGCTGCAGCTGTGTCCCACTCCATCAGTTCCCTGACAAAAACACAGTGACTTACTATGGTTGGCATTAATGCGCGGCTTCGGGAAGCTGCGGGCAGCAACGGCCGGCGCGGGGCCTGCGGGCGCGTGGGAAGCAACGGCCGGCGCGGAGCGCTGGGGGCGGAGCTGGGGGCGGAGCTGGGGGCGGAGCTGGGGGCGGAGCGGGGCGGAGCGGGGCGGAGCGGCGGTGCCCGGCGGAGAAGAGGGCGGTGTCGGGGGGGGGGGTGGCGGGGGCCGAGGCGCCGGCGAAGGGGGGGCGGAAGCCGCTTCTGTGCGAGGAGCGGGCGGTGGCGGGCAGCTCGGCCCTGCCCCGGCTGCGGGCGCGCTGCGGGCCGGGCAGCCGGGGCGTCTGGCCGGGCGCTCGGAGCCCGGGGTGCCCGCGGTTCCGCGGCTGAGCGCGGGAGCCGGAGTCTGGGGCCCGAGGTGCCGCCTGTTTGCACCCGGCAGCGATCGTGACAGTTGTGTGGTGGCCGTCCGTGTCTGCCCCAGGCCCTCGGGTGAGGAAACGCAGAGAGCTGGGCACGGCCTTGGTGCTGACACAGGGGCAGGTCAGAAGGTTCCTAACCGAGAGCTGAGGGGTCTGGGGGGCAGAACCCAGCCGAGGGCTCTGTGGCTGGGGAGCTGCAGCCGAGCGATGGTGGGCGTGGGGAGCAGGGTCCTGGCTTGGGCAATGGCCGTGGCCGTGGCCATGGCAGCCGGGCCAAGCAGCGGCTGCCCGAGCAGACTTCGTTCTGGCACTGCCCCGCTGTGCAGAGCTGGACTGGAAAGGCGGTGTGGAGTGTTCTTCTGGCAGCAGCGTCACAAATGCGCCTGTGCTGGTGGTGTGGGTGCCTGTTGCAGTTGCACACCTGCTGCTGGTGGGAGGAGGAGGGGACTGGCTTTCGGAGAGGCCGCCCTGGCCTGATGCTCGTGAAAGTCTGTTAGGGTCTTGTCTAAAGCGCGTTGGCTTGCGCACTGCTGAGTACCCGTTCGCAGAACTCGCTGCGCTCTGGTGTCTGGCAGCCGGGCAATGAGTCTCGCTGCTTGGGTTTTCTTCTGTATCGCAACGTCATGGTGCTGCTTGTCTCTTGCAGCATCTTCTGACGAGCTTGCAGCTGAGATGAGGAGACTCGAGCAGAGTGGTCACCACGTCAGCTTCTCAGCGATACGCCGCAGGGTCCCGTTCTTGGATGACTTTCAGGCTTGATGGTAAGAGACTCGAGTTGCAAAGAAAGAGTATTCTGAAGGCAAAAATTCATCTCTGTTGTTAGATCATCCTGTTCCGACCAAGGCTTATTGCGTTCCTGAAGGGCAGTCTCCTTGGTTCCTTGCTCTCTGCCTTCCCAAGGTGAATTCACTTGCCAGGGTGGAGGCTTTCCCCTTGCTGTCGTGGTAAAGGCAGTGTCCTGTCTGGTGCTTGTGGTGGCATCTTGCACTCGGGGAAAGCAAGCGAGGAACATTTGTTCCCTGTGAGGGGTCCAAGGTTTGCAGGTGTGGACCTGCTGTCCCCAAGCCTGGGGTTTGTTTACGCGGTGTGCAGTATGGCAGCATACAGACAGAGTGTGTATAGCAATGGTCTGGTTCATTTCAATGATCGTTTCCCATTTGAATTCCTCTGCTCGTTCCTCAGTGTGACGTTTCGCCCCTCTGAGCCTTATTGAAATCCTATGTTTCCACAGGACTGACCTTGATTTTGTGCAACCTATACGTAAGACTGAGCTATTTGTGTAGTGATCAAACTCTTCAGACATGCAAACAGGATGGAAACAATGATTATAGCTATCAATGAAAGTGTGTAATGGATCCAGGAGTGCACTCTGTCCGCTTTTACTGCGGTGTAACTTTCTTTCCAAGGTCAAATGTAGACGAGAAAAGACTGGACAGGGGTATTCAAGGGCAGCGGTGTCCTCTGATTGAAGGACCTATGTAGCCGAAGCTAAAATCTGCGCAAGAGAGATGATATACTGTTTAACTGTTTCCTCTCCTCTTTTGTTGTGAGTGCATGAGTAGGATATGGTTTTCCGTCCCTTGTAAGGTATTCCTTCTGGAGTACCAAATGTGGGGACTGTTGCTTTTAACGTTACTTTAATTACCTCTCTTCCGTGTTGGTGCAACAGGGGAAAGGTTCAGGCCAGCCACAAAAAGTATTTACGAGGACTAACAAATATTTCTGCTGGTTACATCTGGGTAAGTGTGAAGAATCTATTTGCCGGTAGTGCCTGGGCGTTATTGCTCGTTTTACACTTTCTCCTATTGTTTTCTTTTCGACTTGTGGATTGTTGTGCTTAGAAGTCCTCTTTTTTCCAAATTGCCCCATGAGCATGGGCAACTCCAAAAGCGTATCTGGAATGTGTGAAAAATACTTGCTCTTTTTGCAGTAAGCAATCAATTCTGCTTTTTGGGCTGAGGTGTTGTAACGTGGTCTCTGGTTACTACTGCGTATGCAGCACATCACTTTCCTCCAGATATGCAACTACTTCCCTCTGTGTATAACTCTAAAGGAAAATCAGAAAGAGGAGTAAAAAGAGAAAAAAGAGGAGTAAAGAAGGAGAAAGAGTCTCCTTCTCTGGAGATATTCAAGTCCCGCCTGGACAAGGTCCTGTGCAGCCTGCTGTAGGTGACCCTGCTTCGGCAGGGGGGTTGGACTAGATGACCCACAGAGGTCCCTTCCAACCCCGAACATTCTGTGATTCTGTGAGTATCCTGGCAATTTGGCCGTCTGGAGTAGACTTGCTGGATTGTTGTCGGTAGCTCATTTCATTGTGAGATCACCAGCAAAGTCTCAGGATTTCAGGTGGCAGGCACGAAAGGGTGACATCATCCTGCTCCAGCAGAACAGCCTGGTGTTTGGGCAGTCTGCTGGGAGAAATCCAGCGGTGTCCTTTGTTTCGTAGGAGAGAGATCAGAGCGTGGGCTACAAACACAGTGGTAAATACCCCACAGGTCTCTTCCAGCTTCCTAACGTTTGACTTGGGACTCCTAAAGCCAGTTGTTGCCTCTCCTGTGGTCCCTCCGGCCCCTTGATGGCAGCGTGCAGTGGTTTAGCGATCAGTCCAAAAGTAGGAATCCCCAGCCGACACCATCCAGCCATACCCAGGAATCCTCTCGGCTGGTTCTTTGTTGTGGGCACAGCCATTCTCCAAATCATCTCCTTCCGCTCTGCGCTCCATTTCTTTGTTTTCGGAGACGCCGTGTCCTGCAAGCCACCCCAAATTCAACAGACTAATTGTAGCTTCTAAACGTTCACTGCGATTCCTTAAACCAATTAACAGATCATCCACATATTGCAGCAACGTCACGTGTCCGTTATTACCTTGCCATGGCGCTAATTCTTCTACCAGTACGTTACCAAATAAGGTTGGGCTTTCTTTGAATCCTTGCGGCAATACGGTCCAACACAGTTGAGTCTTTCATCCGGCGGTCGGGCTTTCCTGTCCGAAAGCAGAGATGAGCCGACTCTGTTCATCCACTGGAACGCAAAAGAAAGCCTCTTTTAAGTCTAGAACTGTGAAATAAGCATTAGTGTCAGGGACTGACACAAGGAGGGTGTATGGATTTGGAAGCACAGGGTGCACGTCTGCAGTTCTCACATGAACTTCTCTTAAATCTCGTACCAACCAGTGTTCACGGTAGTGAGGTTTCTTTGCAGGTAAAAGTGGAGTGTTAAATTCTGACTGACAGTCTCTTAATTGTCCGTGCTCCAAGAGGGAGTTTATTACGGGTTCTAACCCTTTTCGGGCTTCCAATTTGATGAGACGCTGTTTTTTTTCCTTACCGGCTGAGCTCCTGATTTCCATTTGATTTATTTTTTTTGCGGGTTGTACGCTTTTTGTTTGTGCTGGTGTTCCTGCAGCCCATGCTAAAGGAATGACAGCATCCGATAGTTCTTCTGGAATATCTTCTTCTCCGTTACTCTTCTTAGTCAACAAGCGTGTCTGAGCTTTCCGTGCCTTTTCTGGAGGAATATGGAGCTGAGCAGTGCTCAGTTTACATAACCAATCTCACCCCAGCAGTGGCAAGGGACACTCTGGTGTATTGAGAAGTGAATGAGTTACCGTAGTATTTCTAGTAGTACAGTCCATCGGTTCTAAAAATGACCGTAGAGTCCTTTTCCCGGTGACACCAATTCCACAAGTTTTAATTTTACTTGTAGGTCCCTTACAATCAGTAAGTACTGTGGGAGTTGCTGCGCTGTCTATTGAAAAGAAAGAAAAAAACCCAAAAGAAATCTGTCGTTTTGTTGCCCAGCTTTATTGGAACCAGAGGATGGGCTGGGGAGACTTTGACAGCATCCTCCGGTCCCCTTCAGTCTAAGCCTATCTCTGCCAATACCTCGGCAGCTGCCTCCGTTCCTTTTCCTTGATCCAATAAATGTGGGCAGTTTTTCTTCCAGTGCCTGTCGTGTGTACGAGCGGCACATTGGTTTACTCCTAAAGGAGTATTGGTATGACTTAGCGTGCCCTTGGCCTTTGCATCCTTGCTCAGTTTTTCCCTGTGTGTGGGTAAGAACGCAGCACCTGGCGGAGGGGGGTGCCCGGTCATTCTGGTTTCAGACGTGGTGTGTGAGGTGCTGTGGCTCTGTGCTGCTGTCTCCTGGACGCCTCCTCGCTGCCCCCCGCAGCCTGCCTGCAGAGTCTGAGCAGCCTGTGCTGGTGCGTGTGGCTGCAGGCCTTCCTCACGCGTTTAGCCAGCCTGCGAGCAGAGGCTCTCTTGCCCGCTCAGTCAAGGAGGCCCTGTCCCTGGGCCAGCAGTCCTTGTTGCTTGTGCTCCTCAAGGCAGGGTCCTATGGTCCTAGGAGCCAAAGCCCTGACTGTGCCACCAGCCCGACGGTGCTAAGCAGCAGGATGTGTTTGGTCCTAGATGAGCCTTGATTCCTGTGGAGAATCCTGCCAGGGCCCCAGGCTCTGCTTTTCCCCTGGATGGTGCTTGATGTCGTGGGGACGAGGGCCTGATCATCAGTGCCTGAGCATCTGCCCGATGAATGCAGCTGAGACTGCAGGTCAGACTGGCCGCAGGGTGCCTCTACCAAGCTGCGAGAGGGGGGCTCTGGTACCTGGCAGCCTCCTGGCAGCCTTGCCTTGTCTCGCCCTTCTGCCTGTGCTCTGCAAAGAGGGCCTCGCCTGCGTGCGGGCAGGAGCCCCGCACCTTGCCCTGCCTCTGTGGGTCTGTTGTACAGACGAGCAGCGTGTGCTCTACGTACAGAGACATCTCTCTGCTCTGTAGACAGCCTATATTCTGCATAGAGGCAGAAGAGCCCTGTACTTACATGGACATCTGACAGATTTCTCGATGGCGTTTCGTGAGTCCGGAGTTTGTGTTGTTGCTAGAGGTTTGAAATCGGTCTGATTGTAGGTGGACAACAGCCACCTTGAGAATGGCTGGCGAGCACTGACTTTCACCTCAAAACTATGAGTGTAAGAAAAAGTCTGTAGGGTTTATGCTCCTTCGTCTTTGTGTTTGTTTTATTTTTTTCCTTTTCTTTCTTCTTTGCTCTTTGCATGGGTCTGTGACGCGTGTTGTCAGTCACCCTTTGGGGTTAGGTAGTCGGTCTTCTTGGTATTTCGGTTTCGATCTTTTTTTTTGCTCTGTTGCTAGTTTACCCACAGCCCCCTGAGAGCAGCCTCTTGCATTTCTGTTGCGAGAGAACCCCCCGGGCCTTGGCCAAGGGCTTCTGCTCTGTCCTCCCTCCAGCAAAAGGCTTCGCTTTGTTCCTGTTAGTCCCCAAAAAGGACCGGCTGCCTTGCCCGCTTGTTTCATCCAGCTGACCATAACACCCCTCTTTTAACTGCTCTGTCCCCTGCTAGGAGAGCTGCTTGCGCTCTCTTTCTCTCTCTCTCTCCCTCTCTTTCTCGGGGTTCACAGCAAAGCCAGTTGATACCCTACCCGTATGTCTTGCTCAGCTCCTCACAGCTATGGACTGTGGAGTTATTGCCCTATTCTGCGAGCACAGAAATAATACAGCTCTTTATTTACCGCTTGCGATGTGTATAAACCTCTCCCTTCTGGCCTCCCTGTGACCTCTAGTGAATTTATGGATTCACTGTGTCTTTCTCCAAGATGAAGCCAAACCGGTCTCTCCATTGGGACAGAACTTGTAAGGCCAAGGATTCCTGGCCTGACGTTGGCCGGTTGCTGGCTTGTGGAGTTGTACACGGGAGGAGACAGAGCTGTAGCAGTTCACACTGCTGAGACAAAGTACTTGGCTAAGATCCCTTCAAATTAGGTGCTTACAAAGGCTCAGAATAACACTCTGTTGTAGCCATCGGCCTCCGCTGTAGCTTGTAAACGTGCTTACTGACAGTGGAAACTGAAAGGCAACAATCCTGAAGAAGCAGTGGAGAAAATGTTAATCTGTTCTTGAACAAGGTCTTTGGTTTGTTTTCGTAAAGAAGGCCAAGCGCTTTCTCCAGTGAGAAACTCAGGGAAGCCCGAGAGAAGCGATATCCACTGTGTGTGAAAGGTATTGCCTGTTCTTGCGTGAGAACTGTCAGCCTGACCCGTGCAGGCACACCAGATTGTCCTTTTCCAGAGATGATAGTTTTCTTGTCCTGTGTCACGATTCCGTAAGAGGTGCACTGACACGACGTGCTTACTCCTCCACGCCATCCCGAGGTCACCACCGTCTCCTTTCTATCTTCTGCCAGCTTCCATTGCGCACTGGTGTATTTGCTCCGAATGGCACCCTCTCCCGCTTGGGAAAGCTTCTCCTGAAAATCCAATATGAAATGGCGGAGGCGTCTCGGGGGCTTTGTTTCCAAGCGGCTTGTGCTTCTGAATTTGTCTGAAAATGTCGGGGAGCCCCTGGGGTCCCCCAGCAGAGCAGCAGGGCTCAGTTCAGGGTAAGCTCAGCCTCAGGGTGCTGCCCACAAGTCTTCCAGAGAAGAACCTCTTGTGTCACAAGACCATTTCTGGGCAACTTTCAGAGAGGTTTTCACATGTGCCGGGCAGGCAAGCCAGATTTAATTAGCGTGGAAAGTGAAGGGCTCGGCAGCTCGTGACTTCAGTGATTCTGTAACTCACGCTAGGCGGGATTCAGTCCAGCCTTTGGAACGGACAGGATGTCCGCCTGCCGTTGGCCCCTACAACACCTGCAGTCCGTTCCGCAGCTCAGCTGCATGAGGTGTGAAGAAGCACATCCCTTGGTTTCTTTTCGCTCTGCCAACCAATAATGTCATTTAGAGCTCTCTGTTCCTTGCACGATGAGGTACAAACCGTAGTTCCCTCTTCTCTCCTTCGAACTCATGATAGCGTAGATGTCTTTCCAACTGCCTCTGCATTCTCCTTCCGTAATACCTCAGCTGCATTTCCTTTGGTTCGTTTCAAGCTCACTCCTCCGTGTCCACAATACGGTGCACAGGGAGGAACTGATTCGCTGTTTCTTGGCAGCATCTTTCAGATGGCTAAAGGCCCTTTCACAGCTCCCTTCTGCCTTCTCTTCCTGACCTTGAACAGTGGTCTAGGTTTTGTTGGCGCTGCGTCGTTGCGCCACAGAGGGTGTCTTTGTGTCCTTGCACCACGGGGGATCTCTTTGCGTCCTTGCACCGCAGGAGATGACTTTGCCTCGCGTCGTTGCATCGCAGAGGATGTCTTTCAAAGGTGATGGAGAGTTGCTCAGCAATGACGTCTACCACTCCTCCCAGTTTTGTGTCGTCAGCAAACTTGCTGAGGGTACGTTCTAACTCTTCATGCAGGTCATTGATGAAGAAGTTAAACAAGACTGGGCTGAGTACTGACCCCTGGGGAACACCACTGGTTACCGGCCTCCAACTAGACCCAGCGCCGCTGATGACAACGCGCTGAGCTCTGCCATTCAGCCAGTTCTCAGTCCGCCTCACTGACCACTGATCTAGCCCACCCTTCCTTCCCCTGTGAGGATGTTATGGGAGACAAGGGCAAGTCCTGTCTGGCCAACAGAGTGGCTTTCTATGATGGCGTGGCTAGATCAACGGACAAGGGAAGAGCTATGGATGTCATCTGTCTGGACTTCTGTAAAGTCTTTGACACATTCCCTCACAACGTCCTTCTCTCTAAATTGGAGGAACGTGGATTGGATGGGTGGACTATGCGGTGGCTTGGAAGGTGGCGGCCAGAGGGTAGTGGTCAATGGCTCAATGTCCAGGTGGACGCTGGTGACAAGTGATGTCCCTCAGGGGTCTGTACTGGGGCAGGTGCTGTTTAATCTTTTCATCAATGACTTGGACAGCGAGATCAAGCGCACCCTCAGCAAGCTTGCAGACAACACCAAGCTGAGTGGTGCAGATGACACGCCAGAAGGGCGGGATGCCATCCAGAGGGACCTGGACAAGCTCGAGAAATGGGCCTTTGTAAACCTCATGAGGTTCAACAAGGTGAAGTGCAATGTCCTGCATCTGGGTCGGGGCAACCCCTGCTATCAGTACCGGCTGGGGGGATGAGGGGACTGAGAGCAGCCCTGCCGAGAAGGACTTGGGGGTACTGGTGGATGCTTTGCCTGTGCTGCACCAAAGCTGTGTGTGGACAGCAAGGGAAGAGGAGATGTGGGCACACGCCAGCAGGGAGTTTTACCCAGTTTGTTCCCAGTTTATTCCTTGGTGGTTTTGCTCCAGGGAGCCAACACGGACGTTGTTGAGACCGATGTGGAAGAGCGTCACAGGGCCTGGCCGAGTCCCCGGTCAGGGGCGAGGAGGTCTTTGTGGACGTGGTGCCCTCTGCCAGGCCCCGGCCGTGTGTTCTGACGGGCTCATGTGCCCGTCCAGTTGCTGAGAAGAGGCTCCTCTGGGGGGAAAAGCCAAGGGGGAACCGAACCTGGCACCGGCCGGGCCTGGCCACTCCTGCGCCGAGCTGTGCGGGGGCTGAGCCGTCCCCGCAGCCCCGAGCCCTTTCTCTCCCCCGGCGTCGGGGCTGTGTCGGGCCGGGCAGCGCCGGGCGGCTGGGCCGGGCCTGGCCCGGGGCTGGCGGAGGGGCCGGGCCGGGCAGGAGGGCCAGGGCTCAGCTGGGCCTGTGGGCCCTGTCGCCTAGCAGGGCGCTCGCCATTGGCTGCGCCCAGAGGCATCGAGGCTGCCGGCCAATGGGGCGGGGCGGTGCCGCAGGAGAGAGAGGCTGGGGCGGTCGCCAAGGCGACGGGGACGCGGCGGAGCCGCTCGGGGGAAGCTGCCCGCGCAGCGGCGAGGCAGGGCCCGGGCAGGCTCGGCCCGGCCCGGCCCGTCCCGGCCCGGCCCGTCCCGGGAGAGCCGGCCTGGAGGCCGTGCCCGGGGCTGCGGGAGTGCGGAGCCGCCTCGGCGAGCCCTCCTCGGGAGCGGCCGGATCAGGTCAGCAGCGCGGGGCTGGGGCTTGGCCCCGGCGGGGCTTCGGGTGGAGCCGGGGCCGGGCCGAAGGGCCGCCGGGGCCGCGCCGAGGGGCCGCCGGGGCCGGGCGGGGCTCGCCTGTGCTTTCCTGCGCGGCCCGGCTTTGCCCCCGGGCCGGTCCCGGGGCCGGGCTCTTCCCCGGGCGCCGCTCTCTGCCCGCGGTGCCCGCTCCTGCCGGAGCTGCGGGCGGGCGCTGCCTGGCGGGAAGCTCTGCCGGGCCGCTCTCGCCTCTGGCCGGGGCTGTCGGCGGTCCCTTCCCCCGGGGCTCCCCCCGCTCCCCCCCCCCCCCTCCCTCCCGCGCATCCCGGGGCGGGCGCGCGCGCGGCTTCGGGAAGCTGCGGGCAGCAACGGCCGGCGCGGGGCCAGCGGTCGCGTGGGAGGCAACGACCGGCACGGGGCGCTGGGGGCGGAGCTGGGGGCGGAGCTGGGGGCGGAGCGGGGCGGAGCGGGGCGGAGCGGGGCGGAGCGGCGGTGCCCGGCGGAGAAGCGGGCGGTGTCGGGGGGGGGGCGGCGGGGGCCGAGGCGCCGGCGAAGGGGGGGCGGAAGCCGCTTCCGTGCGAGGGGCGGGCGGCGGCGGGCAGCTCGGCCCTGCCCCGGCTGCGGGCACGCTGCGGGCCGGGGAGCCGGGGCGTCTGGCCGGGCGCTCGGAGCCCGGGGTGCCCGCGGTTCCGCGGCTGAGCGCGGGAGCCGGAGTCTGGGGCCCGAGGTGCCGCCTGTTTGCACCCGGCAGCGATCGTGACAGTTGTGTGGTGGCCGTCCGTGTCTGCCCCAGGCCCTCGGGTGAGGAAACGCAGAGAGCTGGGCACGGCCTTGGTGCTGACACAGGGGCAGGTCAGAAGGTTCCTAACCGAGAGCTGAGGGGTCTGGGGGGCAGAACCCAGCCGAGGGCTCTGTGGTTGGGGAGCTGCAGCCGAGCAGTGGTGGGCGTGGGGAGCAGGGTCCTGGCTTGGGCAATGGCCGTGGCCGTGGCCATGGCAGCCGGGCCAAGCAGCGGCTGCCCGAGCAGACTTCGTTCTGGCACTGCCCCGCTGTGCAGAGCTGGACTGGAAAGGCGGTGTGGAGTGTTCTTCTGGCAGCAGCGTCACAAATGCGCCTGTGCTGGTGGTGTGGGTGCCTGTTGCTGTTGCACACCTGCTGCTGGTGGGAGGAGGAGGGGACTGGCTTTCGGAGAGGCCGCCCTGGCCTGATGCTCGTGAAAGTCTGTTAGGGTCTTGTCTAAAGCGCGTTGGCTTGCGCACTGCTGAGTACCCGTTCGCAGAACTCGCTGCGCTCTGGTGTCTGGCAGCCGGGCAATGAGTCTCGCTGCTTGGGTTTTCTTCTGTATCGCAACGTCATGGTGCTGCTTGTCTCTTGCAGCATCTTCTGACGAGCTTGCAGCTGAGATGAGGAGACTCGAGCAGAGTTGTCACCACGTCAGCTTCTCAGCGATACGCCGCAGGGTCCCATTCTTGGATGACTTTCAGGCTTGATGGTAAGAGACTCGAGTTGCAAAGAAAGAGTATTCTGAAGGCAAAAATTCATCTCTGTTGTTAGATCATCCTGTTCCAACCAAGGCTTATTGCGTTCCTGAAGGGCAGTCTCCTTGGTTCCTTGCTCTCTGCCTTCCCAAGGTGAATTCACTTGCCAGGGTGGAGGGTTTCCCCTTGCTGTCGTGGTAAAGGCAGTGTCCTGTCTGGTGCTTGTGGTGGCATCTTGCACTCGGGGAAAGCAAGCGAGGAACATTTGTTCCCTGTGAGGGGTCCAGTAGCAAGGTTTGCAGGTGTGGACCTGCTGTCCCCAAGCCTGGGGTTTGTTTACGCGGTGTGCAGTATGGCAGCATACAGACAGAGTGTGTATAGCAATGGTCTGGTTCATTTCAACGATCGTTTCCCATTTGAATTCCTCTGCTCGTTCCTCAGTGTGACGTTTCGCCCCTCTGAGCCTTATTGAAATCCTGTGTTTCCACAGGACTGACCTTGATTTTGTGCAACCTATACGTAAGACTGAGCTATTTGTGTAGTGATCAAACTCTTCAGACATGCAAACAGGATGGAAACAATGATTATAGCTATCAATGAAAGTGTGTAATGGATCCAGGAGTGCACTCTGTCCGCTTTTACTGCGGTGTAACTTTCTTTCCAAGGTCAAATGTAGACGAGAAAAGACTGGACAGGGGTATTCAAGGGCAGCGGTGTCCTCTGATTGAAGGACCTATGTAGCCGAAGCTAAAATCTGCGCAAGAGAGATGATATACTGTTTAACTGTTTCCTCTCCTCTTTTGTTGTGAGTGCATGAGTAGGATATGGTTTTCCGTCCCTTGTAAGGTATTCCTTCTGGAGTACCAAATGTGGGGACTGTTGCTTTTAACGTTACTTTAATTACCTCTCTTCCGTGTTGGTGCAACAGGGGAAAGGTTCAGGCCAGCCACAAAAAGTATTTACGAGGACTAACAAATATTTCTGCTGGTTACATCTGGGTAAGTGTGAAGAATCTATTTGCCGGTAGTGCCTGGGCGTTATTGCTCGTTTTACACTTTCTCCTATTGTTTTCTTTTCGACTTGTGGATTGTTGTGCTTAGAAGTCCTCTTTTTTCCAAATTGCCCCATGAGCATGGGCAACTCCAAAAGCGTATCTGGAATGTGTGAAAAATACTTGCTCTTTTTGCAGTAAGCAATCAATTCTGCTTTTTGGGCTGAGGTGTTGTAACGTGGTCTCTGGTTACTACTGCGTATGCAGCACATCACTTTCCTCCAGATATGCAACTACTTCCCTCTGTGTATAACTCTAAAGGAAAATCAGAAAGAGGAGTAAAAAGAGAAAAAAGAGGAGTAAAGAAGGAGAAAGAGTCTCCTTCTCTGGAGATATTCAAGTCCCGCCTGGACAAGGTCCTGTGCAGCCTGCTGTAGGTGACCCTGCTTCGGCAGGGGGGTTGGACTAGATGACCCACAGAGGTCCCTTCCAACCCCGAACATTCTGTGATTCTGTGAGTATCCTGGCAATTTGGCCGTCTGGAGTAGACTTGCTGGATTGTTGTCGGTAGCTCATTTCATTGTGAGATCACCAGCAAAGTCTCAGGATTTCAGGTGGCAGGCACGAAAGGGTGACATCATCCTGCTCCAGCAGAACAGCCTGGTGTTTGGGCAGTCTGCTGGGAGAAATCCAGCGGTGTCCTTTGTTTCGTAGGAGAGAGATCAGAGCGTGGGCTACAAACACAGTGGTAAATACCCCACAGGTCTCTTCCAGCTTCCTAACGTTTGACTTGGGACTCCTAAAGCCAGTTGTTGCCTCTCCTGTGGTCCCTCCGGCCCCTTGATGGCAGCGTGCAGTGGTTTAGCGATCAGTCCAAAAGTAGGAATCCCCAGCCGACACCATCCAGCCATACCCAGGAATCCTCTCGGCTGGTTCTTTGTTGTGGGCACAGCCATTCTCCAAATCATCTCCTTCCGCTCTGCGCTCCATTTCTTTGTTTTTGGAGACGCCGTGTCCTGCAAGCCACCCCAAATTCAACAGACTAATTGTAGCTTCTAAACGTTCACTGCGATTCCTTAAACCAATTAACAGATCATCCACATATTGCAGCAACGTCACGTGTCCGTTATTACCTTGCCATGGCGCTAATTCTTCTACCAGTACGTTACCAAATAAGGTTGGGCTTTCTTTGAATCCTTGCGGCAATACGGTCCAACACAGTTGAGTCTTTCATCCGGCGGTCGGGCTTTCCTGTCCGAAAGCAGAGATGAGCCGACTCTGTTCATCCACTGGAACGCAAAAGAAAGCCTCTTTTAAGTCTAGAACTGTGAAATAAGCATTAGTGTCAGGGACTGACACAAGGAGGGTGTATGGATTTGGAAGCACAGGGTGCACGTCTGCAGTTCTCACATGAACTTCTCTTAAATCTCGTACCAACCAGTGTTCACGGTAGTGAGGTTTCTTTGCAGGTAAAAGTGGAGTGTTAAATTCTGACTGACAGTCTCTTAATTGTCCGTGCTCCAAGAGGGAGTTTATTACGGGTTCTAACCCTTTTCGGGCTTCCAATTTGATGAGACGCTGTTTTTTTTCCTTACCGGCTGAGCTCCTGATTTCCATTTGATTTATTTTTTTTGCGGGTTGTACGCTTTTTGTTTGTGCTGGTGTTCCTGCAGCCCATGCTAAAGGAATGACAGCATCCAATAGTTCTTCTGGAATATCTTCTTCTCCGTTACTCTTCTTAGTCAACAAGCGTGTCTGAGCTTTCCGTGCCTTTTCTGGAGGAATATGGAGCTGAGCAGCGCTCAGTTTACATAACCAATCTCACCCCAGCAGTGGCAAGGGACACTCTGGCGTATTGAGAAGTGAATGAGTTACCGTAGTATTTTTAGTAGTACAGTCCATCGGTTCTAAAAATGACCGTAGAGTCCTTTTCCCGGTGACACCAATTCCACAAGTTTTAATTTTACTTGTAGGTCCCTTACAATCAGTAAGTACTGTGGGAGTTGCTGCGCTGTCTATTGAAAAGAAAGAAAAAAACCCAAAAGAAATCTGTCGTTTTGTTGCCCAGCTTTATTGGAACCAGAGGATGGGCTGGGGAGACTTTGACAGCATCCTCCGGTCCCCTTCAGTCTAAGCCTATCTCTGCCAATACCTCGGCAGCTGCCTCCGTTCCTTTTCCTTGATCCAATAAATGTGGGCAGTTTTTCTTCCAGTGCCTGTCGTGTGTACGAGCGGCACATTGGTTTACTCCTAAAGGAGTATTGGTATGACTTAGCGTGCCCTTGGCCTTTGCATCCTTGCTCAGTTTTTCCCTGTGTGTGGGTAAGAACGCAGCACCTGGCGGAGGGGGGTGCCCGGTCATTCTGGTTTCAGACGTGGTGTGTGAGGTGCTGTGGCTCTGTGCTGCTGTCTCCTGGACGCCTCCTCGCTGCCCCCCGCAGCCTGCCTGCAGAGTCTGAGCAGCCTGTGCTGGTGCGTGTGGCTGCAGGCCTTCCTCACGCGTTTAGCCAGCCTGCGAGCAGAGGCTCTCTTGCCCGCTCAGTCAAGGAGGCCCTGTCCCTGGGCCAGCAGTCCTTGTTGCTTGTGCTCCTCAAGGCAGGGTCCTATGGTCCTAGGAGCCAAAGCCCTGACTGTGCC